>NW_026867720.1:215203-541306 GCF_020745735.1 Hemiscyllium ocellatum | reverse complement strand
GCCCCTCCTCTCGACCTCCCCTCCCCTCCTCTCGACCTCCCTTCCCCTCCTCTCGACCTCCCTTCCCCTCCCGTCCTGTAGCATTCCCCTCCCCTTCCCTCCTGTCGCCCTCCCCTTCCCTCCCCTCTCTCGCTCTCCCCACCCCTCCCCTCTCTCGCCCACCCGACCCTCCCCACCCCTCCCATCTCTCGCCCTCCCAGCCCTCCCCTCCCCTCTCTCGCCCTCCCCTCCCTCACCCTCCCCTCCCCTGTCTCGCTTTCCCAGTCCTCCCTTCCCCTCTCTCGCCCGCCCCTCCCCTCCTCTCACCCTCCCAGCCCTTCCCTCCTCTCCCCTCTCTCGCCCACACGGCCTCCCCTCCCCACCCCCCCCTTGCCCTCCCCTCCCCTCTCTCGCACTCCCGGCCCTACCCTCCCCACCCCGCTCTCGCCCTCCTGGCTGTACCCTCCCCTCTCTCGCCCTCCCAGCCCTCCCCTCCCGTCTCTTGCCCTCCCAGCCCTCCCCTCTCCCCTCTCGCCCTCCTGGTCCTCCCCTCCCGTCTCTAGTCCTCCCGGCCCTCCGCTCCCCTCTCTCTCCCCCTCCCGCACCTCCCCTCCACTCCCCTATATCGCCCTCCCCTCCCCACTCTCGCACTACCCAACCCCTCCCCTCCTCTCGCCCTCCGGGCCCACTCCTCCTCTCCCCTCTCTCACCCTCCCGGCCCTCCCCTCTCTCGCCCTCCCGGCCCTTCCCTACCCTCCCCTCTCTCGCCCTCCCCTCCCCTCTCTCGCCCTCCTCGCCCTCCCCTCCCCTCCCCCCTCTCGCACTACCCTCTCCTCCTCTCCTCTCGCCCTCCCGGCCTTCTCCTCCCCACCCCTCTCTTGCCCTCCCAGCCCTCCCCTCTCTCACCCTCCCGGCCCTTCCCTCCCCTCCAATCTCTCCATCCCCTTCTATCCCCTCTCTCTCACTCCCCGCCGTCCCGGCCCTTCCCCCTCCTCTCCCCTATCTCGCCCTCCCCTCCGCGCGCTCGCTGTCCTGGCCCAGCCCACCCCTCTCTCCCTCTCCTGTCCCTGTCCTCCCATACCCTCTCTCGCCCTCCCCTTTCCTCCTCTTGACCTCCGGGCCCTCCCACCCATCTCTCACCCCTTTCTCCCCTCTCTCGCCCTCCCGGCCGTTTACTCCCCTCCCTCTCTCGCCCTCGGCCCTCACCTCCCCTCTCTCGCCCTCCCGACCCTCCCCTCCCTTCCCCATCTCTCTCGCCCTCGGCCAACCCCCCCCCTCTCTCGCCCTTCCCTCCCTTCCCCCCTCTCTCACCCTCCCCTCCCCTCTCTTGCCCTTCCCTCCACTCCCCTTTCTCGCCCTCTCTTGCCCTCCCCCTCCCTCTCTCCCTCCCCTCTTTCACCCTACCCTCTCTCACCCTATCTCACACTTTCCCCCCTCTTCTCCCTGCTCCTTCACTCTCTCCACTTTCTCTCGCTCTCAACTGCCCTCAATCGGTGTCTCTCTCTCTCTGCCCACGTCCCTCCGTTTCTCTCTGACTGAATCTCTCTCCCTCCTGTCCCTCCCTCCCTCCCTCTCGGACACACTCTTTCTCCCTGCTCCTTCCCTCTCCCTCTGACCCCGAGACTGGAGGTGGGGTGGGGTTGGTCGTGGGGCTGCGTGTGGTGGGGGGTGGGTGGGGGTGAGATGGGGTAGAGATGGAACTGCTGGAGGAGGCAGAGACGGGCAGGACAGAGAGTGTGAGGGTGAGGGGAAAGTGAAGAGTGGAGGCAGGTGGAGAAACCGGGTTGGGGCGGTTGGTGTGAGAGGGAGAACGAGGGAGAGTGAAAGGGGGAGGTTGTGAGAAAGAGTGAGTGTGCAGGGAGAGAGAGGGAGAAATGTGGAGTAAGAGTGGGGGAGATGAAATGAAGAGGCCAGGTTGGAAAGGGGATGGGGAGGGGGACAGAGGGAGTTAACCCCAGCTCCTGAGCCCAGTGCGCGGTGCCCTCCCCTTCCCTGAGGCCCAGGACTTGGGGCTGAGTCTGTCTCTCTCCAGCTCAGCTTCTCCAACACAAAGACACACAACAACATCGGTCCCTCTGCTGCTCGGCACGCTGTAATCCGCATTTTTATTGGTTACAAATGGAAGTGATGGATACAGTCAGTGGGATGGTGCCTTTTCTCACTGGCCCCTGAGTTGTGAGAAACACTGACATGTTTCCCTGTAACCCCTCTGTGGGATAAGGATGGACAAACCAGCGCACCCCTCAGTCTGTTACCATAGCGACAGGCTGCCCCATCGCTGAAACACTGAACTGAAATGAGAAAATCCGGATGGTGTGATTAATGAGGGAATTTGATGGATGGATGGATTTGGGTGAAGGGATATTTCAGCACATTCTTCAGCTGCTGCCTGAACTTAGTCTGGGTCATGGCGTAAATTGCGGTGTTTGTGCAGCAACTGAGGAGCTGCAGCATGAAGCCCAATTCCTGCACAAAGTCATGGAGATACAGAGGGGAATACATTATATCAATTAGCCGGTACCAGATAGAATACAGCATTAACGTTGACCATAACAGGATGAAATTGGCCGAGATCACAAACAGTAAAATGATGGATTTTTTTCGGTTTCTCATTTCAGTGTCAGACTGAGCGTCCCCATTGGTGTGAGTGCGGAGTCTCCTGCGGGCTCTGCTGGTCACTAAAATGTGTCTGACGGTGAGAACATTGAGCAGCAGAATCAGGAGAAATGGGACACCCGGGGTTAGAATGTGGTGGAGGAACTCGATTGTGACCCAGACAATGGAGACTAGACCAGCGTCTGTTACATCACAAAACCAGGGGGAGTTCACCAGCCAATACCGAGCCGTGAGCATAAAATACCAGAAAATGTTCTTTAAACAGCTCAGCACAGTCACTGCTCCCAGAACCACAGCCGCCGTTTTCTCACTGCAATATTTACTTTTCAGCTTCTGGCAACAAATGGCCACAAACCGATCAAAGGTGAAAGTGACGGTGAACCAGACAGAGCAGTCAGTGGCTGCATAAAGCAGGACGGCGTGGATATTACACACGCGGACGGAGTCCCTCAGGAAATAAAACTGTTCCCGATAAACAATGGGGATGTGTCTCAGGATCAGGTCGAGGATAATGACCAGGAGATCCGCCGCTGCCATGGCCCCCAGGTATCGTCTGACACATGGAGACAATCCACAATCTTTATAAAGCAGGACGTAGATGGTCACTACGTTAACTGTGAGGAAGGAAAACAAACCCATTATCCATCAGCCTGGAGGCAAAGGGACCCGTTTGATCAGGGACCCAGTGAGATTTCCAAATGTGTCCCTGTATTCAGGGATTTATTAAAATAATTGGAGCTGGAATAACAAATGGGAAGGTTGGAATTACTGACAAAAATGTGACATAAACCACAAGAAACCCTCCCTCCCCAAACACACAGAGACACATCCATAAGGACAGATGGTTTCTAGAACATTCCCACACACTCGATCACTCGAGAGCAGACACAGGTCACTCCTTCCCAGTTCCTAATACGGAGGGTGGGAGCGTTGCTGTCCTGAAGGATTCTTTCCCAGTTTCCTGAAGACAAACGGAGTTTGGGAATTTCTGTATTTTGGTCTAAATTGTGGTCGATCCTGCGTCGTGGAGAAATGTAAACGCAGGGAAAACGTATTCACCCCTTTAACTGCCTGAGGGGCCTTCGGAACAGTGTCTCCTTCTCCCTGGAACGGGATCTCTTCCCCCGGGATCTTATCGTTTGTTCAATTCACTGACGTCCGGCCGTTCACAAACAAACAATGTCAGGGACAGAACGTTCCGGGGAATGTCAGTTATAGAATGTCAGGGACAGAACGTTCCGGGGAATGTCAGTTATAGAATGTCAGGGACAGAACGTTTCGGGGAGTGTCAGTTATAGAATGTCGGGGACAGAACGTTCCGGGGAATGTCAGTTATAGAATGTCGGGGACAGAACGTTCCGGGGAATGGCAGTTATAGAATGTCAGGGACAGAACGTTCCGGGGGAATGTCAGTTATAGAATGTCGGGGACAGAACGTTCCGCGGAATGTCAGTTATAGAATGTCAGGGGCAGAACGTTCCGGGGAATGTCAGTTATAGAATGTCAGGGACAGAACGTTCCGGGGAATGTCAGTTATAGAATGTCGGTGACAGAAATTTCCGGGAAACTCCGTGACCTGTCCATCACCTTTCACCCCTACCCACCAACATGATGTACTGTGCACAGGTTACATATCTGTCCAGCACCGGGAGCTGCACTGACCACATCATTGTATTATCTATAAACCTCAACTAGACAGGCTGACCAGCACAGAGACCTGTGCAGTGATCACCCGTGAATTCATCTGTAACCCAGGAGCAGTTACCCTCCCAGCATGTAGGGCTGTGTACCCCACCCCAGTGCATTGATCTGTAACCCAGGAGCAGTTACCCTCCCAGCATGTAGGGCTGTGTACCCCACCCCAGTGCATTGATCTGTAACCCAGGAGCAGTTACCCTCCCAGCATGTAGGACTGTGTACCCCACCCCAGTGAATTGCTCAGTAACACTGTGTTAGATCCCTGCCCAGTGAGGGGAAACTTGCAGCCCATGCTGGAAGTGACAGGATGTGCAGCTCCCACCCATTTCCAGCTCCATATCCCCATTGTGCTCTGACGGGGGGGTGCTGTGGATGTGAACATCCCTGCCAGAGAGAGATGGCGGGGGAATCAGTTTAAATATCACCACATGGGAGGGGTTTGGGGTATAGACAGAGAGGGGGAGACTGAGAGACAGTGTCATGGATGGATGTGTTCCCAGGTTTCGGAATGCTGAAACGTAGACACTTCGATAACATCCTGTAACATGAGCCAGGGAAAAAGGGAGATTGGTGTGAGGTCAGATGAAACAACAGCTGCTGTGTGGTTTTGAAATTACGTTTATGTAATTTTAATAAGTGTCTTATTGAAACAGTATATTGCTGTAGAGTTGGAGTATGGTAATAAGCAGTTAGGATAAAGAGGGTCCCAGAGTTGTGAATAGTTGATGTAAAATGTTCACTTTCAGAGTTAAAAAAAAATACATTGATATTTTTTGGGAGTTCTCTATCACTCATATTTCAACAGTTTACAAGGTAAGTTGAGCATTTCTTTATGTTTAGTTTAGTTTAAGTTATCAGATGAGCTTCACGCAGTGTCCTAACAATTGCTGTGTGTGTCTCTGTGTGGGGCAGGTCTGGCAGTCTCTGTGGTGCTGAAAGTGATGCAATGCCTCCCTCTGCTGGCCTCTCCACGCCACTGCACAGGCATTGGCAGAGGGTGAAAACCAACAGAGATTCACTCAGAGAGAGGGAGGGAGAGGGCAGCTGCTCACAGCACCATCCAAACTGATGTCTTATCTATGTACTGATCTAAATGTCCTTTAAAAATTGTAACTGCCCCTATTTTAACCAGTTCCTCTGGAAGTTCATTCCACACACAAGCCAGCTTCTGTCTAAAATAATTACCTCTCCTGACTTTTGTAAATCTTTTTCCTCACGCCTCAAAATATCCCTCAGTTTTGAATCCCCAACTCTAGGGAAAAGACATCAGCCCTACAGCTAATCTGTACCCCTCATCATTTTACAAACCTCTTTAAAGTTACCCCTCCATCTCATACTCTCCAGTGAAAAAAGTCCCAGCCGATTCAGCCTCCCCTTATAGCTCAATCCCTCCATTTCCAGCAACATCCAGGTTAAACTCTTCTGAACCCTCTCCAGCTTAATAACATCAAGGTCAATGATATCAAAGTGAATAGTCAAGGTATTTGCTAAAGGTACGGGGGAGACCAAAACTAGAGGACATAGGCTTAAGGTGAGAGAGTAACATTTAAAAGTGACCTAAGGGGCAGCTTTTTCACCCCGAGGGTGGTGTGCCTATGGAATGAGCGGGCAGGATATCCAGACTGGACACAGTATTCCAGGAGAGGTCTCACCAATGTCCTGTACAACCACAACATGACGTCCCAATTCCGATACTCAAAGGTCTGACCTATGAAGACAAGTGTGTTAAACACCTTCTTAGCCACTTTCTGTATCAGATGCAAATTGTAAAGAATTAAACCTGACAGCCTAGGTCTCTGTACTACAACACCACCAAAAGACCCTACTTTTAATTGTATAGGTCCTGTTGTTGTTTGATTTACCAAATCCAATGCCTGGCATTAATCCAGACTATCCTCCATCTGCCACCCCTCAGCCCAGTGTGTGATATGACTGCCACCTCCCCCTACCCCTTCAATTTTAAAATGCCCACCCCTCTCCAGGAGGCCTGCACACTCTGGCCTTGATTTTCACAAAGACCCTGAGCTTGGGTTGCCTTGTGTGGTTAGAGGGAGGAGGGACAGATTGCAGACACAGTCAGTGGGGAGGAGAGGCTGGACAGTTATCAGCGGCCTGGTATCATTTCATGGTTTTAGGAAGAGGGCAGACACATGTTAGAGGTGGGTAAGATTGATCGGTGTTTTGGGGTCAGAAATTAAGCTCTTCCTTCGCCTCTGGTGTTCAGTAATAAATGTCTATTTGAGACCCATCATTGGGCAGAGTGTTTCTGTGGGATTTCTTTCCCTAATATTGCAGACTACAGATAATAGCGATTAAAGATGTTCATAGTTAATTTCAATATTCAGCACGTACACTCAATATCCTACAGTTGAGACAAATATCTTGCATTTGTTTAATAATACAAAGTGTTTTTTGTAATTCAGTAATAGTAACCTGATTATAATCAATCCACACTGAGCTGGAAGCGGGCACTAAAATATGACCCAAAATCTGGGTATGGTAGTATAGTGGGCAGTGTCCGTGTCTCTGAGCCAGAGCTCTGGGTTTGATTCCAATTCCTGAACTTGTGTGGTAGTGTTCCTAGCTCTGGACCAGAAGGTGTGGATTCATGTCCTGCCTGTTGCAGAGGTATGTCACAGCATGTCATAACAGGCTGATGGACAAACACACAGGAGAATAATGTTACAGCTTTATGGGTATTGGGCAGTGAGGATAGTGTCCCTTCCTCCGGGCACAAAGGTCTAGGTGTAAATCCCACAGAAGTGTCTCCTAATATATCTGAACAAACTGATTAAACTGGTTTTAGAATTGTGACTTGATGGAGAAGGAAGAGGTGTCAGTGTTGCATTTCAGAATTTAGGCCCAGGATGACTGAAAGTACAGCCATTCGTGTAGATTGGAGTCACATTTCGCAGCAGTAAAGGTTTATAAATTCAGAACGGTCATGGATAGGTTGAATAGTCAGGGTTTTTCCCCAGGTTAGGGGCGTCCAAAACTCGACGGCATTGGTGGAAAGTGAGAGGGAAAAGGTTTTGAAGAGGCCTAAAGGGCATCTTTTCACAAAGAGGGTGGTGCGCGTATGGAATGAGCTGCCAGAGAAAGTGGTGGAGGCTGGTACAACTACAGCATGTAAAAGGCATCTGGATGCTGACAGACCTGCCGAGCTTTTCCAGCAATTTCTGTATTTCTTTAAAAAATGCATTCATTTTAACACACGTATTCTGAATAAATTAGACATTTTTATTTCTTAATGAAGCAGGAACATAAAAGCATATCTTCAAATCGACCGAGACCATTTTCTGCTCAGGGTATGGCTCTGTGAATGACAGCAGCAATGATGCACCGACATGGGACAGGGAATGTGATGGAGACATCGTTTGGACAATGTACATGGAATAATATCTGGACAAAGTTCTTTCAAGTTACAATTGCAGAGGTGTGTGTGTGTGTGTGTGTGTGTGTGTGTGTGTGTGTGTGTGTGTGTGTGTGTGTGTGTGTGTGTGTGTGTGTGTGTTATAGAAAGGGAAATATTGATTATATATTTGCAATACAAAAATAGTTTGCCATTCATCTTTCCACCATAGTTGGAGTAACATTGCTCTGGATCATAAACGTGCTATTTGAGCAGATTAAAGATACTAACCTGACTTGTTCCTAAAACTTACCCTGACCCAGTCTGAGACCGATATCATCGGCTATATCACCGACCTGGTTACATTTAACATTTGTTGTGAGCAGTGCAGGAGTGGGACTAGAAAGGAAATAGTGACCCAAAAAGCTGGGGAACTATAGACCGGTGAGCCAGATGTCGGTGATGGGTAAGTTGTTGGAGGGGATCCTGGAGGATAGCATTTACATACATTTGGGAAGGTAAGGGCTGATCAGGATAGACAACGTGGCTTTCTGCATGGGAAATCATGTCTCATTAATTTGTTTGAGTTTATTGAAGAGGTGACAAAGAAGATTGATGAAGGCAGCTTGGTTGACATTGTCTATATGGACTTCAGCAAGGTGTTCATTTAAATAACAAAGAACAAAGAAAATTTCCAGCCCAGGAACAGGCCCTTCGCCCTCCAAGCCTGAGCCGATCCAAATGTACTGTTTAAATCTGTCGGTCAATTCCTAAGTATCTGTATCCCTCTGCTCCCCACCTACTCCTCTGCTCCCCACCTACTCATGCATCTGTCTAGACGCACCTTAAATGAATCTGTCGTGCCTGCCTCTACCACCTCTGCTAGCAACGTGTTCCAAACGCCCACCGCCCTCTGTGTAAAGTACTTACCGTGTGTATCCCCCTTAAACATTCCACCTCTCACTTTGAAAGCATGACTTCTCGCTATTGGATCCTTCACCCTGGGAAAAAGCTTGTCTCTGTCCACCCTCTCTATAACCTTCATGATTTTGCAAACCTCAAACAGGTTCCCCCCCATCTTCTTTTTACTAGTGGAAATAAACCTAAACTACTCAGCCTCTCTTCATAGCTAGTATTTCATTCTGATTGGTAGACAGATTAGTAAGTTTCAGTCACATGGGATACAGAAGAAGCTCATCACAATTGGCTTGAAGGAAGAGGGATATTTTTCAGACTGGAGGCTTGTGAGCAGCAGTGTGCTGTAAGAATCAGGACTGAGTTCACAACATTTCATCATTTATGTAAAGGATTTGGATCTGAATATCGGGGCCAGAGTTAGTAAGTTTACAGACGACATCAGAACGGTGGTGTAGTAGATTATCTCAGAGTACAACAAGACCACAAATAGATGGGACAAAGGGGCAAGGAGTGACAGATGAAGTTTAATTTAGATAAATACGAGGTTTTGCAGTTTGGGAAGGCAAATCAGGGCAGAAGTTATACACTTAATGGTAAGGGCCTGGTGAGTGTTGAGAATCAAACGGACATAGGGCTGCAGGTACATTGTTCCTTGAAAGTGGAGTCGAATGCAGACAGTGCGGTGCAGAACACATTTGGCACATTTGCCTTAATCAGTCAGAGCATTGAGTATAGGAGTTGTGGTGGCATGTTGTATCTGTACAGGATGTTGGTGAGGCCACTTTAAGAATACTGCGTACAACTCGGTTTTCTGCAGAATTGACGTAAACGTGTGTTCCAGGACTGGAGGTTTGAAGTTTAGGGAGAGGTTGATTAGTTTGAGGTGTTTCCCCCTGGAGTGTCAGAGGTTGAGGGGTCACATTATAGAAGTTTATAAAACCAGCAGGGGCATGTATATTCTGAACAGCCACGCTCTGCTCCCCAGGGTAGGGGAGTCCAGAACAGGAGAGTATAGGTTGGAGGGGAGAGGGGGAATGATTTAGAATGGACTGAAGATAAATGTTTCACACACACAGTGGTGTGTGTACAGAAAGTGCTGTCAGAGGAAGTGCTGAAGGCGGTTACAATCACACATTTAAAAAGTATCTGAAAGACGAGGGATATCGGCCAAATGCTGCCAAATGGAATTGGATCAGATTTGATATCTGATCGGACTGAACAGATTGGACTAACGGGTCTGTTTCCATTCTGCATGACACTTTGATTCTATCAGAGGAATGACGAATAATTCTGAATGGACGTTTCAAGTGGGAATTCTCTTCACTGGAAGTTTATCGTGCCTCTATGTTCACATTGATTGAAAGCTGCATTAGGTAAATATTTGACAGAGAAGTGAGTCATGGATAATGGGACACAGACAGGAAAGTGGGGCTGAGGCCACAATCTTAGTGCCTGGTGGACAAGGCTCAAAGTGTCTAATGACCCACTCCTATCCCTCAATCCCATGCTCCTGTGTTCCATTCAGCCCATTAAACCTGTTAGGCAGGAGCATTTAGAGACTACTTACTTCTATAATCTGGTGCACAGAAACAGAGGAGATCATTCGGCCCTTCAAGACTGTCCCACACGCTTTGAGGTGATTTGAGAAATGTAATTGTAAAACCCAGGCTGGGTATGAAAGAAGCCCCTCATCTCTCTGTACAGAACTTCCCCTCTCTGAAACTTGTGCTCTATTTGTTGGTCATGTTGTAGACCCAAATTCACTATGAATACAGCCCCCATACCTCACCCAGCGATTGCTCACAAAATCCTTTTGTCTCTCTGACGACAACATTCAATAACAGAACATTCATGAAAATTATACCCACTAACTTTCTAAGAACAGAATGTGAGAACATCAGACACAGGGACAGGTCATTCACTCCCCACCCCTGCCTTGCCTTTCACTAAGATCATGACTGATCTGCTTTTGGTCTCAAATCCTCTTTCATACCCAATTCTTCATCACCCTCCCCTCTCTGACAGGTCAATCTCCATCTACCTCCTCTTCAAATACATTCAGTCATCTGGCTCCCCGAACACTCTTGAGAAGAGAAATCCTGACATTCAATGCCACCTGTTTGAAGAAAACCCTTGTTGCTCCTATACCATGGCCTATTGATATGAACAAAAGAGATTAACACAAGGGGTCAGGTAAAAATGACTGGCCCTGATATCAAGGCTTCTGTTGACATCAAGGAGCTTAACAAATCTGAACTTAATGGGAATCAGAGAAAAGTCTCCAGTGTTTGGAGTCTAACATGGCACAAAGGAAGATGTTCATCATCTCAGTCTTGGGTCACCTCTGTGGGAGATCCTCAGGGTAGCTTCCTCTTCACAAACATCTTCAGCTGCTTCATCAATGTCTCCCCACTCTCACTCTCCCCACCATAAGATCCAAAGTGGGGATGGTCACTGAGGATTCCACAATGTTCAGAATAATTTGACGCCCCCGTCGGCTCCTGAACCGGTCTGTGTCCATGTGCAGCAAGACATGGACTCCATTGAGGCGTGTGCTTTTAAAGAGTCCGTAGCATTCATACAAAGGTCTGTCTGACACTACACATTGCCACAGTAAACTAAGAGTTCATTCCGCACCTTACACTGGTTTCACAGGAATATGAGGAGGTCGTTCAACCCATTGACACTATTAGAGAAGAACAGGGACAGCTCATTCAGTGCCTCCAACATATTACTCAAGAAGGGAAGGATTCTAGTGTGATGGGCCGCACCAGAGCCCCTCGACAATATTTGAAGGCGGTAGCCTAGACTCTAATGTTTTCTTATTTTAAAGAAAATGTAAAATGGCTGTTCCAGATGCAATGTTTCTGGACAAACAACTCGGTGTGAAGCATAACCCCATTTGCTTAAATACGATAGATGAAATAAAACCAAAGAAAGAAGAATTTAGAATAACGTAATTATATTGGACAAGTTAACAGAACAATAGATCTAGGAACTAATACGAATGAACTGTTCCAATACTGGAAAATCACATGAACACAGCCCTTGGAAAAAAGGAATATTCAGACACTGAATGACACAAATATTTCTACAATTTAGGATTTAAAAACAGCACCAAGAGAAAATTCATAGAGAGTAGCTACCAGGAGACATTCACTAAAACTTTCAACTCGGTGGAGACCCCAATAATTTCTGATGTTACTGAGAAACCGAAACCCAGAAATCCTAATCTGTGAAAGCTGACCACACCCATTCCATCTGCATTAAAATAAACCCAAGGTATCACTAGTTGTTTATTCAAGTGGTCCTAACTAGCCAGCTTGGTAACGGTCATTCAATCTCTCTCTTAAAATAAACCAGAACAAAATAACTTCTTAAAGCTACAGCATCATCACACTAGTCAGCACATCGAGCTGTCATTCAGGAACCAGGGGTAACACAATCAGGCCCTTGGCCCAATCGGACGAGGAAGAAGCCAGTCAGTCCCTTGAGTCACTTATACAGGAACAGTAGGAGGCCATTCCCATCTCAATGCACTGACACAGGGGCAGAATGAGGTAATTGATGCTGATTCCTGATGAACGGCTTATGTTCGAAACGTCGATTCTCCTGCTGTGCTTTTCCAGCAAACCACTGTCTACTCTGATCTTCAGCATCAACAGTCCTCGCTGTCTCCTAATTGATGCTCTAACATGATGAACAAGTGGAGCAGAGGCTGCACAGACAGACTGCTCCACGTTGTTCCTCGTAGTTCTGTCTGTCATGATACACACGTGGGACATTAATGCGGTTTTCTAGTGGTGAGGAGGGAAGCCATATGTCTTGTGTGAAGTCACAAGAAGGCACCTTCCATCTCCGGGAAGCCAGCCTGGTGTTCTCTGTGTAGGGTGGATGCTGATGGGAATGGCTAACTGTTTCAGATGGAAGGTATTGTGGCTGCTGTTGGGGATTGTGAGCAACCTGACGTTCAGTTCGGGTTCACACGCCGACTACACAATAACGTGGGGAGAGTTAATTAAGGCATATAAACTATTAGGAAAGTCACGTTAGACTGATGGATGGACTCTCTAAATTCAAATAATGCTGATCTTGTTCATGTTGATCTTGTCTAGTGCACATCCTGTTCAATGTAACCGTTATGCCTTACTCTGTCCTAGTCTATTTCCACCCTATGATCTGTCTGGCCATGTTTACTATGATCTGCCTCCACTGCTCATAGATAAAGTGTTTCCCTGTACTGAGGTACACGTGACAATAAATCAAACCAATAACTCCTGGGTAAAGTATGGAATTTCTGTTTTGGAAATAAGAGACCAATGCCACTCCTCATGTTTCAGCATCACCATTTTTTCGTCTATCACACTCTACAGGTTAAACACTCAGTTTCCTCACTCTATCCTCATGTTACCATCATCCATGTCTATGGTACGGGAACCATTCCTTGCAAAGGACATCAAATCTGTACAGAATGCTCCAAATGCTCTCTCAGCAAGCTTCTACAACAGCTGAAAGATGGCTTTACTTATGTACTCGAATCATCTTACAATGAAGGACAGCATGCCATTGACTGCGCCCCTTACTTACACAGGGTTTGATTCGGAGCAGTCAGCATAGACAGCATAGATCATGCTTCCCAAATTTCTTAGAGTGCTTTGATGAGGTTTGATAAGTTTCCAAATGGCAGGCTGCTCAGGAAGGTTACAACACGTAGAATGCGTGGGAACTGTCCAATTAGATACACAGTTGGCTTGATGGTAGGAAGAAGTGGGTTTAGTGGAAAGATGTTTGTCAGACTTGAGGCTGGGTGTATTGCTGTTTGGTATCTATGATTTGGTTGAGAATGTACAAGGTTTGATTAATAAGTTTGCAGATGACACTAAAGTAAGTGGGAGCATGATCAGTGAGGAATATTAACAGAAATTGCAGCAGGACCTTAATCAGTTGGGGAAATGGGCTGGGAAATGGAATTTAATATAGAAGCGTGAGGTCTTGCATTTTGGAAATTCAAATCAAGGTAGGAGTTTCATGGTGAATGGGAGGGCCTTAAGGGGTGCAGGGGGCAGAGAGACCTTGGTGCTCAGGTGCACGGTTCCCTGAGAGTGGAGTCACAGGTAGACAGGGCAGTGAAGGAGGCATTTGGCACATTGGCCTTCATCAGGCAGGATATTGAGTATAGAAGATGGGAATTTATGCTGCAGTTATACAGGACTTTGGTAAGGCCGCACTTAGAGTATTGTGTTCAGGTTTGTCACCTTGTTATGTGGTTGATGTTATTGAATTAGAAAGAGTACAGAAGAAATTTACAAGGATGTTGCCAGGACCCAATGGTCTGAGTTATAGGGAGAGGTTGGACAAGATAGGACATTTTCTTTAGCGTGTAGGAGACTGGGGGAGTTGTTATAGAGCTGTATAAAATCACGAGGGGTATAGATAGGGTTAATGGTCTCAGTCTTTTTCCAAGGTGTAGAGAATCGAGGATGAGAGAGGATCAGTTTAACGTTAGAAGGAAAGGAATAAAGGGGAACCTGAGGGGCCACTTCTTTCCACAGAGGCTGGTACGTGGATGAGCTACTCGCAGATGTAGTTGAGGGGGGTAAATTAACAACATTTCAAATGCGTTTGGATAAATATTTGGGTAGGAAAGGACTGGAAGGATATGGGCCAACTGCAGGGAAATGGGGTGAGCGTGGATGGACATTTACAAGGTGGAGTCGAACCACTCTGTTAATTAAAACCAAACACCCAGAAAAGCTCACCTCACCTCGAAATCTGTTAAAATATGAGTGACACAGACCTCCTTTTAAACAGAAATTAACAAGTTAGTTTCTTAACCTTAATAGTGAACACTAAACAACAACTATTTACAAATACAAGTCCGTCTTTTCTTAGCTACTTACTATCTGACTCGAACTCTGTAAAAATATGCTGTTCCAACAACCCACATATTAAACATTACAATCTCAAGACCATACAGTCTCTATCTTCCCCGCTGTCTTCACTCTTTCAGCTGCATCTCCCCGGGTCATTTTTTTTGTTGCAAGTAGGTTTGACATGAACATGTGTCTTTGAGAGAGAGTGTTTGAGATGGTCAGTTAGCACTCCTGCTCTACAGCAGTTGCTCTACTGTTGGATGGCAGCAGCTCTCCCTCCAGTGTTCAACATGCTGGGTTTATATGCTCCCCATGATATAATAATTCTCATAATTTGATTGCTGTCCAGGTGTCGAAACAATAATATTCACATTCTGTTGGCATCTGGTATCCTGAGCGTTATTTAAACTCTTTGGTTACATTTGAATGGCTGTCAAAACAGCAACCAAAACTCAGGAATCCATTTCTCAGCTAATGGTGACATGTGGAACAGTGTGACCTTCAGCTCGCATCTCAAGCTTTAATTTCTATTCAGCAAAACCCGATCTGTCTTAAAGTGTCCATATATGTTTTTGTCTTCATAACATCTCCCCGTTTCAGAAAATAAAATGAACTAGCAGAATGAAAAGATGGCTACATTTGTTTTCCTCTAACTCTTAATCCCAATTTTATGAAATACCAAAGTGTTAATCTCAGTTATATCATTCATATTAATTCTGCACACCAATACAACACTGGAATAAGTCAAATCTTATCTACACTTTTTCCTTTAAATCCACGAAAACACAATCTGCTATCACATTATAGGAGCCACAGTATGTACATTTTGTAAGTTTAAAGTCGGTAAGGTAATACTCCAATGAAATAGTCTCATATTCCGGTCTTTAAATATTCCAAAAAATGCGAGAGATTTGTCGTTGTCCACAACTATCTCCGACAATTTGTTTATCATATACACATTAAAATATTGTCAGGCCAGCGTGGAACTTAATCATTCTTGTTCAATAAGTAACCTATCGGGGTCTCCATTTTAATTTTATGATTTTATCTTTAAGTTAATAACGTTCAACAATATATTCTGATTCATTATCTCTGTGTGTGCATGTGTATGTGTGTGTATATATCTCTGTTGTACGTCCATTAGCCTTTCAGGACGGAACACCTCTGCCTGTTCAGGGTTTTTCTGCACCGTCACATCAAACAGGGTGTCAGTTCACTGAGCATCAACTCATTTGTCTTTTTCGTTCGTTTTTCCTTCCTGCTATAACTTATGACAGTGGGATCTTGTTACTACACCGTCTGGAAAAAATCCTGGGTAATTTTCTTTTAACTCACCAATTCCCTCATCTTCCTTTGGCTTCTCCACCACAAGGGGTGCCTCTCCCACCTCGCCTCCTGCTAAATCGTTCCCAAGAACAAACTCTATTCCTAGAACAGACACTCTGTTACTCACTGTCACTGTTACTTCCCCAATCTTGATTTGGCACTCCAACCAGATGTTACACAAGGGAATGTTTAATTTCTGTCCCCATTTCACAAGTTATCACGATCTTGATTATCATGTCAGAAAGAGTGACAAAAAACTTTCATCTCGTACTATTAGAGGGTGAGAGAAAGTGAGGGCGGCAGATGCTGGAGCTGAGAGTTGAAAAGTGTGTGGCTGGAAAAGCACAGCATGTTGGCAGCATCGAAGGGGCTGGAGCAGTGACGTTTCAGGCATACGTCCTTCAGCAGGAAAATGGGGCGTAAGGGAGGGGGAAGGAGGTTGAAAAATAATTGGGTGGGTGGGGGTGGACCTGGGTGAAAGAGAGCTTGGAAGGCGATTGGTAGATGCAGGTGGGGTGTGATGGTGATATGTTGGAGAGGGGGGGGGTAGGACAGCTGGAACCCTCAACCTGTACAGCATCAACGTTGACTTCATCAAATTCCAAATCTCCCCTCCACCAACCTCTCCCAGATCCAACCGTTCAACCTAGCACCGTCCTCTTGAACTGCCCTAACATGCCATCTTCCTTTCCACCTATCGACTCCACCTTCCCCTCCGACATATCACTATCACTCCTACCTACATCTTCTTATTGCCTTCCCAGTGACCCTCCCACCAGCTCAGCTACTACTCTCGTATTTATCTTCCAGCCCCCTTGTCCCCCACCACGTTCCGGACGTTGGGTTTCTGCCTGATATGCGAATGTCCTGCTGTTCGGACGCTGCCTGATCTGTTGTGCTTTTCTGGTGCCTCACTTCCCAACTAATAGAGACTGAGCAGATCCCTTATCTCACAAAATTATAATTTCTTATCCTTCTCCCCCTGTTCTTTCTGAGTAAACTTTATCTACAGAGCTGAATTGTTTAGTGAGATCAGGCACTGCCTCCATACCCAGCCCTTGCCTAGGCTGTGCAATGTCCTGCAGCTCCTCGGCTGCACTTGGGGTTTCCTTTACCAGTTTCACTAATGCCACTGGCTTAGCCTCTTCTACCGCATCTTTCCCCAAAGTGTCTTCTTTAACGCCCAGCACGGTGTGCCATCTTACTGCAGTGATAACAACCTTTTCCCGGTGCCCCTCTTAAACCATCGGCACTGTAATATTATGTGTTCCACTCCCTTACAGTGAGAGCACCTGAGGCCTTTCACCACCTTTCAACCCCCTTGGGCTTCTTTCTTCACCTGTGGTAAACTATTGTGAACTACTGTTCGCTTTGTAATGTGTGATCTTCCCTTCTATCCCCCACAGGATGAAATTCCTGCCAGATGCTAAATTTCATCACATGCCACAATACATATTTACCTGCCATTTCTGCCGCGCTTCTCACTTCTTGAACTTTCTATTCATTCACATGAATTCTTACTATCTCTGGAAGTGAGTCTTTTAACTTCTCCAGCTGATTAATCTTCCTTGAAGCCTCACAGGTCTTATCCATTTTTAAGACCATAACCCACCTATCAAAATGACTGTGGTTAATTCTTTCAAACTCAATATAAGTCTGACCTGGTTCCGTCTCTATTTTTCCGAATTTCTGTCTATATGCTTCTAGTACCAATTCATAACGAATCAAAATAGCCAATTTGACATCGTGATAATGTCTGGATCCCTCGTCTGACAGCGCTGCACATACCTCACTAGCTGTGCCCACCAGATTAGTCTGAGCTAGCATTACCCAAAAGCTCACTGCCGTGTCATTTTTTCAAATGAAATAAAAAAAAGGTTTTAACATTTTTCCCACCGAAATATGACAAGTTACTAACCTAGTTGTATACATCCCTACGTTCTCCCTTCATCTCCATCCTGTTCATTTAACTTTCTTCCTTAATTCCCAACTTCTGAATTTCAATTCTCCTCTTTCTTTCTCTTCTCTTTCTCTTTTTTCTCTCTCTGTTTCCGCCCCTTTATTTATCTTCTAACTCCAGTTGCCACATTTGCAATTTAAGTTTTTATAACTCTACTGCAGTTGCCTATTTCTCTGACACACCAAAGTGCTTGACCAACTCCATTACAATTTCAGCTTCCCTTTTCTCCCAGGTTAAACCCAATTCCAACCTATTTGCTCATTCTAAAAAATGTCCTCCTTCTGTCTTTCTAGATTTCCTTGGAAAATTCGGGAACCTCTTCAGTAATGTTAAAAGCCATTTCCCTCACGTTTCATTTAACCAACCACAAGTAACAAAATTAAACGAATTTTCCCAATGGTTTCATTTGAAGCTCAAAGTCACTAATTACAATGAGTTGGAATTTGCTAGGATCTGTTGTAGCATAGACCTGTTCAAGTCTGTCCAAATGTCATATGGCAAGGCCCCAAACTGTTATAACATCAATGTCAAACCCCTCTGTTAATTAAACCATATACCCAGAAAAGCTCACCTCACATCATAATCTGTCAAAACGTGAGCGACAGAGAACTCCTAAATTCCACTAATAAACAAAAAAATAACAATTTATATGCATGCAAGTTAGCTCACTGAGCTTGAAGGTATGTTTTCAGAAGTTTCGTCACCATGACTGTTTCTTAAATTGGGTGATGTCATTTCAGGTGATTTTAACAATAAAATGTAGACAGAATCTAAATTGATGAGTTTATTGATGGACTTCTGGTTAGAATACCATTCCTCTAAGAAGGTCCTTGCGTGTCTTAGTATGTGTGTGTGCTTTGTCCCAGTCAAAGTGGTGCCCTTCTTTGTCTGTATGTATGGAACAGAGTGATAGTGCGTCATGTCTTTTGGTGACTAGTTGGTGTTCATGTATCCTCGTAACACGACAACAGGGCAGTTTCAATGGTGGAAAAAAGATTGTATATATACTGTTTAATCAATGTGTGTGTGTGCAGATAAGTCACAAATGATGTATAAAATTGATAAAATATTGAAACATTATTTGATCCTCTCAACGTTCCCTCTTTTTCTGGGATTCCCAACTCTAATTTCTCATTCTTACCAGGATGTGTGCTCCAAATTCTTGATTCTGGTGTCCCAATTTATTTCGATATGTTGGCCTGCTGGGTTCTTTCCAAAGCTAGTGTCTATCATATCATTGGAGATACATATTCTGGCATCAGACTCAGCATTTGAACATATTACTCTGTTGTACGTGCACTGTACAAAGGACCACAGCACACAGACATTGCCAAAATATTCGGGGATGTTCATCTGCTTCTTTCGAGAATGTGGTTTTCTCATTTTCCATATCTCCATATCTATATACTCTCTCTCTCGTTCTCCCTTTGTAGCTGGTTTAGAATTCCAGCAATTATTCTTCGTGTCCCTTTTCTCAAAGCTCCTTCTTTTAGTTTACATCTCTTCAAGATGTAATGTGGTTATAATTAGGCAATGTAACTACAAAGACATGCGGGAGGAGCTGTCCAGAGTTAATTGGATGGGAGCTGAGCAGGAAACACCATGGAGCAGCAATGGGAGGAGGTTCTGGGGATAATTTGGAAGATAATACAAGAAATGCAACCCCAAGAACATGAAACATACTCATGGGAGGAGAAGGCAGCCATGAGTGATAAGGCATCAAATCAAAAGAGAAAATATACAATGTGGTGAAGATGATTGGGAATCCAGAGAATTCATTGGCTCCGAAACTACATAACTCTGGTATCACTGACACTACAGAGCCCTTAATCATGGTCAGGGAAAGAAACAGAGGAAAAACAATCACTTTAAACACAGAAGATGGTATTTCTCAAGGAAAAATATTCAGGTGAATTAAACATTTGAATTAAGAGCAGTTAAATGCTTTTGCGGAATGAGTCAGATTGGAAGCAAGACTCGGGGAGACAGACCCTCAGCAGAATGAGAGTTTGAAAATTGAAGTATTTCCACATTAGAAACCAGGTTAGGTCACTGAGTGCAGGGCTGATGGGTGAATGGGTCTCAGTGAGAATTGGGGAACAGACAGCAGAATTGCATTGCAGATATTGCAGCTCCAAACTGCGTATTCATGTAGTGCTTTAGACCACAGCAGCAGGAGAAGCAGAACAGCATCCAACCACAACCTGTAACTTTTTGCCAGGATAACACTGCAGTCTGTCATTACCATCAACAGCATCTATGGCTCAGTGACCAGTGTGGGTGAACATGTCAGAGTCAGAATCACATGAATCTTAACCTGATGCTATCTCATTTATGCTACCGGACTTGATCAACAGATCTGAACGAAGCCCTGCAGTCCTGCCACATTCAGTTATAAATGGTGATGGACGCTTAAACAAATAGCTGGAGGAGAGGGCTCCACAAACATCCCCATCCTAAATAATGGAACAGACCTGCACATCAGTGTAAAAGAGAAGGATGTTTTATCTGCACCAACTTCTGCCAGAAGTGTTGAGTCGATGGTAATCATCACCCTCGCCATGATGCCCACAGAATCACAGATGCCAGTCTTCAACTTATGTGATTTGCTGCACGTGACATGAAGAAACAGCTGAACACAGTCGATACGGACACATGCAATGGGCCAGGACACCATTCCTGCAATAGGACTGAAGACTTGTGTTGCACAACAAGCCGTGTCGCTGGCGAAGCTGTTTAATTCCAACTCCAACTCTGACATCTCCCTGGCAATGTGGAAAATTACTCGGCTAAGACCCGTTCCCCAAAACGGGAATAATTACAATCTGATCATTTACCACCCCCTCAGTCCAAACACGACAGTCAAGTTGGTAGGAGAATTTTTGACAGAGCTGTCAAGCATCACAAAAATACTCTGTTCAGTGTTGTCTCTGACAGGTCCCCATGTGGAGATGGTGCTGTTGTGGAAATGTCACTGGATTACTAATCCAGACCAGGCTAATGCTCTGGCAGCTGGTGGAAGTTAAATACAATTAATAAAATATCGAGATCTAAAATCTGGTGTCAGTAACAGTGACCTTGAAGCCAATATCGATTGCAAACAGAACTTCCTTCTCCAATGTACTTTTAGGAAGTGAATCTCCCATGATTTCCTGGGCTGGCCTAAAACTGACTCCAAAGACCCTGACGTGTGATAAACATTTCAATGGTCTCTGAAACGGCCAATCAAGGCACTCACTTGTATCAAACTGCACCAAGGTCTGGAATGATGAAACCGGACAGAACATCCGGCCTCAGCATCAGTGTTCGAAAAGGGAATGGGAACAGAGTCCTGTCGACCCTGCAGAGACCTCCTTCCTAACATCTGAGAGCTTGTGACAACATTTACCGAGCTTTCCCACAGACTGCACAGAAACAGCGGGAAAGGATAAGGTCATACAACACATTGAGCCTCCCCCATTCTAGTTCATGGAAAAACATCTCCTCAATGCAATTACGCCATATGATATACATATCCGTTAATGTTAGTAACCTTTGGAAGTTATAAAATAGGAAATGCAGTAGTACGTTTGGTCCATTGAGTTTGCGAACCAATTCTATGTAATGATGGTTGGCCCTTCATTTCCACACCGTACTCCTGCTCTCCCATCATCCCTTTACTGTCTCTAAATCCTTATTTATAATCAGTGTCTTGGTTTCCAGGTGCAAGCCAATTCCCCATGTTCACCAGTCAGTAGTGCAGACATTTATTCTCATCTCATTGCAGAGTGACCTGCCTTACCAAATACTGTGGTTCCTTGTTTCAGTCATCCCAGCCAGGGGAAAATCATCCCTGCTTTTAATCTGTCTCACCCTGTCAGAGTTTTGTATATTTCACTGAGATCTCCACTCATTTTCCTAAACCCCATGGAATATTGGCCCAGTCACCCCAAACTCTGCTCCCACAACAAGCCCGTCATCCCAGATATCAGTCTGGTCATCCTTCACTGCTCTCCCTCAATGTCAGGTTGGTCCTTTATTAGGTAAGGAGACCAAGCCTGCACACAATATTGCACAATACTCGAGATGGGATGTCTCCAAAGGCCTGTACAGATGCAGTAAGACACCCTTTCTCCTGGACTCACATCCCCCTGAAATGAAGGTCAGGCACCATTTATCTTCCTTACTGCTTTCTGTTTCTGCAATATTGCTTTCAGCGACATATGTACAATGAGATGCAGATCCTTTTCCGTGTTATAGCTCCCCACTTGGTGGGTCTGTGTACACTGGTCAGCGTGTCAATGCCATGCCCAGTATTGACTTCTGGTTACAGAACTCACTGCGCTGCAGGGACCTCAGAGGTTGATGCAGAAGGAAACAACAAAAAGGAGCATATGGCCCTTTGTAAATCAACGTGTTTCAACCAATCCTTTTCAAATTGTAGGATTCCAGTTTATCATTTCCACCAAAGGGCACACCGTCACCTCTATCCACATTGTTCTCCATCTGTCACGTATTTACCCATTCACTCCATTTGGCTTAGTCTTCTGGGTGCTTTTTTATATCCTCCGCACCCACTCACAATCCCACATCCATTAGTGCTGTCAGCAGGCTGGGATGTATTGCATCTGATTCCAGCAACCAAATATTTAAAGGACATTGTGAACAGCTGGGCCCCAAACACCGATCTCTGTGACACCTCAGCAACCGTCCTCTGTTAATTTCTATTTCTGTATTTCGTCAATCTGGGTGTCACTGGCTGGGCCAGCATTTATTGCCTGTCCCTAGTTGCCCTTGAGAAGGTGGTGGTGAGCTGCCTTGTTGAATTGCTGCAGTCCACCTGCTGTGGTTGACCTCCAATGCCATTAGGGAGGGAATTCCAGGATTCTGACCCAGCGACTGTGAAGGAGTGGTGATATATTTCCAAGTCAGAATGGTGAATGGCTTGGAGGGAACCTGAAGATGGTGGTGTTCCATTCATCTGTAGCCCTTGTCCTTCTAGATAGAAGTGGTCGTGAGTTGGAAAGATGGTTTCTGAGGATCTTTGGTGAATCATTTCATTGCAGCATGTGGATAGTAAAAGAACTGCTGCTGCTGAGCATTGATGGTGGAGCATTGTGGATTTAGGGACAGTCAAACTGGCTGCTTTGTCCTGGATGGTATAAAGCTTCTGGAGTGTTGTTGGGGCTGCACTCATCCAGGCAAACTGGGAGCCATCTATCACATTTCTGACTTATGCATTGTAGATGATGGACAGAATTTTGGAAGTCAGGATGTGAGTTACTCGCCACAGTATTCCTAGCTTCTGACCTGCTCTTATATTTACTCTGTTTATGTGGCGAGACCAGTGAGTTTCTGAGCAATGATTACCCACCAGGACTTTGATACTGGGGATTCAATGATAGTACCACCATTGAATGCCAAGGGGCAGGTTAGATTGTATTTTATTGGTGATGGTCACGGTCTGGCATTTAGAACATAGAACATAGAACAATACAGCACAGAACAGGCCCTTCGGCCCACGATGTTGTGCCGAACATTTATCCTAGATTAAGCACCCATCCATGTACCTATCCAATTGCCGCTTAAAGATCGCCAATGATGCTGACTCTACCACTCCCACGGGCAGCGCATTCCATGCCCCCACCACTCTCTGGGTAAAGAACCCACCCCTGACATCTCCCCTATACCTTCCACCCTTCACCTTAAATTTATGGCCCCTTGTAACACTCTGTTGTACCCGGGGAAAACGTTTCTGACTGTCTACTCTATCTATTCCTCTGATCATCTTATAAACCTCTATCAAGACACCCCTCATCCTTCGCCGTTCCAACGAGAAAAGGCCGAGAACTCTCAACCTGTTCTCGTACGACCTATTCTCCATTCTAGGCAACATCTGGTAAATCTTCTCTGCACGCTCTCCAAAGCTTCCACATCTTTCCTAAAGTGAGGCGACCAGAATTTGTGTGGCCTGAACATTACTTACCACTTGCCAGCCTGGATACTGTCCAGATCTTGTCGCATTTGAACATGGACTGCTTCAGTATCTGAGGAGCCACAAATGTTGCAGAACATTGTACAATCATTGGCGAACATCCCCACTTCTGACCTTAACATGGAGGGAAGGTCATTGATGAAGTAGCCCTGAAGAGGTTTTCGGCCACTGCTCGAGGGACTCCTACAGACATGGAGCTGAGTTGACTGATCTTCATCAACCATGACCATCTTCCTACGTGTCAGGTATGATTCTAACCAGCGGGGTGTTTGCCCCGATACCCATTGATTCCAGTGCTGCTAAAGCCCCTTGATACCACACTTGGTCGAATGCAGCCTTGATTTAAAGGGCTGTCACTGTCAAACCATCTCTGGAATGCAGCTCTTTTGTCCATGTTTGAACCAAGGTAATGAGGTCAGGACATGAGTGAACCTGGGGAGTCCAACCTGGGCATCATTGACCACGGTATTGCTGAGCAGGTGCTGCTTAAAAGCACTGAGATCTCCACCACTTTACTGATGATCGAGAGTAGACTGATGCAGTGGTGATTGGTTGGATTGGATTTATTCTACTTTTTATATACAGGAGATACTTGGGGTAATCGGGGAAAGCCATTGTTGTAACTGCGTTGAAACAGTTTGGCTAGGGGAGTGGCAAGTTATGGAGCACACGTTTTCAGTACTATTGCCAGAATGTTGTCAGAGTATGGATCCTTTGGAGTATCCAGTATCTCCAAACATTTCTGTATAACGCTTGGACTGAATCAAATGGTTGATGACTTGTAACTGAATTGCTGAGGACCACTGGAGGAGGCTGAAATGGATCATCCACTTAGCCCTTCTGACTGAAGATTGTTGCGAATGCATCAGCCTTATCTTATACACTGAAGTGCTGGGCTCTTCCATCATTAAGGATAGGGTTATTTGTGGAATCTCTTCCTCAAGTGAGTTGTTTAATTGTCTCCAACGTTTCTACACTAGATGTGGAAGGACTGCAGAGCTTAGATCTGATCCTCTGCTTGTGGGATAACTTAGCACTGTCTGTCACTTATTGCTTATGCTGTTTGGTGCACAAGTTGTCCTGTTTGGTGGCATCATCAGGTTGACACCTCATTGTCAGGTCTGCCTGGTGCTGCTCCTGCCATCCTGCACACTCCATTGAACCAATGATGATCCTCTGGATTGATGGTAATTGTTGTGAGTGGGATATACCAGGCCATGAGGTTGTGTGGGTGTACAATTCTGCTGCTATAGATGAACCACAGCACCTTATGGACACCCAGACTTGAGCTGCTCGACCTGTTCAAAATCTGCCCTATTTAGCACCGTGATAGTACCACCCAAAATGATGGAGGCTATTCTCAATGTGCAGGTGTGACTTTGTCTCCACAATGACTATGCGGTGGTCACTCTTACCGATACTGTCATGGACAGATAATTCTGCAACTGGCAGATTAGTAAGGCTGTGGTCAATATGTATTTTCCTCTTGTTGGTTCCTTCACCACTTGTCAGTTTAGCAGAAGTAATCCCAGAACATAACACCCTCTAGGTGACAAAAATGTTTAAATCCTCTCTGAACCTCAACTGTTTCACTTTAAAAGTGTGTTCACTTGTTCTTGACCCTCTGACTAAAAGGAACACCTGCTGCCTATCCCCCCTGTCCGTGTCGCTTATAATCTTATCCTTCTGAATCACATCCCCCCCAGCCTTCTCTGCTCCAAAGTAAACAACCCGAGTTTATCCAGCCTCTCTCCATAGCTGATATGCACCATCCTAGGGGACATCCTGGTGAATCTCCTCTGCAACCACTCCAGTACAATCACATCCTTCCTGTAATGTGGCTCCCAGAAATGCATACAGTACTCCATCATGGACTAAACAAAGTCTAGCATTTATAATCTATGCCCGATTAGGAAAAACACCACCCAATATCCAATTCTTAACTAGCCCATTACCCTGTCCAGCCACATTCAGGGATGTGTGGAGAAGCACACTCCGAGCTTGCCAGTGTGCTGCCATTCATTGAGTCCCTTCCAGCCGGTTCCTTCTCCCAAAGAGCATCACCTCATATTTATCAGGGTTACATTCAACCTGCCATTGGTCTGCCCATCTGACCATTCCATCTGCATCTTCCTGTAACTTAAGGCTTTCCTCCTCACTGCTAACCACCCAGCCAATCTTTATGTCAAAAAATCATTTACTTACCATACCTCTCCCACTCGCCACCTAGCCCCCTCCACATTCACATCTATACTTCCTTATGAATAACACAAACAATAAGGGACACAGCACTGATCCCTGTGCTACACCAGGAGATACTGGTCTCCAGTCACACAAACAGCCTTCTCCCACCACCCTCTGTCTCCTGCCATTAAGACAATTTTCGTTGTAACTCGTCACGTCATCTTTCATGTTGTGAGATTTTACTTTATTTTTCAGTTTCCCAGGTGGAAATTTGTTAAAGGCCTTCCTACAAAACGAAACAATCGACCTCCTCAAACTAATTCAATCAAATCCATTGGATGTGATCAAAGTTTGGGAGATTTGTAGCTCGGGTGCTCGTTGTTGTGGTTCTGTTCGCCAAGCTGGGAGTTTTTGTTGCAAACGCTTCGTCCCCTTTCTAGGTGACATCCTCAGTGCTTGGAAGCCTCCTGTGAAGCGCTTATGTGATGTTTCCTCTGGCATTTGTAGTGGCTTGTCTCTGCCACTTTCGGTTGTCAGTTCCAGCTGTCCACTACAGTGGCCTGTATGTTGGGTCCAGGTCGATGTGTTTGTTGATAGAATCTGTGGATGAGTGCCATGCCTCTAGGAATTCCCTGGCTGTTCTCTGTTTGCCCTGCCCTATTATATAGTGTTGTCCCAGTCGAATTCATCTGCGTGTGTGGCTACTAAGGATAGCTGGTCGTGTCATTCCGTGGCTAATTGGTGTTTATGGATGCGGATCGTTAGGAAACATCACAGAAGCGCTTCACAGGAGGCTCCCAAGCACTGAGGATGTCACCTAGACAGGGGACGAAACGTTTGCAATATAAATTCCCAGGTCGGCGAACAGAACCACACCATTGGATGTGACTTACTTCTGAAAAAGTCATGATAATTATCCCTGATCAAACCTTGTGACTCTGATCGGAGTTAATTTTTCTCCTTCCCTATTTTCTCCAGTAGTTTTCTTAACAGTGACTCACTCGTATATAGTTCCCTGGTCTATCTCTCCCACCCTTACTGTGAAGTGAAATCATATTAGCAGTTCTCCAGTTCTCAGGCACCTCCCCTATGGTCAGATTCTAATTAAAATATTCAGTCAGGGTCTTTCCTCCCTTGACCCCAACAGCCGCCTGTGATACAACTCATTCAGATATGGAGATTGGTCCAAATTTATACAGAACAAAGCCTCAAATCCTGTCTCGTATTTTACATCAATCTGTTCAAGAGCTTCCCAGTCCACCTTCTTGAATTCTGTATCTGCGTCCTCCTTCTCCCAAGTAAAATAGATGTGAAGGTCTCATGTAACAATCCATCAATGTTCTCCAGCTTGACACAAAGATTGCCCCTTTGGTTTCTAATGGACACTAACTGTTTGCTGATTATTCTGTTTGACTTGTCCGTGTAGGATTATCCTTGATCTTGCGTACTTGTACTTCACCATGCCCCTCTGTTATTCAGTCCCCACTATGTTTAACTGCAATCACCTCTCATGTTTTGAAACTCGAGATCACAGACTAAGTTTCCACATCAGACAATCTTGCCATCTTAGGGGTTAATCAGCATAATCCCGTTTGCAGTTCCTCTGTAGTCAGTACATTCTTTTTTAGATTGGGACTCCGAATGATACTCAATACTTGAAGTTTAGTCTCACCAGCACTCGATGCAACTGGTGCACGACATCCTGTATATTCGAAATTCATTCACATGAATGTAAACCTAATTTTACTCTCCCATTTGCATATGTTCTTCACAATACCTCTCACTTTAACTTTCTTGTGAGCTTACTGTGTGAGTTCGTTAAAAAAAGATCATGAATATCTAACTATACGTTATACATTGGTTCTTCATTGCCTATGATCACAAGAATCATCTTCATACCGTTCCAAAAAAAAATTGCCACTTCTGGTTTTCCGTTCATCGATACATTCTCACACTCCCCAGATATGTTATTACCTTCTAAATATCTAGTAGCATGCTCTTTGTAATCGAGTCCAACGCGGCTGCGGATGACAAGCTAACTGGTCTGTAGTTCACCACTCTCCAAATTCATCCTTTCTTAAACTGTTGGATAATATTTATACCCTTTACCTTATCCAGATTGGCTAAATGCATTTTGGGAATGTGGCTGAAAATAAAGTGAAAATCCGTATGAACCACGTCTAGTCTGTCAGATTTATAAATACTCAATCCAGCTGTCTTTTCAAAGATAACCCCAACACTGATACGAATGAGCTTAGACTTTACTTACAGAAGTCCCATGGTCTCTTGGTATTTCTGGAAGAATTTCTGGTCATTCTTCCATGAAGATAGACACAAATAAATTGTTTCTTTTCCCTGCGATTTCTCTGTTCTTTGCACTAAATTATCCTGAACGCACACCAAGTGTTCCACATTTGACCTTGTTTTTATTTTTTTTCATGCATTGATAGACGCTTTTTAGCAGTCTTTATGTTTTTCTTTCATTTGCACGCTTTTTCTCCTTCTGATTTTCTTCTCAGTTTCGTGGACATCCTTTGCTGGGTCCTACATTTCTCTGAACCACTGGCTTACTGCAACACTTGGCATTTTTCTAAGCTGCCTTCTTTAATCTAATAGGTGGATGAAGGTGAGGTTGAAAGTGATAGTCGGAGAGGAGGGTGGCCCAGATTGATAGGAAGGACTGTGGACATATAGGAACATTCAAAAGGGCGGTGCTAACTTGGAAGGTTGGAGTGGGATAAGGTGCGAGTAGGGAAAATGGGGAAATACACTATGATCCCCCGTGGTTGGATGGTCCCAAGGCAGATGAGGAGGCTTTCTTCCTCCAGGCTTCTGGTGGCTCGGGTTTGCGATGGAGCAGGCCCAGGACCCTCATGTCCTTGGCAGAGTGGAAAGGGGAGTTAAAGTGCTCAGCCACAAGGCGATGTCGCTGTCCCAGAGATGTTCTCTGAAATGATCCACAAGTTGACATCCTGCTTCGCCAATGTAGAGAAGACCACATTTGGTGTAATGGGTGCAGCAGATAGACGTTCTGTCTCCCTTCATCACCTATCACTTTCAACCCCACCTTCATCTACCTAGTACAATCCCAGCTCTCTCCCTCCTGCCGCACCCCCCTGTCATTTATCTCTCAGCCCCCTTGGCCCATAAGCCTAATTCCTGATGAAGGGCTTATGCCCGATACGTCAATTCTCCTGGTCCTAGTGTGCTGCCTGACTGCGCTTTTCCAGCACCACAGTCTTCGACTCTGATCTCCAGCATCTGTATTCCCCACTTTCTCCTCATACCTTCAGGGCTTGCATGACTCAGATATATCACGGTTACTATAAATAAAACAAAAATTATCGTGGACTCAAACAGCATAAAAGAAAACCAGTACATTGTGGTCACTATTCCCAAAAGGTCCTTTACAGCCAAATTTTGAATTAGCTCTTCTGATCATCCAACACCAATTCCTAAATAACATGATATCAAGCTCAGTGCTCTACATAATGTTAATGTAAACCATCTCACACGTGGTTATAACATACATTTTTCCCAGCATTAGCATTCAATTGGGTTAACACAGTTTAGATATAATGTAAACAGTACATTATTACTGCAGTACCCACAAATGTGTATGTCTCATTTCCTGTTTTATAACATGTCCAACATTTGTATTGCAGCTTTCACTTTGATATATAACCCCCATCAATGTTTGCTCCTCCTTGCTGTTTTTTGTGCTGCACCTTACCAGATTCTGTAGAATCTGAGCGATGTGGGCTCTGGGGAGATTAATGACAGAGATCATCTCGCCACATCATTTATGATCTTCTCAAACTTTAATTGCTCCAGATCTCCCGTATTGCCGTGGAATGGAGAAGGACAATGATCTTCCAACAATGCTCTGTATTCCCCCAGAGAGCTGACACTGCTCTAACCTGGGTGGGAACCTTACAGCAGGCTGGGAAAGTGTTGCTGCTGCTGTATAGGGTCTTAGTGAGATCACATCTAGAGTAGTGTGTGCAGATTTAATCTCCTCAATGAAGAAACGATGTTGTTATATTAGAAACAGCTCAGAGATGGTTCCCTCAAGTGATTCCTGCAATGAAGGTGCTAGCTCATAATGAAAGGATGATCAGGTTGACCCAGTAGCCATTGGAGTTTACAAAAATTAAGGATGATCTTATTTCAACATAGATGACAGAAGTGAATTACACAGATAGTGGAGGAATCCATTCCGTTCTCCAACCTGTTACACAGGAACAACAGGAGGATATTCAAGCCTTCGACCCTGTTACACCAAAACAGGACGAGGCTATTCAGCCCCTGGAGCCTGTTATACGTTTACAGAAGGAGGCCAATCAGCCAGTCGAGCCTATAACAGTAGGCCATACTGCACCAGTATCCTGTTAAATAGCAACAGGATCAGTCCATTCAGCCTCCTCACGTCTGTAACATAGGAACTGGAAGAGGTCACACGGTGACTTGAGATTGTTACACTGGGATAACAGGAGGCCATTCAGACCCACCGATCCTTTTGCAAGGGAATTGGATAATTATAAAAACTATCTGAGACTTCTTTCATGAGAAAGGAAAAGATAATTTCGACACGTATCTGTTGTATGAGAACAAGATAAGACCAATCAATCCCTCGGTCCCATCTCCGGGATACATGAGGAGACCGTTCAGTATTTCCACCTGTTATGGAGAAGTATGAGAAGACCCATCAGCCCCTCAAAATGTTACCCAGCAACAGGAAGATTCCATAATCTCCCAATCCTCTAAAACATCACCAGGAGGGGCTCATTCTGGCTTTGGAGATGGCAAAATGGGAACAACAGAAAGACGTTAGCCCATCGAGTTTGTACATCAGCAGGATAATGAGTCCATTCAGCCACACGTGGCTCTACTCAGCAATTGGACCAGATCTCTTAAAAACGTGTGCCCATTAAATAGGAATTCAAAGAAAACGTAAAGGCTTTCGAAAGGGAAGAACTTTTAATAACTGTATACATTAGGGACTAAAGTGTAACTATAAACTATTGTAATTTAAGGCCAATTGTTAGAGTCCATTGTTCAGGACATTTGCAAAGTTAAACCTCAATCCGTCAGAGTCAACATGGTTTACAAAGGCTAAACCGTGTCTGAATTGTTTGCTTGAGTTATTTGAAGATGTCACAAACAAGGTGGATCGTGGGAATCCTGGAGATGGAACATATCTGGTCTTCCTGAAGGCATCGGATATGTCGCTTCTCCAAAGAGTAAGTCGTATGGTCAGACAACATGGGTTTAGGAGTAATTTATTAGCTTGGATGGAGGATTGGTTAACCAACAAAATGGAGTCAGATGGAATAAATGTGTCATTTTCTTTTGACAAATGCAATTTGTGAGGTGCCATTGATTTCAGTACTCATGCCTCAACCATTTGCAATCGATGGTATTACTGTACTCGGTTGATGGGATAGAAAATACGATGCCACATTTTCAGATGACACTAACATTGGTAGGAAATTACTTCGGAATGATGATGCAAGAGATTTAAAACTATATGGATAGGTTTGGTGAATGGGCCAACATTTGGCAAGGAAAATTGAAGTGAATAAATATGGGGCTATTCAAGTTGGCCAGTATAATAGAAAGGCAAATTATTATCTAAATGGAGAGAAAGTTCAAAGTGCTTAGGTGCAGAGGGAGCTGGGTGTCTGCCTGCATATCACAGAAAACCTGCCTGCAGATACTGCAAGTAATGAGAAATGCAAGCATAATTTCAGTGTTTATTTATAAAAGAATAGAGTAGAAAGGTAGGGAGTGTTGGTGTAGCTAAGCAAGGCATTAGTGAGGGTGCAACTGGAGTAGAGTTTGGGTGTCCTGCAGAATGAGGTATTTCCATTGGAGGCAATTCAGAAGAGCTTCATTAGATTGATTCCATTTTTGAAGTGTTTGTCTTATGAAGAGAAATTGAGCAGTTTAGGCCTATACTCTTGAGTTTATAAGAATGAAAGGAGATTTCCTTGAGGTCCGTAAATTGCTAAAAGTGTGCAGATGTGGAGTGGATTTTTTTCATGTGGCGCAATCTACAACAAGAGGCTAGAGTTTTAGGATGGAGAGATGGCAGGCAAGTGGAACAGAGGCCGCGTTAACATCAGCCTCATCGAGGGGTTGGATTCCTCACAGATGCTCCTTGTTCTTATTCAACTCTTGGACTGTGTTGCCCAGGAATGGGGAAGGACTGGGTATCATACAGGAAGCAGGCACTCAGGATAAATCAGTCTCAATCAGTTAGACAGAACGTAACCAGTAGGGTCACACAGTGACCAGCGCTGGGTTCTCAACTATTTACCGTCTATATTAATGATCAGGAGGATGGAACAGATATACAGATGCTGAGTTTGGTGATGTCGCTGTGGTAAGCAAGAGATTAAATTATCAAGAGAGGGTGGAGAGTCTACAAATAGATTCAGAGAGGTAAAGGCAATAGACAATTGTTTGGCAGATGGAATTTAACATGATATAACCTGTCATTTCATTTACAAGAATAATGGAAGGCAGTATGTTCCTGAAATGGACAGGGATTACAGGACTTAATGATACTGTGTACTGGGGGGTTCACTCAGATCCGTTCAGACATGGGAGGTTTTGCTCCATCCCTGATCGTCTGCTCCCAGACACTGCTAGCGACATTATTGCTCTCCGTACACATGGAATACTTTGATGTGGTTGATTGGTGGTGGGGATGGTGTTTTGAAATGAGCATCAAGGGGACAGAATTTATCCAAGGTATATTCATTTCTTTCTACGTGGAGACCCGATGACAATGGGAATGGCTGACTGCTTCTGAATGAGGAGGCCGTGACTGCTGCCAGGACAGTGGGTATTCACCAACATGATGTACTGTGCATGGTCACACTGTAACATTAACAGAGAGAGAACTCCTTCAGTTCCTCTACCTCTCCGCATTGACATGGGTACTCTGCAGATGGGAGAAACAATGTAATACCTCATCCTCCATATATATCCTCCATCACCGAATGGTGACATTGATGTTGAGATACTGGGAAATGATGGATATGTCACTAGTCCTGCCTGGAAAGTTATGGATTATAGAAGCTGAATGAAACTGTGACCCTAACAGCTACTGGCAGCACCATCCTCCCCCTGGTGTGAAGCTGCAGCTCGTGGTGAAGGAGGTGACACCGCTTTGTGCCCAGCTCCTTGTTCAGTCAGGGTCCCCTCGCTATCTGCTCCTGGGTTAAGTGTAGCTTGGGAAGTTGTTCCTGGAATACTTGGGGTGGATACAGGAGATCCTTTTCCCCACACACACTCACTTCGTGGTTTCAGAGCTTCCCCTCTCTGCATCCTCTGCTTCATGTGTTGTTCATATTGCAGGCTCAGATGCTGTAAATACAGTCCCGATGCTCCATCCAGAGTTGAGTCACCAAATCCTCAGGTCTCCCTGAATGTCTGAGGCAGCTCACAGCACAACTTCCAGGAAACCATCCCCAGCCACTCCACTATTTTTTTAATAACAGGGGTCAGTCAGAAAACCCTTGGTTATAAATGTTGTGGACCAGACCAGATCGCCGCAAAATATTTTAAGAAGGCCGCTTAGATCCAAACCTCCCCTTATTTTGAATATAGATGTGAAGCGTGCTTTCTAGATATATTGTGACTGGTCAACCTACTCGACATTCAGCAAAATATAATCTATTCAAATACTTTAGTTAAAATACAATCAAAGAAAAGAAAAAAATGGGATGGCTTTTCTGTTGGAACACTTACACCAATAATAGATACCATACCATCTTGGTTTACACCGCTTGGCACAAAGAGATATTCAAATGTATTCAGATGCTTACAGCAATTTTCCAATCCAGGAGGAAACAACATCAACAGAGATCTCAGAGAGAAAAGCAGTTGGGGATCATGTATTCAAACTTCCAACTCTTCTGGGATGCCCAGCAGCTTCTTAATTCTGCAGCTAAAAACAAAACGAGGAAACCTGGTCTGGGAGAGCTGGCCACTGCCCTTCCATTGTTACGACCGTTTAATGAAACCTAAAGGCTTTCTCAGTTATTTACTTAAACTGCTTTCAGACAGCAGTTCCGCAACTCTGCCTTTAAAACCTCTCTTCAAAAAAACCCAAGAGAAAATCACCTTTTTACAGTGATAGTATACTCACAACTCCGCCATCAATAAAATGATCCGTCAATATACAAAAATGGATTAATTTTAGACCTCCTAACCTTCCTCTATTAGCAGACTGAAATGCATATATATTACGTTGACTCTGAGCATACAAATGTTCACAACTAGATTCGATTTCAGTTATTTTACTCCCGCCACAGAATGCCTTTGTCTTTCTTCATCCAAGTCTCCACAAAGTGTCAAAACTTAGGTTTTCTTGCCCTGTCACCTGTATAATTTCAAATTGAATGGCAGCAATAATAAGCTCAATCGAAACAGAATGGTATTATTCTCTCCAAACCTCTCCAAAAACTTTAAGGGGTCACGATCAGTTTAGAAAATTGTCTCAGGTATGTTATTCACAATTTAAAAGCTGAAATGTTGTAACGCCAACGTCAAACTCAAGGCCTCCTTCCCCATTGTGGAATAAATCTGTTGATGTTTCCACTGGACGCTTCAACCACACGTTACATAATGGAGGACTTCTCATCTCTCCAATAGTCCCTCTGAAATACATAGCTCCTCATATTTCAGCATTAAAGAATTACATGCTTCTGTGCCTCTCAATGCTGTAACCTCTTTCCCGGCTTCTCCTGGCCTATGCCAATAAACCTTACTCTCACAGGGATATGTTTTAAGAAGATCTTGCACATTCTTCTCAATCCCTCACAGAAACCAAACTTTGGTTTCAGAACTAGCAGCAGCTATTTCAGCTTCTAATCTTGGCATTTTAACTCTCTGCTCTTCCACACGAGTTCTCACGACTGCAGGAAGTGAATTGTTGAGCTTCTCCAAAATAAGAATCTCTCTAAGAGTGTCATTGGTTTGCTCTGTTTTTAAAACCCTTACCCACCTTTCAAAATTATTTTTTTCGATTCTTTCAAAGTCAATGTGCGTTTAACCAGGGACGCTATTTTAGATTCCTGAAACGCTGTCTGTTGGCTTCTGGCACGAGCTCACATGCACTTCAGATGGCTTTGTACATCTCAAAATCCTCAGATACCTCCACCGATAGGATGCAAATACCAGCAGCTTTGTTTAGATCAACTAAATCCACATGGTCACTGGGCACAGCATTTGTTTGGCCACTTTCTCAAATGAAGTTAAAAAGGCTCCCCCATCATTCTCATCAAATTTAGATAATGCCTGCATGTATCTAAACCCATCCCCATCAGACCTTTGGCTACTATAGGGTTGCTCATCCTCACTAACCTCCACATCCAGCCTACAGTCTACCTTCATCATCGCCTTCCATGTCCACTTTCCTCTCTAATTGCTAACTTTTGAAGTTGAAACTCTCTGCTTTTCTTCTCTCTTTCTCTTTCTCTTCTTCATGTCCTTTTCTTTTATTTCTACTTTTCATCATAATTCAAACTGTTTCAATTCCTTCTCATGTTCACAGTGCCTCATTTGAAATTGAATTCGAGCCATTTCTAAAGAGTCTGATGACAGATCCTCCAAATGTAATTGCTGAGCTATAGCTGGAATTATCTCTCATTTTCTCTCAGACAAACACAACCCCAACTCCATCTAGTCTGTCAATTCCTACAGCTTTGCCTTCATTACCTTTTGTAAAACTTTACTTCTTCCACACCCTGAAAACTCTTAGTGACTGAAAGAATTTTTATACACAAAACACTGTTTAAACCAACCGAATTCAACATCTGGAACAAAAGACACTGACAGCTACCATACGCGACCTTTGAACCCAATACCCTCCTGGTGCGTACTCTCCAGTGTCTGCCTGAACTTATTTTGGATTCTCTGGTTTCCTCCCACAATCCAAAGATGTGCATGTCAGGTGAATTGGCCATGCTAAATTGTTTGCAGTTTTCAGGGATGTGTGGGTTAGGTGACTTAGTCGGAGTAAATGTGTCATAATAGGGTAGAGGAATGGGCCTGGGTAGGTTACTCCTCGGAGGGTCGGGTGTAGACGTGTTGGGTCGAATAACCTGTTTGTACGCTGTAGGGATTGTAATTCTAAACCCAATTACCGATTTAGAACCAGACAAGAGACCCCAGTTTGCTATAGACCAACCAGACTCTCTCAAACCATTTTAAGAAGGTAGTTTGGATGCCAACTTTTCCTTAATAACAAGATAGATGGGAATTGGATGTCCCAGATGTGATTACACACAACAAACCACTCACCATTATGCAAAACACACTATATTTAAACAATCTAATGAAAATCTATACACGATGAAGAGGAATTTAGAATAACTTAGCAATTAGAAACCTTAACTGAATGATGGACACAAAACGTGCTACAAATGAACTGTTCCGATATACTAACATCACCTAAACACACCCCTTGGCAAAAATGAGCATTCAGACATACATTCTTGCATACAGTTCTCCAGTCCAGGAGGAAACAGTATCAAGTGAGGTTTCAGAGAGAATAGCAGCTAGGGATAATTTATTAAAACTTCCAACCCTTCTGGGACCCAAGCACCTGGTGACTGTGACATCTGCAAGGAAAAAAACTATAAAGTCTGGTCTGTGCCAGCTGGCCATTGTTACTACTATTTATTAAAAAAAACATAAAAGCCTCAAAAGTTTTTTCGTTGAGCCGTTTTCAGTAGGCACTTTGGCCTTTAAGACGTCTTACTAAAAAAAAGGAGAAATAACCTTTTGTTTAAAAAAATTGACAGCATTGCTACATAATTTAAATGACTGTTCCTTTATTCAAGGGGCTTCCTCGTGTTCCTGACCGCATGATCACCTGAGAGTGACAAACACAGGCACAGACCAAGTTACAAGGATGTGTCTCATAACTTCTGAAACAAGCCTGTCCATGGGCCATCACGTGGGACATACCGGGAAGTGAACAACAGCCTGACACACACCATTTCACTGTTTCTGAGCGACACAATGACAGCAATCGATATACTACAGAGCCAAAACCCGAGACCAGGGAAAGATACAGAGGGACAGAGAGATTCTCATTAAAGGCAGAAACAGACAGTTAATTAACTGGGAGGAGGTTGTGGAAATATGGGGAAAATGACATGGCTGTGGGACTAACTGGAGAAGTGAGATCTTTGAGAGTAAAATTACAAGAATGAGAACATTGAATAAAGGCATTGTCAGATCAGCAGAAATAGTTTGTTGCATCAAATTCTGAATTTGCTTCACAGAACATCACAAATAGCATGAACTGGGACAAGATGACAGCCCCGTATGGAGGGCTGTGCAGACCATGCTAGAGTGTTGCTCAGTAAACTGCACTATCTGCCCAGCTTGGAGAGCATTGCAAATTTACTATCATATGCAAACTATACTCGCAATAGATTACTGCCTACAATAGGAAGATTTGCTGCGTGTATGTGTTCATCAGAAACTGAGGGACAGTGCGTGTGTGTGTGTGCGCGACTGGCGTGCTTGAATGTGAAACTCATTGTTTGAGAAGGAACGCACATGGAAGAAATTATTTTAAATACGAACAACTGGCAGGCTTTTTGTTAATCAACAGAGAGAATGAGAGAAGTTTCATGGACAGATGAGGTAAAGTGTTTGAGAATGTTAAAATAAAGTCATTGCCAGACACAATAGCAATATACATCGGTGTGCACATGAATGACAGATGGATGGGAGTTTGGTGTGAGGTCGAATCAGATTTGCTTGGGCAGGTTTGAAGCCGAGAGTGTCAGCAGCAGATTATTAACTTCATTAAGACTGTACTTCATAGCTCAAGGTTCAAACATCAGATGGAATAAACCAGTGAGATATATTCTGGCGTGGTGAGTCTTTCAAGTTAGAAATGGTCAGGGTATGGTGTCAGGAATCACCTCATGCTCAAAGGGATCACCCACAGTTGTGACTTGTCTGTTTCAATCGCAGATATTGGCCAGGGATGGGATGGAAGTGGAGTTTGTAATCAGAACAGTGGAGAGTGATCTCCATGCTGTTAATATTTAAATACCAAAGGCAATGATACAATAAATTTTAGATCTCCGCTGAAACTGAGTAGGTCAACATAAAGACCCATGAGTAACACTGCCAGAGCAGAGAGGGAGACAGTAATTGAACACATTCCTTGATGTAGTTAGTAGTGGTCTGTAGAGTGAATATCTGGATTGAGATTTTCAACAGGAACAATAATAATGACAAGAAGTGTAGACTATGTGAAAGAACAGTAATACAGTCATAACCGGTTTATAGAAAAACAAATATGGACAGTGACACTTACCAGGAACACCAACGATAGCCAGGAAAGGGTAATAAAAATATTGAATAATGAGAAGAGCGTAATAGATCCGTGTTGATAATGACCTCCAATAAAATACAGAAAGATACCAAACATAATAGGATAAACTGCTGTCTATTTTTGGAACACGCCAGTCTAATGTTTCCAGATCCGGATACATTTTTGGAACATTCCAATCTAATGTTCTCAGATTCGGATCTCTCCGCCCCCTCTCTCTAAATCTGCTGATCCCTGTTAGTGCTGTCGGTGATGCTCCCGCTCAAGTTATGGGATAACACATTGAACGGCGCCCATTTATCATTAAAAAATGGAAACCCTCCACTGGGATAATTAGAATCCATGGAGATTGGCATTAATCCCAGTCACTGACCAAACACTGGGAAACTGAGCAAAGGCTACAACAATGGATGAATGGGCACCGCACAACAATCAACAGACAGGAGTGTTCCCTTCCAGTTGGGGAATACTTCATTGGTCATTAAACCCCGGACCTTCTGGTGACCATCCTTCAAGGTGGACTTCGGGACAGGCAGCAGCGAACAGTGGCTGAGCAGAGGCTGACAACTAATTTCGGGACCCAGAGGGAGGGCCTCAACCCGGACATTGGGTTCACGTCACATTACAGGTGACCACCATTGCACTGTACACACACACACACACACACACACACACACACATGCATATGGACACACATGCACACAGACACGCACACAGACACTCACACACACACTTACAGACACCCACACTCAGACAGGCATCCGATCAGAGATTTAGACCACTCTGCACTCATGCACACACATATACACTCTCTCTCTCTGATACTCAAACCACCCCCCACCCCAGCCACGCACACACACTCCCACACTCACATATGCACCCCTCACAGACTTAAGAAACTCTACATCACTCACACACATATACACTCCCTCTCACACTCACAACACCCAACCAAGACAAACACACACACATACAAACAGACAAAGACCCACATGCACACATATATTTTGTGGGGTGAATTTGTACTTGCAGAGTTACATTGTACTTTGCTCAAAAACTGCATGAATTCATGTAAACCTCTGAGCTCAACAACTGCATGAATTCATGTAAAACTCTATTATCTCACTTTTCAGATTAGAATCAATCTAAACATCATGGTATAGACAGAGAACACAGGGGGCTAACATCTTCAACATATTGTCTAGCTATCACTCAATGTTACAGCTAACCTGAGAATGCAACTTTAAAAGAAAAAGGTTTTGTGATTTACACATGAAAGAAGTGAAACTATCATGGTATTCGAACAGATGAAAGACTCAAAAGACAATCAAGGTATTTTTCAATGTTTAATTTCAGTTACATCACACTGTAAAGTTTTGCTATAAATTCTGTGCCGTGGAAGTGTGGCCTCCACTATCACCTGATGAAGGAGCGTCGCTCCGAAAGCTAATGTGCTTCCAATTAAACCTATGACTATAACCTGGTGCTGTGTGATTTTTAACTTTGTACACCCCAGTCCAACACCAGCATCTCCAATTCATAACTAAACAAACAGGCTCAGTTAACCAGTTCCACACATCACTTTTCATATCACTATAAAACAGAACATTTACTGGGTTTGGATGGAATGGATGAGGGTTGCTGAGGGATGGACCATAAAGCTTTAAACCTTTTAAATCTTTTTTTTGACTTGTATATGAGAGTATTAACAAGACACTACAGGGGTCTATATATGTTCCGCTCTGTTTATGAAAGGAGGCAATTATAAAATAACAGATTGGCTGCATAAAAAAAAACACTCGGGTGGGTAAGTTTCTAGATACCTCAACACAAAGTACGGTACTTATTGACCAGTTGTGAGGCTACTCCTGGTTTTAAGTGCCCTGTTGTCAAATCCTTTCATAACCTTGAGACAGAGCAATGAGACTGCTGCTCAGGAACAGGCCGAAGCAATTCTGTCCCTATGGACCTATTACAGAGGGATAGGAGAATGCCATTCAGCTCATATTAGCCTGTTACTACTTGAAAAGGTGGAAATCTGGAATATTGGCACATTTTGCCAACAGAATCATTCAAAACAAAGAGCTGTGTCGCTGCAGCTGTATGAGGTGTTACTGAGAGGGCATCTGGAGTACATTGTGTTGTTTGTGTTTCTGTAACTGAGAAGGGATGGACCTCCATCAGGTAGAGTTTACCGGCTGCTCGTAATCCATGGGTTGCTGTGTCATTTAATGTCTCGGGTCTGTTACACAGGGACAGGAGGAGGCCATTCAGCCTTTCCAGTCTATTACACAGTGCCACGAGGAGCCCATTCAGCCTCTCGAGCCTGTTCCTGAGGGACTGGAATTGTTTATTTAACTTTCAGGTCTGTTACGCATAAATATTAGTTTTAAATTAGTTTTGGAATAGGAAAGACCTAATGTAAATATTAAAGTTCTAACTTTGAACAAGGCCAATTTTGAAAGTGTTATGGAGACCTGTGAAAGGCTGATTGCAATAACCTATTCACAGGTAAAGGGATGGTTGGAAAATGCAAGACCATTAAACTGGGTTTCAGTGAGTCCAGAGCCAACGTGTTCCCATTAGAGAGATGGGCAAAGCTGGTGGGTGCAGGGAGTGCTGGATGGCTAGATATATTGATGCTCTGGTCAAGGTAAGAAAGGAGGCATATGACAGGTAAACAGAGCTGAGATCAAGTGAATCCCTAGAGGTGTATAAGGGCAGCAAGTGTATAGTCAATGGGGAAATCGGGTCAGAAAAGTGTGGACAAGGGATGGCTTTAGAAATAGGGTTAATGAGGCATTGAAGAAAATCTACACATCCTTTTATGGCAAAAGATTAACTTGGGAGAGAATATGGCCCCTTAAAGATCAGTCAGGCTACCTATGTGTGGAACCACATAATACATAGGTTGGAGGGATACGAAACAAGTATTTCTCCTCAGTATTTAATGTGGAGGAGGTTACAAGAGCGAGAGAATGAAGAAATATATAGTGATACCTTGAAAAGTGTATATATTACAAGGAGGTGTTGGACATTTTAAAACACATAAAGGTGAACAAGTCCCGGGAACCTGAGCAGTTGTATCCCAGATATTTGTGGTAAGCTAGGAAAGAGATGCTCAGCATTTTGCTGATATATTTGTAACATTGATTTCCACAGGTGAGGTGTCAAAAGACTGGAGGGCTGCTAACATAGTGTCATCATTTAAGAAAGTAGAGAAAAAACAGGTAACTATAGATCGATGAGCCTGACGCTAATGGTGACTAAATTGTTGAAGGAGATTTCGAGGAAAAGGATCGATATGCATTTGGAAAGACAAGGACTGAAGAGGGCTTTGTACATTGGAGATCACGTCTCACTGACTCGATGGAATTTTTTGAGGAAGTGATGAAGATGATTGATAAAGACAGGACAGTGGATATTGTCTTTATGAAATTCAGTAAGAAAACCAATCTGTTCTACATGGTAGACTGGTTAGCAAGGTCAGACTGCCTGGGATCCAGGGAGAGCTCACCATTTATATTCAAATTTTCTTTAATATTGGAGACAGGGCATGACACTGGATATTTGTTCATTAAACTTGGAGACCTGTGACCAGTGGTGTGCCGCAAAGATCAACAGTGGGTCCATTGCCTTTTGTCACTAATACAAATCATTTGCATTTGAGTGTATGAAGTATGATCAGTAAGTTTGTAGATAATGCCAAATTTGTTGATGTAGTCGACAGTGAAGAATGATCTGTCAGACTATAATGGGACCTTTTTGAGGTGAACCGAGGAGTGGCAGATGGAGTTTATTTTAGTTAAATGTGAGGTGTTGCATTTTGGCAAGACAAATCAGGGCAAGACATATAGGTAGGGTCCTATCGAAATCTGCCAATCAGGGAGAACTCCATCGAAATTATCGAATCCCTCCAGTGAGGAAACAGCCTATTCAACCCATCGAGGCTACACCGAACCTCTAAACAATATCCCACTGGACAAACCCCTATCCTAAACCTCTGATCCTGCATTTCCCATGGCTAATCCACCTCGCCGAAGCATTCCTGGGTACCTTAGCATGGCCAATCTACCATTATCTGTATATCTTTATACTTGCAGAGGAAAACAAAACATCCGGATGAAACTCATGCAGACACGGGGAGAATGTGCAAACTCCACACAGGCAGTCATTCAAGGATGGAATTAAACCCAGATCGCTGTGCTTTGAGGTAGCAATGCTAGTCACTGAGCTACTGTGTCACCTTGTGGTGCAGGTTCTCCGTTCCTTGAAAGTGCTGTCACAGGTAGACAGCGTAGTGAAGAAGGCACTTGGTGATCTTCCCTTTATTGGTGCGTGCTTTGAGTCTAAGTGTTTGCAAGACATGTTACATCTATACAGGACATTGGTTTGGCCACTTTTGTAATACTGCCTTTAATTCTGATCACCCTGCTGTCGGAAAGATGTTGTCAAACGTGAAAGGATGCAGAAGCGATTTAAAAGAATGTTGTAGGCTTTGGAGGGTTAGAGTTATGCGGAGAGTTTGAATAGGCTGGGGCTATTTTCAACTTTTGAGGCTGAGAGGGGACCTTAAAGAGGATTATAGAATCATGAGGAGCATAGATAAGGTAAACAGTCAACGTTTTTTACCCAGGATAGGCGAGTCGAAAATTAGAAAACAAAGGTTTAAGGTGAGAGGGATTTAACAAGGGACATGAGGGACAACATTTTCACACAGAGACTGCTGTGTGTATAGATTGAACAGCCAAAGAAGGTGGTGGAGACAGATACAGTTACACCATTTAGAAGGCCTTTGGATGGATACATGCATGGGAAGTGTTTAGAGGGATATGGGCCAAGTGCTGGCAAGGGGGACGAGATTTATTTAGGATAGTTGGTCGGTATGGACGATCAGACCGAAAGGTATTTTTCCATGCCTGAGACTCTACTGTCTCTTGAGTGTATAACGCAGGAACAGGAGGAGGCTATTCAGATTCTGAATTCTGTCAGTCAGCTTGTTTGCTCAATTACTGTGAGTAAAACACAAAAATACATCATTCAGATTTTGATGATGTTTTACAGACACAGGGGAAAGGCTTTTAGTCAAGAGATGCTGTAAGGAATGGAAAGAGGCCATTCAGTCCCTCAACTCCATACCACAGAAGCAGCAGGTGAGCACAGAGATATTGGAGCCTGTTACTCAGTAGCAGGAAGAGGACATCTACTTTCACAAACCTTGTATCAGGAGGCAGTCACTCAGTTGCTCAAGATTGGGACATAAGAACAGGAGGCAGTCATTCGGCTGCTTGAGACTGGGGCACAGGGAAAGGAGGGAGTCACTCAGAGCTCGAAACTGGGACACAGGTAACTCTGGAGGCTAGTGAGGCCCGAGGATTCTGTTACGCAGGAACAAGAGGAGATGACTCAGTCCCCAACAGCATGGGACACTGGGAGAGAAGCGGAGTTTTCTTGGAACAAACAGAAATATATGAATAAGTTGCATTAGTGATCCATTCAATCCTGCCCCACCATTCATAAAGACCACGTCTGATCTGATTATGATTCCCTCATTCCATTAAACCGAGACTCCCCTCTCTGCAGCCTCTGCTCCATTTGTTGGTCATGTTGCAGACCCAGATGCCGCAACAACACTCACCATCACTCATCCAGAGGGATGAATCTAACAGGATGAATCAGGATTTGAAGGGTCCAATCACAAGAATGAAAATACAAAATAAAGATATTGCCAGATGTTTACTTCTCTCACATTCGCAATCCAACTCACATAACCACTCCATCCATTATACTTTCAGGATGGAGCACTGTGTAGATCCGGCTAGTGACTGCTGAGTGCAACCCAGCAATATCCAGAATGGAACTCTGTGCAGCCCACACCAATGCTTGATCCATAATCCTGGACTAAATATCCAGCGTGGGGAGCTGTGCGGTCCGCACTGGTTCATTCATATACAAGCCCAGGCTATTGCATTGTTCGGTAACACTGTGTTAGATCGCTGCCCATTGTGGGGATACTTGCAGCCAATTTTGGAACTGACAGGATGTGCAGTTCCCATCCATTTACAGCTCCGTATCTCCACTGTACCTTGACAAGGGGTGCTGCGTATATAAAAATCACTGCGAGGAAGAGATGCAAATGGAAACAATTTAAATACCAATAGTTCTGATAAAGACGCCTATCACTCTAGAATTTAATGATGAAATAACTGAGATAATATCCAATGAGGTTTTGTGAACTGGGCAAAGAAGTAAGAGCGGGATGGTGATGTTATAGTGGTTGCACTATAAGCCTCTAAATAATCAATGGGAATTAGAGGAACAAATATGCAGGGAGATTGGCCGGACTTGCAGGAGCAATAGGATTGTCATAATAGGTGATTTTAATTTTCCTAACGTAGACTGGGACTTCCAGATGATTAAGAACTTAGATAGAACGTAATTTGTTAAGTGTGTTCAGGATAGTTTCCACAAGCAATATATAGAGGGTCCTACTGGAGAAGGGACAAACTCAACCTACTGTTGGGAAATAGGGTAGGATCGGTGACGGAGGTAAAGTGGGGGAGAATTTTGCGAAAAGTGACTAGAGATTTATTAAATTTAAAATAGTTATGGTAGTGACAATATTGGTACACGGATTCAAGTTCTAAGTTGGGGAAAGGCGTATTTTGTTGAAATTAAACAGGGGATTGCTGGGGATGATTGGAGTAGTTTGTTTCCATGTAAAAGGATCCCGGGCAATGGGGCGGGCTTCAAAAGTGAGATAGTTCGAGTTCAAGGTCTACATGTTCCTGTCAGGGTGAAGGGAAAGTGAGGCTGGAAGAGAGAACCCTGGATGACAAGCGATATTGAGGTTCTGACCAGCAAAAAAAGGTGTGGCTCCGTTACAGGCAGCTGGGACCAAGGGAATCTCTGGAGGAACACAGGGGATACAGGAGTTTACTGAAGGAGCAAATCAGCAAGGCGAAAAGGAGGTATGAGATAGCCTTGGCTGAGCAGATTGGTGTGAATCCAAATTCAGTATAGTAAAGAAAAAGGACAATCAGAGAGAGGATAGGACGTCTAACAACCAAAATGGGCATGCATGTGTAAAACCTCAAGAAATGGTTGAGTTCCTCAATTCCCCCTCTGTGTTTATCATGAAGAAAGACATGAAGACCTGTGACCTTTGGGGCGTTAATTGTCATATATTGGGACAGTCCATATCATTAATGGTACTAATGGACATATTAGAATGCTTAAATTCAGATAAATCTCTTGGTCCTGACCAGACAAATCCAAGAAGACTGCAAGAGGTGAGAGAAGACAGTTCAGGGTTTAAGGACCCAGAAGGCTGGGCCGTAACAAACATGCCCTTATTCAAGAAGTGCTGCAAATAAATGCCTGGGAAATATAGACCAGTATGCTTCACATCTGTTTTCGGTAAACCACTTGAGAAGGTTCTGAGAAAGAAGATATGCATGCATTTGGAAAGACAGAGTTTGACTTGGAGCAGTCAGCATAGCTTTGTGCGTGGCAGATCATGCCTTACACATTTTGTTAGAGTTTTTGAGGAAATGACCAGAAAGGTTGACAAGGGCAGGGTGGTGGACATAGTCTATATGGATTTCAGTAAGGCCTTTGATAAGGTTCCACATGGTAGGCCGCTCTGAAGGTTAGATCGCATGGACTCCAATGTAAACTGGCAAATTGGCGACACAATTGGCTTGACGTTATGAAGCAAATGCCTATTGTGGAGGTATGCTTGTCGGACTGGAGGCCTGTGACTAGTGGAGTGCCTTAGGGGTCGGTCATGGGCCCATTGCTGTTTATTATCTATATCAATGGTTTGGACCAGAGTGCACAACGCAAGGTTAGTAAGTTTGCAGATGACTCTAAATTAGAAGGCATCATTTACAATGAGGAACATTATCAGAAATTGCAACTGTACCTTGGTCAGCTGAGGAAGTGGGCTCAGAAATAGCAAATAGAGTTTAATATAGATAAATGTGCCGTCTTGCATTATGGAAAGTCAAATCCAGGTTGGAGTTTAATGATGAATGAAAGGGTCTTAAGGAGTGTAGTGGAACAAAAGGAGTTTGGAGATCAGGTGCACGGCTGTCTGAAATTTGAGTCCCATATACACAGGACAGTGAAGAAGGCTGTTGGGGTACACTGGCCTTCATCATGGCATTGAGTATATATGTTGGGACGTTATGTTCCTGTTGTACAGGATGTTGGTAAGGCTGCAGTTGGAGTATTGTGTTCAGTTTTGTTCACCTTGCTCTAGAAAAGATATTATTGAACGAGAAAGAGTGTACAAGAAATTTACAAAGATATTTCCCGAGCTAAAGGGTCTAAATTATAGGCAGAGTTTGGACAGGTTAGAACTTATTTCCTTACAGCGTAGGAAACTGAGAGGGTTCTTATAGAAGAGTAACTCTTATAAAATCAAGAGCGGCGTGCATGGGGTGAATACTTCAATTTTTTCCCCAGGATTGGGGAATCGAGGACTAGAGGACATCCATTAATATTTGGAAAGGAAAAAATATATACAAAGGAACCTGAGGGGCAGCAATTTTACACAGAGTGTGGTACGCCTATGGACTGAGCTGCCAGTGGAAGTGGTAAAGGTGGGTACAATAACAACATTGAAAAGGCATTTGGACAAATACAGACAGGAAAGGATTAGGGGGATACAGAGCAAGGGCAGGGAAATGGGGTGAGTGTGGATACAGAGCAAGGGCAGGGAAATGGGTGAGTGTGGATGCAGAGCAAGGGCAGGGAAATGGAGTGAGTGTGGATGGACATTTTGGTTGGCATGGACCAGCTGGGCTAAATGGTCAGCCATGCAGGCATTCTCGTGCAGTATGACAGTAAGTGAGTGTGTTTTGGAGTGGAGACAGGGTGGGGGAGACTGAGAAAATATGTCATGGAAGGATGTGTTCACAGGTGTCAGAATACTGAAATGAAGCCATTTCGATAGTATCATTCAACACGGGTCATTATTATGAAGAATTATGAGCGAAGGGGATATTTCTGTGAGTTCAGGCGATGGAGAGTTTTGGATGAGCATTTGTTCTGCAGCTTTGTAACTGGGAGTGAGGACAGTAGAGTCTTCGCCTCACTGGGCTGAATCTACCAAAAAACTGTCTCAGTGACATTTTCATTGAGTGTGACAGAGGGGTTGTATGCACGAGGCCGAGCTAGTTTCCTGGTGCCATCTTACCAAATTCATCTCATTAACTACCCAGCCCACTCCATAGTGTCCCTCTCATACAATGCCAGCCCGGTTCTCCCACCCATCATGGCTGGAGGTATTCACAGTCGCCTGGATGCCCCTGGATATTCTGTCATTCCTGGCAATGATGTCATCTCTAAAAGGCCAATTGTCACACGGTAGAGCTTTCTCAGTTTGGAGCTGCCCTGCACAGTTTACCCGAGCATTGCAGCTAAGGGGAAATTACACCTTGGTTTGTTGACAGCAGCACGAAGGTCGCGGTGGATGGGCTAGTACAGAGGGGGACCATTCTCTTCCCAGAGGGGGCCACACCACCAGACCCATCGAGCGTGGTCTGACTTCACCACCCAGCTCAGTGCAGTATCTGCGGTCTGAAGAAATGTCCAGCAATACAGGACCTGCATCAATAACCTTCCCGGCTCCGTCAGGATAAGTCACCGTATTCTCTCTGCTCCCTCGCACTCACTGTATATCTGTTATAGCACCGACCCACGAACAAGGCTCATGCTCCACTACTCTCACTGCTGCATGCATCATCTTCCGTCTCTTTCTCTCTTGCATTTCTAATGCCCCCCACACAGTTATAGAATATTCTGGAGAATGCCAATTATGGAATGTTCCAGATAATGTTCCAACTTAACATCTGGATAGGAATAACGTGATCAAGGATAGTCAGCATGGTTTGTGAAGGGCAGGTCGTGCCTCACAAAGCTTATTGAGTTCTTTGAGAAGGTGACCAAGGAAGTGGACGAGGGTAAAGCAGTAGATGTGGTGTATATGGATTTTAGCAAGGCGTTCGATAAGGTACCCCATGGTAGGCTAATGCAAAAACTACGGAGTTATGGCATTGAGGTTGCATTCGAGCTTTGGATTATGAATTGGCTGGCTGGACGGAGACAGAGGGTAGTGGTTGATGGTATAGGTTCATCTTGGATTGCAGTTACTAGCGGTGTTCCACAAGGATCTGTTTTGGGACCATTGCTGTTTGTCATTTTTATAAATGACCTAGAGGAGGGGCTTGAAAGCTGGGTGAGCAAGTTTGCGGATGACACGAAAGTCGGTGGAGTTGTGGACAGCGAAGAATGATGTGGCAGGTTACAGCGGGATATAAATAAGTTACAGATCTGGGCAGAAAGGTGGCAAATGGAGTTCAATGTAGCTAAGTGTGAAGTACTTCACTTTGGTAGGAGTAACAAGAAGATGGATTACTGGGCTAATGGTAGGCTACTTGGTAGTGTGGATGAGCAGAGGGATCTTGGTGTCCATGTACACAGATCTCTGAAAGTTGCCACCCAGGTAAATAGTGCTGTGAAGAAGGCATATGGTGTACTGGGCTTTATTGGTAGGGGAATTGAGTTCCGGAGTCCTGAGGTCATGTTGCAGTTGTATAAGACTCTGGTGCGGTCTCATCTGGAGTACTATGTGCAGTTTTGGTCGCCATACTATAGAAAGGATGTGGAGGCACTGGAACGAGTGCAGAGGAGGTTTACCATGATGTTGCCTGGCATGGTAGGAAGATCATATGAGGAAAGGCTGAGGCACTTGGGGCTGTTCTCATTGGAGAAAAGAAGGTTTAGGGGAGATTTGATAGAGATGTACAAGATGATTAGGGGTTTAGATAGGGTTGACATTGAGAACCTTTTTCCGCTAATGGAGTCAGCTGTTACTAGGGGAAACAGCTTTAAATTAAGGGATGGTAGATATAGGACAGATGTTAGGGGTAGATTCTTTACTCAGCGGGTTGTGAGTTCATGGAATGCCCTGCCAGTAGCAGTGGTGGACTCTCCCTCTTTATGGTCATTTAAGCGAGCATTGGATAAGCATATGTAGGTTATTGGGCTAGTGTAGGTTAGGTAGGCTTCGGTCGGCGCAACATCGAGGGCCGAAGGGCCTGTACTGCACTGTATTTTTCTATGTTCTATTATTCCCAATTTCAGGAAAACGGCTGTGCCCGAGTGTGTAACACGTAAGAGGGTGGAGTAGAGATGTACATTTTTCAAATCACACACAATTAAAATCCATCATGAGGCCATTCAGTGCTTCAAATATGCACAAACATTCATTACGTTCGGTGGTGATCTGATGGTTTTCTCCGCTCCATGTCACAGGAGCTTTCATTCATTCAACCGCCAGCTTCCTATTACCGAGCAGACGATTCTCAGAAGATTTTTTGACCCCGGTTTTCTTTCAGCTTGCGTTCAGATGGCATTTCGCATGGGAACGGAATCTCCGAACAATATATTTCATATACATTATAAAATCATGCAGCAGTCAGCATGCTTTCCACAGACCAATCAAAAACATGCACTTATTTTATGGTTATCAATATCCAATCACAATTAGTCATTCTGGTGATTTCACTTGTGTTACCTTATTGTATTCAGCCAAAGACACCTTCCAAACACTTGTCTCATTATAAAATACAATTCCTAGCAGAGAATATTTTTATCCTCAGCCGTTATCATGACCGTTACATCAAATATACATTTTACCTTGTCATGAAAGTTTATCTTGCCCCTTGTCTGTGACTGATTCTGTGTGTAACAGTTACACAGTCTCCCATTCAATTGGCTGGATGGTTGGTTTGTGATGCAGAGGGAGGACACCAGCGCAGGTTTAATTCCCCACATTGACACAGATTACCATGAAGGGGATGCTCTGTCAACCTCACCCCATCACCCAAGTGGTGATCTTCAGCGTAAACCACCATGAGTGGTCTATGTAATGAGAGTTCATTGGGACTCTATTCTATCAATGTTAGCGTTTTAATTTTTGTAACAAAAAGTTTTATTGAAGAAGAGATTTTTATTATTATATTAAACCAATAACAAAGCAACTCAAATAACTGAACAAAATCACACCCTTGTGCATGTAGATCCAAAATAAGTTAAAGTCTATAAACGAACAGAAGAAAAACAAAAATAAACAATAAATAATTCGGCTCAGCATAGCACAATGATAGCTCTCATTCTTCGAGAGCTTTACACATTCATATGTTCATAATTCTTCATATTTGATTCATTAGAGAATATCGTCATGGCTATATAAATGCCCTTATTACAGTGGTGGATAAGCCTGTATCGCGGTAATCCAAAAAGGGTTGTCATTTCTTATATAAATCTGCTTTCCGGTGCACCACACTGGTGAGAAAGTCCAAAGGGATATTTCCCATGACGAGCTTATAATGACCCAACAGAGCCGGGGTGGGGGAGCTTTCAGACGTCCAACACAACAGAATATATTTCCTAGCACAGGAAGTATGGGGGAGATACTATACGAGTGTTTTGCATCAGTATTTACTGTTAAAAAGGATATGGAAGTCGTAAAATGTAGGGAAATAGATGCTGACAGCTTGCAAATTGTCCATATTACAAAGGAGAAAGTGTTGGATCTCTTGAAACAGTTTCCAGGACCTGATCAGGTGTACCCTAGAACTCTGAGGGAAGCTAGAGAAATGATTGCTGGGCCTGTTGCTGAGATATTTGTAACATGGATAGTCATAGGTGAGGTGCTGGAAGACTGGACGCTGGCTAACGTGGTGCCACTGCTTAAGAAGGCCAGTTATGACAAGCCAGGGAAGTATAGACCAGTGAGCCTGATGCTGGTGGTGGGCAAGGTGTTGGAGGGAATCCTGAGGGACAGGATGTACGTGTATTTGGAAAGGCAAGGACTTATTAGGGATAGTCTACATGGCTTTGTGCGTGAGAAATCATGTCTCACAAACTTGATTCTTTTTTTGAGGAAGTAACAAAGAGGACTGATGAGGGCAGAGGGGTAGATGTGATCTATATGGACTTCAGTAAGGGTTGTGATAAGGTTCCCCATGGGAGACTGATTAGCAAGGTCAGATTTCATGGAATACAGGGAGAACTAGCCATTTGGATACAGAACTGGCTCAAAGGTAGAAGTCAGAGGGTGGTGATGGACGGTTGTTTTTCAGAACGGAGGCCTGATACCAGTGCAGTGCCAGAAGGATCGGTGCTGGACTCACTACTTTTGTCATTGACATAAATGATTTAGATACTACTGTAAGAGGTACAGTTCGTAAGTTTGAAGATGACACCAAAATTGGAGGTAGCGAAGAGGGTCACCTCAGATTACAATGGGATCTTGACCAAATGGTCAAATGGGCTGAGAAATGTCATATGGAGTTTAATAAAGATAAATATGAGGTGCTGCACTTTTGGAATTTTAGCAGGACTTATGCACGAAATGGTAAGGTCGCAGGGAGTGTTGCTGAACAAAGAGACCTTGGAGTGCAGGTTCATAGCTCCTTGAAAGTGGAGTCGCAGGTAGATAGGATAGTGAAGAAAGCGTTTGGTATGCTTTCCTTTATTTGTCAGAGTATTGAGTACAGGAGTTGGAAGATCATGATGCGGCTGTACAGGACATTGGTTAGGCCACTGTTAGAATATTGCGTGCAATTTTGGTCTCCTTCTTATTGGAGACTTGAAAGGGTTCAGGAAAGACTTACAAGGATGTTGCCAGGGTTGGAGGATTTGAGCTATAGGGAGAGGCTGAACAGGCTGGGGCTGTTTTCCCTGGAGCATCCCAGTCAGAGTGGTGACACTATAGAGGTTTGCAAAATTATGAGTGGCATGGATAGGGTAAATAGGTAAAGTCTTTTCCCTGGGGTCGGGGAGTCCAGAACTAGAGGGCATAGTTTTAGGGTGAGAGGAGAAAGATATAAAAGAGACCTATGGGACAACTATTTCACACAGAGGGTGGTGCGTGTATGAAATGGGCTGCCAGGTGTTGTGGGGGAGGCTGATGCAAGTGCAACATTTAAGAGGAATTTGGATTGGTAAATGAATAGGAAGGGTTTGGAGGGATATGGGCTGGGTGCTGGCAGGTGGGACTAGATTGGTTTGGCATATGTGATTGGCATGGATGGGTTTGACCGAGGGGTCTGTTTCCATGATTTACATCTCTATGCCTCTATGACTCTATGAATTATAATAATCTCTGTTTTTGGTGCACCATTCTGTTGAGAAAGTCCAAGGGGATATTCTCCATGATGAGCTTACAAAGATCCAACCGCCCCGGGGAGTTTTCAGACATCCAACACAACAGAATATTTTTCCTAGCACAGAAAGTAAGGATATATATATATATTTTTTTTCCGATGTGCGTCTGCGAAGGATACTCTGGACAGGTCCAGGAAAAGAGAAACCGGGTCCATCTCTAATTCGGTCCCCAAGACCCACTCTACCACACCGAACACAGTGCTTCAATATATATGAAGCCTACAGTAGGGCCACATGCAATAAGTAAGAGTGTCTGTAGTCATTCTGCATTTAGGACATGCTGAAGATAATCCCACTTTGAATTTTGAGAGAAAATCTGGTGTCAGATAGACCCTATGAAGAATTTTTAACTGCATGGAATGGGGCCTATTACAGATAAAATCCTTTGAGCATTTTCACAAATATTCTCCCATGTCTCCGAAGACACCTAAACCCCCAACTCTCTCGCACAGACGTCACGAAGCTGCACAGTCTTGTCTGAGGGGACACTCTCCAACTAATGATAAAGGGTACTGACAGAGCGGGTATTCTTAACAGTATAAATCAACTTTTCTATATCGGATCTATAAGTGTCTGTTAAAAGTAATTTTTTAATCAAATCTCTAATCTGAAAAAAAACAGATGAAGTCTCGACTAGGTAGTCCATACTTACGAGTTATTTGATCAAATGATATCATTGTTTCTCCCTCAAGTAACACGTGGTGGCTCAGTGGTTTGTACTGCTGACTCACAGCACCAGGGTTTGGTTCCAGCCTTGTGTGACTGGCTGTGTGGAGTTAGTATATTGTCAACTGTGTCTGCGTAGGTTTCCTCCCACAGTCACAAACATGTGCAGGTTAGATTAATTGGTCATTGCTAGAGAGCTCATAGTGTTCCATAATCTGTAAATTGGGGAATTAATCAGCGTAGATATAGCATGGTAGGGAAATGGGTCTGGGGGACTTACACTTCAGAGGTTGGAAGTGGACTTGTAGGGTCCAAGAACCTGTTTCCATACTGTAGGGATTCTACTAATTCTAAATCACCCAAGCAACGTACCCCCCTGCCTGCCCACAATTTACACCTGGAATCCATCATCCTCGGTCGACAATGCGGTATACCAAAAATGGGGTAAGAAACATGGTTTTGGCTGTATTGCCCTCAATCTGACGCATTGTCCTTCATTCTGAAACAGTATTGATCATTATTAATTTATGACAATACTCCATAAAGGTTGTCATTTTATCTAATAACAACAGACTAATAAGGGTTCAAAAGCACAATCCTCCAGGTTCTTCCTTTCAGAGAGGTATGAGCCTCTCTTAAGGATGGAGGGAGGGGTTCGTGACTGTATGAGTGATGGAAAATGTTAAACATCAGCCTTGCCAATAGGTTCATATAGGAGAGCTCAATGTCTAGCGATATTGATGCCGAGACCTCTGCGGCCCAGGCACTCAAATATGATGAGAAAAAACTTAATTGATTGTTTTTAGTCGGGAAAATCAACTCCCCACAGTCTGTGGGACAGTTGCAATTTTGTTAGCTCGATAAAGAATCGCTTCTAGTGCCAAATAAAATAGCTAAACCAGTCATTCTTTTCCCAAAAAAAATGTTAGATTAAATTACTTACAGTGTGGAAACAGGTCCTTTGGCTCAACAAGTCCATACAGACCCACCATTCACCCAGACCCATTCCCCTACATTTATGCCATTCACCCAACAATTTAGCATGACCAATTCACCTGACCTGCACATCCTTGGACTGTGGGAGGAAACCCACGCAGGCACGGGGAAAATGTGCAAGCTCCACACAGTCAGTAGCGTGAGCCAGGAAACGAACTCGGGTCATTGGCGCTGTGAGGCAGCAGTGCTAACCACTGTGCCACTGTGCCACCGGGCCACCCACATGCGTCATCTGTTTGGGAATTTTCAAAGAAAGCATTCACATGGGGTGTAGGAAATGAGAAAGGACATTCATTTTAATAACAGCTATCTGACCTAGCCAGGATATTGGAAATGCCTCCCATCTTTGAACGTCTTGTTTAATTTTGTCAAACAAATGGACATAGTTCACGTTAAATAACTGATCAAAGGCAGATGTCATGAATATACTGAAATAGGGAATCCACCCCTGTGACCATTTAAAAGGAAACCAGGATTTGGCCTCAGTATCAGGAATTTCCATAAGACCTCCCATAGGCAGGGCCTCCAACTTTGTAAAATTAATCTTATCACCCGGAAAGGCAACAAGTGATTTAATGCATTGCATCACATGGACTACCGAAAATGCGGATTTGACAAAAATACATAAGACCCTCATCTGCATACAATGTAATCTTACGAGACGTCTATCCCACTTATGGGTCGGATGGCCTCAGCCAGTGGCTCAATCACCAACGTAAACAATAATGGTGAAAGGTGTCAACCTTGTCGGCTGCCTGGAGAAATATTGATATTACTGATTGGCACACAATTAGTGAGAACCACAGTCAGAAGATCGCGGTAAAGGACCCTCACCAACCTGATAAAAACTTTACGTAGACCAAACCGTTCTAATGTACAGAAGAGATCCGACCACTCAACTCAATCAAATGCTTGCACTCCTCTAAAGGGATCAATAATCCCTGGATAGATTGTTGTTGACACTCTGGATCATATTGATTAAACTCTTTACATGTCGGAAGATCTGCGGCCCTTTATTTAACCTGTTTGTTCCTCTTCAGCAACGGAAGGCAGCAATGATTTCAGCCTTCATGCAAGTGTCTCAGATAGGATTTTGAAATCAACATTTAAAAGTGAGATTGGCGTGTAAGAAGCACAATCCTCCAGGCTCTTCCTTTCTTCAGCATCAGAGAGGTATGAGTCTCTCATAAGAATGGAGGGAGGCGTTCGTGACTATATGAGTGACGGAACATGTCAAACATCAGTCTTGACAATAGGTTTATAAATTATTTATAAAATTTACTAGGAAATCTGTCAGGAATATATGCCTTTACTTTCTGCAGCTGCTTCACACCTGCTGCACTGACAATGGTGCATTAAGACACACAACTTATTCAGGGGTTACTCCTGGAGACCCAGGTTCTTGAAAAATGACTCCATCTTAATCCATCTATTCTTATTATGGCAAGTCTGAAATACCTCGAACAGGAGACATTTCTTTTTTAATTGAAGGTAATTGTCCCAGTACCTTCCCTAATTGATGTACTGGCTTGACAGAGGCGGTCGTTTTCCTGGCTAAATACTTGCCTGGCATATCACCATGTTCAAACTGCCTTTGTTTTGCAAAAGTAAGTTCCTTCTTGGCTGTCTGTGTGAGCGTGGAATTCACTGTAGACCGAAGCGTTGTGATCCTCTGCAGATTAGACACTGAGGGTCTATCACAGTATGCCCTCTCGGTTGCCCTCAGCTGTGCCTCAAACCAACGTTCCTGCTTCCCCTTCCGCTGCATCCTCAAGAATAGTTATTTCCTTGGCATAAGCCTCAGCAATTTCCCATAGAATGGATGGGTTACTGGTTGAATCTGAATTAACGGCTAAGAAAGATCTGAATTAATTACAGAAATATTCAATGAACTAACTAGCCTTCAGAATAACGGGATATATTCGCCGGTGTCTCGAATCTGTTGTATTGCCCTTAACCTTAATCCATAAGTATGGTCAGAAATGGTAATATTCCCAATTGTGCAGCATGCCACCTAATCTAAGATTGTTGCAGGGATGGGGAAGGTATCAACCCTCGTGTGGCAGTTCAGCGGATTAAAGAAGAAAATAAAAGCCCTACTTGTGAGCTAGATATGCCACCAACTCTAGTTCTGCACACAAATCTTCCAATTACTAACATTATAACGAGGATTTTGAGGGACCTTTGGACATTCTGCTCACCGTGGAGTCCATAAGACAGTTGAAATCTCCTTCTACGATAATGTGCCATGTTGCAAGATAACTGCATTTGGAAAATGCATCTACCAAGATTTTTAGAGTGTGCGCCCGGGGTAGGGGGTGGGTCGCAAATACAATTTAAAATATTGGATTATTTACCATAGTTCAAGGCGTGGGGTATTATGATCCTCCCGTGAGTATCAAATACAATCTAGTAATTTAAATGGAAGATTCTTCTTATCCAGTATGGCTTCTCCCCTACTCCTAGTATTAAAAGACGCAAAAAAAATTCAAACCCGCCCTGTTGTAACGTCAAATGTTCCTTGTCGTCAAGCTGCATTTCCTGCAATAGGAAACATCCACCCTCTCTACTTTTAAGACTAGAAAGTAAATTTTTCCTCTTGACTGGCCAGTGGATCCCCTTAATGTTCCAGGTACACCATTTAAGCACATCATTATCCCCAACGCACTGTAGCAACATTTGAACTCGAGAGAGGAATAACTCTAATTACTAATCAAAAAACAAAGTCTCATTGAGCTTAAAAAATACACAGTCTAAAACTATTACAACTGACAAGCTCACAAAATTAAATATATATAAAAAAACAAAAAACTGAACAAAATCGACCGGGGAATTTAAAAGTTTTTGCTTTCTCTGCACAGTCAGACAAGTTCATGGATCCATTAAATGTAATACGGAGAACTATTGGGTACCAGAGGGAATACTGATTCCCGAGTTCCCTTACTCTTCTCTTGATAGGTGTTAGTTTTGGAAGTAGGTGAGCACTTTTGTGATAGCGATCACAATTTCCGTTATGCTTTCTTTAGTGATAGCAAGGGATAGGTGTATAGCAATGGGCAAGAGTTACAGCTGGGGGAAAGACAATTACGATGCGATTAGGCACGATTTAGGAAGCAGAGGAGCGAGAAGGAAACTGAAGGGGATAGGCACATTAGAAATGTGAAGCTTATTCAAGGAAAAGCTACCGTTTGTCCTAGATTAGCATGTACCTGTCAGGCAGGTAGGAAGATGTAGAGTGTGGGAGCCATGGTTTGTGAAGCAAATTGAATCTCTGGTCAAGAGGAAGAAGAAGGCTTATGTTAGGATGAGATGTGAAGGCTCAGTTAGGGCGCTTGAGGGTTACAAGGTAGCCAGGAAAGACCTAAAGGTAGAGCACAGAAGAGCCAGGAGGAGACATGAGAAGTTGTTGGCGGATAGGATCAGGGTAAACTCTAAGGCTTTCTATATGTATTTAAGGAATAAAAGAATGACGAGAGTAAGATTAGGGCCTATCAAGGATAGGAGTGGAAAGTGGTGTGTTGAGCCAGAGGAAATACGGGAAGCACTAAATGTTTTCAACAATATTCACTCAAGAAAATGACAATCTTGTCGAGGAGAATACTTAGATACAGGCTACTAGACAAGGTGTGATTGAGGTTCACAATGAGGAGATATTAGAAATACTGCAGAGTGTGAAAGTGGATAAGTCCCCTGGGCCGGGTGGGATTTATCCTAGGTTCCTCTGGGAAGCAAGGGTGGAGATTGCCGAGCCTTTAGCAATGATCTTTAAATCGTCATTGTCTACAGGACTATTGCCAGAAGACTGGAGAATGGGAAATGTGGTTGCCCTCTTCAAGAAGGGGAGTAGAGATAATCCTGTTACTTATAGATCAGTGAGCCTTACTTCAGTTGTTGGTAAAGTGTTGGGAAAGGTTGTAAGGAATAGGATTTATAATAATCTAGAAAAGAATAAATTGATTAGGGATAGTCAGCACGGTTTTGTGAAGGGGAGGTCGTGCCTCACAAACTTACTTGCGTGCTTTGAGAAGGTGACCACACAGGTAGATTAGAGTAAACCGGATTATGTGGTATATATGGATTTGAGCACCGCATTCGATAAGGTTCCCCATAGTAGGCTATTGTACAAAATGCGGAGTAATGGGATTGTGGGAGATATAGCACTTTGGATCCGTAATTAGCTTGCTGAAAGAAGTCAGTGGGTCATGGTTGATGGGAAATGCTCATCCTGGAGTTCAGTTAGTAGTGGTTTACCACACGGGACGGTGTTGGGTCCACTGCTGTTCATCATTTTTATAAACGAACTGGATGAGGGCGTAGAAGGGTGGGTTAGTAAATTTGCAGACAACACTAAGGTCGGAGGAGTTGTGGATAGTGAGGAAAAATGTTGGAGGTTACAAAGAGAAATAGATAAGCTGCAGAGCTGGGCTGTGAGGTGGCAAATGGAGTTTAATGCGGACAAGTGTGTGGTGATTAACCTTGGTCGGAGTAACAGGAATGCAAAGTACTGGGCGAATGGTAAGATTCTTGGTAGTGTGGATGAGCAGAGAGATCCCGGTGTCCAGGTACATAGATCACTGAACGTGGCCACCGAGGTTGACAGGGTTGTTAAGAAGGCATACAGTGTTTTAGCTTTTATTAATAGAGGGGTCAAATTCCGGAACCATGAAGTTATGCTACCGCTGTACAAATCTCTCGTGCGGCTGCACTTGGAGTATTGTGTACATTTCTGGTCATCACATTATAACAAGGATGTGGAAGCTTTGGAACGGGTGCAGAGGAAGTTTACAAGGATCTTGCCTGGTATGGAGGGAAGGTCTTACGAGAAAAGGCTGATGGACTTGAGGCTGTTTTCGTTAGAGAGCAGAAGGTTGAGAGGTGACTTAATAAAGACATATAAGATAATCAGAGGTTTAGATAGGTAAGCCTTTGTCCAAGAATGGTGACGGTGATCATGAGGGGGCATAGCTTTAAATTGAGAGGTGATAGATATTTAACGTCTGGTTGAAGATTTGTAACTCGGGTGTCCGTTGTTGTGGTTCTGTTCGCCGAGCTGGAAGTTTTTGCTGCAAACGTTTCGTTCCCTGGCTAGGGAACATCATCAGTGCTATTGGAGCCTCCTGTGAAGCGCTGCTTTGATGTTTCTTCCGGTATTTATAGTGGTTTGTTCTTGCCGCTTCCGGGTGTCAGTTTCAGCTGTAGTAGTTTGCATGTGGGGTCCAGTTCGATGTGTCTGTTGATGGATGTTCTTGCCGCTTCCGGGTGTCAGTTTCAGCTGTCGTGGTTTGTATATGGGGTCCAGGTCCATGTGTCTGTTAATGGAGTTTGTGGATGAATGCCATTCATGAATCGAACTGGACCCCACATACAAACTACTACAGCTGAAACTGACACCCGGAAGCGGCAAGAACAAACCACTATAAATACGGGAAGAAACATCAAAGCAGCGCTTCACAGGAGGCTCCAATAGCACTGATGATGTTCCCTAGCCAGGGAATGAAACGTTTGCAGCAAAAACTTCCAGCTCGGCGAACAGAACCACAACAACAGGAGATAGATATAGGACAGATGTCAGAGGTAATTTCTTTACTCAGAGAGTAGTAAGGGTATGGAATGATTTGCCTGCAAAGATAGTAGATTCGCTATCTTTAAGTGCATTTAAATCGTCATTGGACAGGCATATGGACGTACATGGAATGGTGTAGGTTAGATGGGCTCAGATTGGTATGACAGGTCGGCGCAACATCAAGGGCCGAAGGACCTGCACTGCGCTGTAATGTTCTATGTTCTATATCATCAAATGATTTTTTTTCAGAATCACCGCCGCTGAAAATCCTGAAAGGACATAATCCTGGACCCCGTGATTTAAAGCCATTGGATCTTTCCCCTGGGTTCTGGAAGCTTCCATTAGTCTTTGTTTATCCCCATAACTATGCAACAGCATGAGGACAGGGTGAGAACGCTGGTCTGAGCCTGACCTGTGCACCGTAACCCGATGAACTGTCTCAGTCTTCATTCGTGTCTCTTCAGTTTCGAAGTGAAGGAATCACTGCACCCAGTTCTCGAAAAATACTGACTGGCTGACCACCTGCTGTCTGGGCCAACAGACCGACGATGTGAACATTCTTCATCCTGCCCCTGTTCTCAAGGTCGTCATCATGTTCAGTAAAGATACGGACCTGTTTTTCAATGATGAGGATCCTCTCTTGTGAGTAATTGATCACAGACTCTCTCATGCAGTTTCGCGCTTGACATCGTCCATTTTGTTTCCAAGACTGTCAAGTTGCTTCTCAAGTTTTTGGAGCGCGTCTGAGAGTGGTCGTGGTTCTAGCCGTGGCTGAACTTTTCTTCAATCATGCCTTCAATCATTTTACGTAACTTGATGAACTCAGTGACCAAGACCTGGGTGAGTAACTGGGTCCAGGGAACGAGCAGAGTGGGTTGCAGATATCGCCTCAGGTATGATTAGATTAGATTAGACTTACAGTGTGGAAACAGGCCCTTCGGCCCAACAAGTCCACACCGACCCGCCGAAGCGAAACCCACCCATACCCCTACATTACCCCTTACCTAACACTACGGGCAATTTAGCATGGCCAATTCACCTGACCCGCACATCTTTGTGACTGTGGGAGGAAACCGGAGCACCCGGAGGAAACCCACGCAGACACGGGGAGAACGTGCAAACTCCACAAGTCGGGAATTGAACCCGGGTCTTTAGGCGCTGTGAGGCAGCAGTGCTAACCACTGTGCCACCGTGCACAGTGCTCGATGCTTCTGACGGGTGCACCGTGTGTTACGACTTACTCATCCTTTTCCAAATTCTGTCATTTCCACTTGATAAAATGGGATTAATAAAGATTCTATCACCCTTTTAGTGTTGAATTTTATGTAAATTGCTGGAATAGAGTAGGTTCGGGAACCACTTTGCCCGTGCTGTGATGCAGAGCCCAACAAAGAAGACCTTCTGGATCGCCGACATCTTGGATTTCTCCTTTAACATTTTATCGATATTATCATTTCGGTTTGCATTATATTCCTGGATGTTCTGGAGAAGTGTGATTTTGTGCCACTGTCTACACTTTCCCCTACACTGTAAATTGTTGCCCATTCCTCGATAATCCTTGACTCTGTTTTTGCTTATGAACCTTCTGTCTGTGCCTCAAAAATATTCAATATCTCTGCCTCTAATGCTCTGTTGGGAAGAGAGTTCCAAATAGTCTCACCATAGAGAAAACAAAAATTAACCTCAAGTGAGTGTGAGATTATTTTTGTCTCCTTACCTGAGAAAGGACATAATTAATTTGGAAGCAGTTCGGAGATGCTTCACTTTATGTATTCCAGGGAAGAGGGTCTTATATTATGAAGGCTTTAAGAGATTACTCTTGGAATGAGAGGTGATGTTATTGAAACATACAAAACCTAGAGGAGAGTGGATCAGATAGATACCCACTGGGTGTTTGTATAATCCAAACTTCTCGTCATTTGTATAGAATCTCTACAGTGTGGAAGCAGGACATTCAGTCTATCATGTCCACATTGACCCTCGGAACTGTATCCCCCCTGGACTGGCCCCCCGTACTCTATCCATGTAACCCCGCATTTCCCATCACTAACCTATCTAATGTACACATCCCTGGGCACTATGGGCAATTTAGCATAGATAATCCACTCTAAGCTGCATATCTTTCGACTGTGGGAGGAAACTGGAACACTTGGAGGAAACCCACGCAGACATGGGGAGAATGTTCGAAATCCAAGTTGTCCGAGGTTGGAATTGAACGCTGCGCCATAGCGATGGGAGGTAACAGTGCTAACCACAGATCCACCATGTGGTGCATCCGTTAGTTCTATTAGTTACGTGTGGCTGACTAAAGAAATCTCCGTCTTGTTCCTATCACTGAACCTCCCCCAGTCTGAGAACTTTATCATCAGCCAAATCACCAACCTGGTTACATTTAAAATTTGTTGTGAGCAGTGGAGGAGTGGGACGAGAAAAGGAAACAGTAACACCCTCCATCCTCATTCAGAGCATGAATTAGGAGAAATTCATAAAATGATATTTCATTCCAGTGGGAATTCTCTTTCCCAGATGTTTGGGATGGCCAGATATTTTTATTATACCGAAGCTGGCTTTGTCTGATTTTCTACAGACAGGTGACTCAGGGATAATGGTGCATGGAGAGCAAAGCGCAACTGGGACCACAATGAGATGTGCCACGACCTTACTTACTGGTGGAGTAGTGCCAAAGGGCTGAATGGCCCCCTCGTGTCTCTCATCCCTGTGTTCTGATGTTCCATTCAGCCCTTCGGACCTGCTACACAGGGGCAGATCGAGGCCACTCCCATGGTTAGGTGCAGTTGTGGAAATGTACTTGGAAAATGTAGGCTGGGCCAGAAAGTGCCCCCACCACCACCCAATCCCTGTTTTCAGGCTTCCCCTCTGTGTAACGTCTGCTCCAAATGTGGGACACATTGCAGCCCCAGATATGCTGGGAATACACCCCCCCATACCCCACCCAGGGTTAAAACAACAAATCCTCTGCTCTCCCTGAATGCAACATTTTACAACACGATTTCCAGGAAAATAACCCATTACTTTCCAAAAGCTCAGCATGTGAAATTAATAAATAGGAACAGGAGTAGGTCAATCGGCCTCTCAAGCTAGCCCTGTAATTTAATAAAAACATGGCTGATCTAATCCAGGGCTCAGCTCCACTTTCTTGCCGACGCCTTGTATCCCTCCATACCTCTCTGGGTCAGGGAATTCCAGCCATTCAATACCTTCGGAGAGAAGACATCGGTTTGCATTTCAGGTTGAAATCAATACTCCTGATTCGGTATCTATATCCTCGTGTGCGACAGTCTGCCCAGGAATGGAGACAGCTTCTCAACATCTACCTTCTCAAGCCCCTTATGTGTCTTGTATGTTTCAGCAGTATCACTTCTCATTCATTTAAACCCCAATGGATGATTGCCTCACCATTTTAGAGATTCTCAATAACGAAATCCTTTCATCCCAGGAAGCTGCCTAATGTACCAAACTAGTTACTTGCTGTATCAACATGTTGAATTTTTGTTTCATACACAGGAATACTCCAATCTCTTTGTACTGCTCCTTTTCTGGAAGTCCTCTCCATTAAATAACAACCTGCCTTTTGATTCTCAGTGTCATCCACAAACTCGGATGTATATTGCACTCAGCTCCCTCCTTCAGGCTGTCAGTATAGAGTGTAAATAACTGATGCCATTGGACTGATATTTGTGGTCCTCCAGCAGATTCCTTTATCATAAAGATCCATTAATCCTGACTCTTCGATTTCTGTGTTAACCAGTTATCAACCCATGTTAATACAAGATCCGACGTCCTAGGACTTCCGTTTTGTGTAAGAAAATTTATTTTGTAATACCTTGTGTAAAAGCTCTGGAAAGCCTCGTGTCTACCAGATCCCCTTTATCAAGTCCGCTTGGTACATTTTCTGGCATCTCCAGAAATACTTTACATGAATTTACAGGGCAAAATATAATTTCCCGTTCACAAACCCACACTGACTCTGTGTGAAGCTTTTCTAAATGTCCATGCTGGGCAAGTTTTCCAAACTATACGAGTCCCATCTGCTTTCATTTGGCCCATATGCCTCCAAGTTTTTCCCAGTCATATGTTTGTCCAAATGAGTTTTAAGTGTCGCAGCTGTATACACATCTACCATTCTTCCTCTGGCAACCCATTCCATACACACACCACACTTTGTGTAGAAACGTTGTCCCTTCGTCCCTTTTAAATCTTCCCTCTTACACCTTAAACCCATTCCCTCTATGCCTGAACTCCCCCAGCCCGTGGAAAAGATCTTGGCTATTCACCCTATCCATTCCTCTCATGATTTTATAAATTTCTACAATGTCAGCCTGCAACCTTCTACACTCTATCTGATACTAACTTCAAGAACAAGCATTTAAAGATAAGCACTTCAAATTTGGAACTATCTTCAACATGACAGATAACTAATACTCAGCCCAAACTTCATACTGTTATTTGTTTTTCTCCATGTTACAATACTGAGGCGGCATGAAACGCTTACTAGTGCCAGTAAGAAGTCAAGCATCTGAATTTCTTTGTCTGAAGGGTGTGATGAACACTATAGTGAAAATGTATCTGCGGCCAGACCTATATAATACCTCATAGTCAACATTCTCCCTCCTGGCCTCCCTATGACCGGGTGTGGTTGTGTCTTCTTTATCTTGCAATCAATAGAGAGAACACCTTTCCCCCATTCACAACTTAATTTAAACCCGTTTTACAGAATCTTCTCATTCACACTGCTAAAAGCTCGTTTATCTTTTGTTACACTCTCTTTTCCTTGCAACCCATCCCCCTCTTCTGCAAGGGATTAAAAGACCATTTTGCAATTGTATTCAGTTTTGAAGAAGTGTCACACTGGACTGGAAGCGCTAACTCTGTTTCTATGTCTCTGCAGATGCTGACAGACCTGCTGAGTTTCTCCAGAAATGAATAAGCACAGAACAAATTTTCAATTAAACAAATGACTATGGATACTGGAAATACGAGTATAAAAATGTGGAGATACTGGGAGCTTTATAGAAGGTTCACTGGACCTGAAAGTTTAACTCAGCATTCACTCCAGAAAATGCTGCAACATCTTTAGAAATTTCTTCAGCAATTTCTGTTTTTGAACAATTTCCAATGATGTATGTCAAAGATGCCCAAACATCTTGTCCACCATGGAGCGCCGTACACTGGGAACTGAACGCATGGTGCAGAAGTTCGTTGATTCTGAAATTGCATAAGTTTGGCATCACTGACACTACAGAGCTCTGCATCATGGTCATGGAGAAAAACAGAGGGAAACACATTCACTTCGAACACAGAACATGGCACTTTGGAAAGGAGAAGATTCGGATTAGTGCCTTAAATGGATTGAGTTTATGCAACAATTTGGAGGCGTGGCACCAAGGAAAGACTTCCAGCAGAATGAGAATATGAAAATGGAAGTATTTCCACATCAGAAACCAAAGTAGGTCACTGCATACAGGGCTGATGGGTGAATTGGTCTCCGTGTGAAATGGGAAACAGTCAGTAGAATTGAATTGTAAATATTGAGGCTTAAACTGGGTTATCATCTGATTCTGTAGATCACAGCAGCAGGAGAAGCAGAATTGTTTTCAATGACAATCTGTAACTTTTTCCTCAGGATAATCCATCAGTCCACCATCACCATCCATGGTTCAGTGATGAGTGTGAACATGCCAGGGTCGGAATCACATGGACCTATTCCTGATGACATCCCATTAATGCGAACAGACTTGACTGGTTACACTATGAACAGCAGGACTAACATCTGATGCAGAGGGAGAAATGATCCCAAGATCAACAAATCAGATTTAACCTCTGTCAGCCTGTCAAATCCATGCATAAAAGTCGATGGACCATTAAATAACTTACTGGAAGGGAGGACTCCACAAATATCCGCATCCTAAATAATGGAACAGCCCTGTACGTCAGTGTAAAAGATGCAGCATCTGCATCATCCTCAGCCAGAAGCGTTGAGTCGATTATCCACCTCACCCTCGCCATGATGCCCACAGAATCACAGAGGGCAGTCACAAACCAATTCGATTCACTGCACGTGAGATGAAAAAACAGCTGAACACAATAGATACGACATAGTCAATGGGCCCTGACCCTATCCCTACAATAGGACTGAAGACTTGTGCTGCACAACAAGTCCTGTCCCTGGAGAAGCTCTGTCATTCCAGCTCCAACTCTGACATCTCCCTGGCAATGTGGAAAATTCCTCAACTATGTCCAATCCGCTAAGAGGAGGATAACTGCAATCTGACTATTTACTATTCCTTCAGTCCCATCACGACAGTTAATTTGGTGGGAGTTCTTTTTGACAGAGTTGTCAAGCAGCACAGAAATAATCTGCTCAGTGTGGTTTCCGACAGGTCCCCATGTGGAGATGGTGCTGTTGTGGAAATGTCACTGGATTACTAATCCAGACCAGGCTAATGCTCTGGCAGCTGGTGGAAATTAAAAACAATTAATAAAATGTCAAGATCTAAAATGTGGTGTCAGTAATAGTGATTTTGTGTGCAATATCAATTGTAAATATCGATCTCCTTCCCCAATGTACTTTCAGGAAGTGAATCTCCCATGCTTTCCTGGTCTGGCCTAAAAGTGACTCCAGACACACAGACGTGTGATACACTCTTCAATGGTCTCTCAATCGGCCAAGCAAGACACTTAATTATATCAAACTGCTCTAAGGTCTTAAAGGATGAACCTATAACGAACACCAGGCCCCAGCCTCGCTTTTAGAAAAGGGAATGGGAAACACAATCCCATCTAGCCTGCAGAGATCTCCTTCCTAACAGCTGAGAGCTTGTGACAATATTTGCAGAGCTTTCCCACAGACTGCACAGAAACATTGTGACAGGAGTAGGTCATGCAACACATTGAGCTTTCCCTGTGCTCGTTAATGGCCGAACATCTCCTCAGTGCCGTTTTCCCCATAAAATATTCATATCCCTTAGTATGTTTAAACATTGTGAAATATAAAAATAGAACTTCTGTAATGCCTTCGGCCCATCAGTTTTACTCCTCCATTCAATATACAGGCAGTTCTCCGATAACGCGTGTTGATTAAATACAATTTGGCTGCAATGTGATTCGTGTATCTTTTTCTGTAAAGTGAATTCGCATTCACTGTGACGCGATTCCTTGCCGGGAAGCAGATGAACAGCAAAACTCTGCCTCAGCATCTTCTCTCAGCAAAATGTACAAACAATGTGTTCAACTAAAACTGGAATGCAATGTGCTCATGAAGACTTGAAACTGAGCCTGAAACTGGAAATTGTAGACCACATTTCGAAAGAACTTTATTCCAAACTGTGGAGAGAATCTTGAGGACACCTGGAATTCCCCATCGGCATCACGTGGTCAGTCAAACCCCACGTGCTTTCTGGTGAAAGGTCCAGTGCTCAGTGAGTGACTGTAATGAGAAAGTGTTACATTTCAGCACTGTTCCATTACAGCATGTGATTTAAAGATTTATTTAGACTGTGCTAGTGTGTGCGTTAGACCAAATTTAATTTTTGTTTTTTACTTAAAGTTTTCGGGCTTCGCCTCTTACCCTCTTTTTACCATAGACCCATTTTTAATATTGCACGATTTTCGACAACACGGTGTTGCACAGAAACACAGCTACCACGTTATTGGAGAACAACCTGGACTGATAGCTGATCTTCTATCTTCACACTGTACTCCTGCTCTGTCCCTATCCCTTTAGTTTCCAGAAATCCTTATTTATATTCAGCGCCATGACTTCCACAGCCTGATCTGGGAGAGAGTACCCCTGGTTCGCCAGTCTCAGAGTGCAGACATTTATTCTCATCTCAATGCAAAGTGGCCTGTCTGTACCTGATACTGTGGCCCCTTGCTTTAGACATCCGAGCCAGGAGAATTACCATCCCTGCTTCCAATCTGTCTCGCCCAATCAGAGTGTTATATACTTCACTGAGATCTCCACTCATTTTCCTAAACCGCATGGAACACAAGTCCAGTCCCCGTGAACTCAGATCCCACAACAAGTCTGTCATCCCAGAGATCAGTCTGGTCATCCTTTACTGCTCTCCCTCAATGTCAGGTTTGTCCTCTATTAGGAACAGAAACCAAAACTACACACAATGCTGCAGTATGTTCGAGATGGTGTCTCACTAAGGCTCTGTACAGCTGCAGTAAGATACTCTTACTCCTGTACTCAAATCCCACAACAATATTGTTTTCAGTGACTGGTGTACAGTGAGATCCAGATTCCTTTCAATGTTACAGCTCCCCACTTGCAGGGTCTATATACACTGGCTAGCGTGCCAATGCCATTCCCAGTATTGACTCCTGGATTCAGAACTCACTGCCTTACATGGACTCAGAGGGCTGCACAGAAATAAACAAAAATGCAGCTTAAGGTGCTTTATACAGCAACATTTTTCAACCACTCCCTTTACAACTGATAGGCTGCCATTCTATTGTTGCCATCAAAGTACACAACATCATATCTCTCCCATTGCTCTCCATCTGTCAGGTATTTGTTCAGTCATTTCACTTGTCGCAGTCACCTTGGAACTTTTTTACATCCTTCTCACCCACTCACAAGCTGACATTGTTTCGTGCTGTCAGCAAACTTGGGAATATTGCATTTGAGACACTCAACCAAATATATGATGAGTATTGGCAATAGCTGGCGCCCAAGCCACGATCCTTGCTATATCCTCCTAGCCTACCATTTAAATAAAACCATTGTTTTATTCCTACTCACTGTTTCCTGCCCTTCGAAAACTACCATGTATTCGCCCCATTCCCACAGGATTCGAATTTGAACAATCGACTTGGGGCTTTATCAAAACTCTTTCTGAAATTCCACTCGTACTGCATTGATAGCTTCTACATAATTTTGCTAAAAGCCACTTTCTCAAATATGATTCCCATTTCATAAATCTCTCTTGACTTTGTCAATACCCATTATTTTCAGTCCGAAACTTTCTCCAAACTGTTTAGTTGATAATTTCATTCTATTCCCTTTTTGACTAAAGTTCCCTCGTATTGCTAGGAAGTTTTATTTCTTGTTTTGTTTTCCTCTGTGAAGGCATAACTGAAGCATTTGATCCATTGTTCTGCTATTTCCCGGTCCTCAATTATCTGGTATCAAACTGTAGGAAAGCTGCACATTTTTTTCTCTTAATTTTGCCATTGACATATTTTCAGAAAATATTACAATTTTTGTCTGATAAACTTTGTTAAGATATTCTTCAGAAACCTATCAATTCCTATTTTAAGGTACTCTGTGATTGGCCTTCCACAGCCTTTCTTGTAGGACCTCATCCCAGCGGCACATTAATCTAGGGAGACTTAATTCAGGTACATAGAGTATTAGGGATATTACATTAGACTGAGGAATGGACTCTGTAACTCCAAATAATGATGATCTTGTTCATGTTGATCGTGTTTGTTTGAATGTCCTGCGTATTGTAACCTGCACGCCTTGCTCTGTCCAAGTTTATTTTTCACCCTACGATCTGTGTGTCCATGCTTACTGTCATCTATCTGTACTGCTCGCAAATAAAGCTTTCACTGGACTTAGGCACATGTGACAATAAATCTAATATATTAATTATTTCTCACCCTAACAGTGTCTCTTTTAGAAATATGCGATCTTTGCTAACCCTCAAGTTTCAACATAATCATCCCTATTTGTCTCCTACCATGACAGATTAAATACCCAGTTCCATCACCATCTCCTCATGGTGTCATCATCTCATGGATTAGACTGCTGATACTTGTTGGAGCTGTGTCTGTGTTAATGAGATCGTGCCTTACAAAGGAGATCATACCTCTTCACAGTGCCCCAAATACTCTCTCCTCAAGGCCCTACAAATACAGGAAGACGGCTTTACTTATGCACTTGAATCATATTACAATGAAGGACGGCATACTGTACAAGGTGTTCAATACTTAACGCCCTTGGAGGTGCGATTTTTGGTGACTCATGATCAAGGACATTCAGGTCCTTTTTAAAAACAACACTTCTCAACCTTGTACCATTTAATCAACACAAAATGAAATGCATGCTGTTTATTTCTTACATCCAAATAATTTCTATGCCTTGCAAACTGTTGTGGTTCAAACACTGAAACTTGTGATATCCCATGAGTAACTGCCTTCAGTCCATAAAAGTGCAAGAAACTCTGTATTGTTTCCATTGACCAATTCTCAATCCATGTGGTATATCCAGATCACCCCGTCTGCAACTTATCAATATACTCTAACTGCCTTTGTTCACTTGTTAGCAACAATGTAAAAATTATTCTGCAAATTCAAATACACCACTCCCACTGGTTCTCTTTTGTGGATGCATCAACTAACACAAACTCCACAGGTTTCTCAAAGGTAATTTCCAGTTTCTAAATCTAAGCTGACTCTGCCAAGTCACACCATGATTTCCCAAATATCTAATTATAAAATTTCTCATAAAACGTTCTAATATTTTCCTCAGTCCTGACATCAAGGTACCTACTTTTTTTTTCGTTTCCCTTCCATTCCGGTTTTAAATATTTAGGATTAGAATAACTGCTTTCCAGTCTGCAGGAACGAGAATTTCCAGAGTCTAAAGAATTTTGAAGGGTAATCAATACTTATTTCTTGTCACGACAATGTTTAAAAGACATTTGGATCAGTACATAGGAAAGGTTTGGACAGATATTGGCCAAGCGCGGGCAGGTGGTACTAAGTTAGTTTGGAATTGGAATAGTCAGCATGGACTGATTGGACCAAAGGGTCTGTTTCTGTTCTGTATGACTCTACATCACTTTCACTAGCTGTATTGCCACTTCCCTGAAAACTTTGGGATGGAGCTCATTTGGTGCAGTAACTTGCCAAACTTCAATTCAATTAGTTTTTGAGTAAGTCCACTTTATTAATTCTAATCATGCACATGTTCTTATTTTCACCAGTCAGTCTGTCCCATAATATTTCTAGTTGATTTTTGGTACCTTCCATTGTGGACACAGGGCGAAGTTATTACCCTCAGCAGGAGGCAGAGATGTATTCCGTCACTGTGTGAATACATCGGAGCACTGCAACTGGGAGATGATGAACGTGACACCCACTTCCCCTCAGAAAATTCAAGAATCAAGACAATTCAATGAAACTGTCACTTCCTGGTCAATGACAGCATAGTCCTCATCCTTGTATGAGTTTACAGGTTATGCTGAAACTCATTTTAGAATCAAACTGACTTCACACTTTACACCTGTCATAGGTCCAGGTCGAGGTGAGAAAAGGTTTGTGATCAAAATATGTGTAACGAGAAGAGTTGTCAGAAGAGAATTGTAACTGGAAAGGTGTGGATGATGGGTTATTAAGAAATAGTGTTGAGGCAGAAGTGAAGACTGTGGAAATTGTGAAGTTGGGAGTGGACAAGTTTTGTTGTAGACGGAATATTGAGATATAAATCAGTTCATGATAAAATGGGGTAATCGTGGTTATGATCACTTTCGTTTCTCCTCAGATGTTTGTAAGCGAGGGATATGAAATTCATGGCATAGAAATGGAGATTATGAAGCGAAGACAATAGTTTGGATCTTTGCCAAATATACACTACAGTGAAAACGAGAACATTCATAATGGGTTAGAGAATTAGTAAATGGGCAGAGATAGACTCACCAGGAACACCAACAATAGCGAGGATGGGGTAGTAACCTGCCTGAATAGCCATCATTACACAGCGTCAATCGAGATGTTGTTACTACATTGAAGTCTCCTCCACCACAACAACTTCCAATATAAAACTGCTTCTGGGCACAACTGCCCTGAACATACACAAGAGATACGGATTCCCCTGGATTTTACTCTCACAGCTCTTACCAGTTAATTGTTTATCGTTTACATAATGCAATTCTATAATCTGTTTATAAAGATGAAAACATCTTATTGCACAATTTGTATGCCTTTTCTTTTCGAGATTTTTTGTAGCCTTAGCGCAAAAATAAGTGTTCTGTTGAAAATTGACCTGTTTATTGGGATTCAAGGGTCAGACACAGTATGTATTGTTCATGGGTTAAGAAACAGAAAGGAATAGAAGACAGTGGCTGTGGAGACTGATGAGGAGTAAAGTGACATCCCCACCAGTCCCCAGTGTCTTCTTGATGGACAGAATAAAAAAAAATGCAGTGAAAGGAACAGAATATATTCAAAAGAAGGAATGGCAAGTGACAATGTAAACAAAACAGAATCATTTGAAATGCAATGGCTAAACTATGATTGGTGTGAGTGTGTGTGTGTGTGTGTGTGTGTGTCTGCGCGCGCAGATAGATACGATTGTTCATATGTGTGCAATATATTCAGAATGAACAAGAGAGACATACTTAACAAACATGATGCATGTGATGTACAAAATTTATAAAATATTCATATGTTATTTAATCTTCAGCTGAGATGTTATGTTCCCCTTCTCTCAATGTACCGTCTGGCTCCAGCCCCTTTCTGGCATTCCCTGATCTAATCTTTCATTCTTATTGGGATGGATGTTATAAATTCCTGCTTCTGGTATTCCAACTTGTTTCAGTTAATCCATTTTCTACCAGGAAACATCTACTGGGTTTTGTCAACAGGTGGTGCTTGTCATATTGATGGAGATAAAGGTTCTGGCACCAAATCCAGGATTTCAACTTATTAAGTGGTTAGCACTGCTGCCTCATAGCGCCTGAGACCCGGGTTCAATTCCCGACTCAGGCGACTGACTGTGTGGAGTTTGCACGTTCTCCCCGTGTCTGCGTGGGTTTCCTCCCACAGTCCAAAAGATGTGCGGGTCAGGTGAATTGGCCATGCTAAATTAGTGTTAGGTAGGGGGTAGATGTAGGGGTATGGGTGGGTTGCGCTTCGGCGGGTCGGTGTGGACTTGTTGGGCCGAAGGGCCTGTTTCCACACTGTACAAAGGAACAAAGCACACAGGAATTGTCAAACCAAATACGCAAGCACATCTAATTCTATCAATCATGTAGACTTCTCTATTTTTACATCTCTACGACTATATTCTCCCTCTCTGTCTCTATCTTTCCATCTAGTTAATAAATCCTCCAATCGTTCTTCGTGTCCCATGTCTCAAGCCTCCCTCCTTCAGTACATCTATTGCTCACTTTTGGATCAGATGGCTTATAATTGAGTAATGTAACTAAAAAGACAGGAGGGAGGCGTTGGCTAGAGTTAGTTGGAAGGGAAGCTGAGCACGGCAACATGGTGAAGCAGCAATGACAGGAGTTTCTGGAGATAATTCAGCAGCACATCAGAAATTCCTCCCAAGTAAGAAGAAAGATATTTAGCGGAAGATAAGGCTGCCGTGCATGACAACGAACTCAGGGACAGAATAAAAGTAAAAGAAAATGCGCGCAATGTGGTGAAGATTATTGGGAATCTAGAAGATTAGGAAGCCTATAAATTCCAGCATGGATATCTAATAACAGCAAATGGGAGGAGAGGGTGAAATATGATATTACGCTTGTTAATCATGTAAAAGAACATCGAACCAGATTTTTAGATATGTAAGACATATAACAAGGAAGACAGGGCAGAAAGGTGGCAAATGGAGTTCAATGTAGCTAAGTGTGAAGTCTTTCACTTTGGTAGGAGTAACAAGAAGGTGGATTACTGGGCTAATGGTAGGCTACTTGGTAGTGTGGATGAGCAGAGGGATCTTGGTGTTCATGTACACAGATCTCTGAAAGTTGCCACCCAGGCAAATAGTGCTGTGAAGAAGGCATATGGTATACTGGGCTTTATTTATAGAGGAATTGAGTTCCGGAGTCCTGAGGTCATGTTGCAATTGTATAAGACTCTGGTGCGGCCTCATCTGGAGTATTGTGTGCAATTTTGTTCGCCATACTATAGGAAGGAAGTGGAGGCATTGGAACGAGTGCAGAGGAGGTATACCAGGATGTTGCCTGGCATGGTAGGAAGATCGTATGAGGAAAGGCTGAGGCACTTGGGGCTGTTCTCATTGGAGAAACGAAGGTTTAGGGGAGATTTGATAGAGGTGTACAAGATGATTAGGGGTTTAGATAGGGTTGACAGTGAGAACCTTTTTCCGCTAATGGAGTCAGCTGTTACTAGGGGACACAGCTTTAAATTAAGGGGTGGTAGGTATAGGACAAATGTTAGGGGTAGATTCTTTACTCAGCGGGTTGTGAGTTCATGGAATTCCCTGCCAGTAGCAGTGGTGGACTCTCCCTCTTTATCGTCATTTAAGCGGGCATTCGATAAGCATATGGTGGTTATTGGGCTAGTGTAGGTTAGGTAGGCTTTGGTCGGCGCAACATCGAGGGCCGAAGGGCCTGTACTGTGCTGTATTTTTCTATATTCTATGTTCTATGTTCTATGTAAAGAACAAACAAAGGAATGTTGGAAAATGAAGCTTGAATAGATATGGGAAGCAACGTAATGGCAGAGGAATTGAATACATTGCAACAGTCTTCATGGTGGAAGACACCAGCAAAATGTCAGAACTTCAAGGCAGTCAGCGGGTAGAGGTGAGTAGAGTGACCACCAGTAAGGAGAACCAGTTGGAGAATACCCCGTACTTCTAAAGGAATGCCGAAGGTGATTATGGAGGCACGTCTGGAGATTTTTCAGGTAATTTCGGAGTGAGGGAGGATTGGTAAATGGAACCACCCTGTTTAAGGAGAGAGGGACACAGAAAACAGGAAATTACAAATGGCCAGGCAAGTTGAAACTGTTGTATAGAAGGACTTAATGGATCCTTACGTGCATGAATAGATGCATGGAGTATAAGAACAAGGAAGTTCTGAAGTATAATGGATGTGGTGTGATTAAGCTACAGCATAACAAGAGTTACATTTACAGAGTTATTGCGAACAGCAGACTTGAAAGTCCGGTTAAAACAAAGGAAATCATTTCGAAGCAGACAAGAGCACTAGTGACAAAGAGACTGTTTCCTTGACCCTGTAGTGAGAATGTTGAAGTAAGCTTGTCAGTAAACAGACTAAAAAAAAGTATAAAACGCAAATAAAGTCTGTTCCTGCGGATATAGCAACACATATGAAGCTGAAAAAGCACAGCAGGTCAGACAGTATCCTAGGAACAGGAAAGTCAACGTTTCAGGCTGAAAGACTTCATCAAGATTGGGCCGGGGTAAGGGGAACCGGGAAGTAAATAGAGGGAGGGGCGTGGGGCTGAGGGAAGGCTAGATGGGATGACGATAGGGGATGAAGCAGGGGGATAATGTGATTGGTCAGTGGGAAGGGTGCATCAGATATGCGAATAGGAAGGTGGACAGGTTAGGGCAGGTCAGGGAAGGGGAACATGGAATAAGGCTGTGGGTGGAGAGATATCGAAGCCAGTGAAGTAAATATTGAGACCAGTGAACTGTAAGCTCTCCAGCTGAAAGATCAGGTTGTGTTCCCTAGTTTTTGTTTGGCCTCACTCTGACAGTGGTGGAGGCCAAGGATGGACCTGTTGCCGGATGAGCTGGGGGAGAGTAAGTGAAATGGATGGCAACTGGAATGTTGGGTTGGTTAAAGCGTGCAGAGAGCAGATGCTCCATGAATATGTTCCCGAGTCTCCCTTTGGTCTCCCTGATCGAGAAGAAACCACATTGGGAGTTGGAGACGTGCCTGGTGGGGCAGGATCAGGTCCTGTATGGAGCACCAGTGTTCTGCACGCAACAACCAACCCGACTTTCCAGTTACCTTACATTTAAATTCCCCTCCAACTCGTCCGGGGACATGCCCATCCTTAGCGTTTCCACTGTTAGAGGAGCACCACCTGAGGTTTTACCTTTGGAGGTGATATCCCAAGGGCCTCAATATTGACTGCAGCAGCGTCAAAATTCCTCCATGTACCTTCTCCCTGACCAGACCCACCTGTACATCTTATCACTCACATATCCGCTCCACCCTTTCCACTGACCAATCATATCCCATCACTCCATTTCTGGGCTCCCCTCCCCCTCGCCAGTCCTGACAAAAGGTCCAAGATCAATATATTCCCTTTTTGCTCCTCTGATTCTGTCTGGTCGGCTGTATTTTTCCCGTTCCAAGTTTATTAACTCTGGCCTCTCGCACCTGTAGTACTTACTGTCTCCAAGTTGTGGAACAATGTAGTCTACATATAAGAAGAAATACATTGGGACATTTGAAAAGATCACTGACTCGTTCGTCATTTTTTTTTAACAACCCAACACACACCTTCCAGGTGAAGCAGCATTTCACTTGTACTCTTTCAATCCAATCTCCTGTCATTTCCCTACTCACAGTGCAGTCTCATTTACACTGGGGAGAACAGAGACTGCATTGAGGAACACCCCCACACTTTGTGTAGGAAGAGCACTGACCCTCTCATTGTTTCCAATTTCAATAACCTACCTTGCTCTCATGCTAACATTTCGGTTCTGAGTTGCTGCAATATTCCAATGTAGCACAACCCAAGCTCGAGTAATACCTCACTTTAGACTTTGGTACGTTACAGCCTGGAGGAGTTAATATTAAATTCTATAATTTTACAGCATGACACCATTATGGCTGTTCTCAAATCTTCATACATCCCTTCTCCTGGTCTCCCAATGAATTTGCCATGTTTGTGAATCTTTTGTCTTGCACTCAATTAAGGAACCCGGCTCCACTCTTCACAATCTGATATATACTCATTTTACATTTGATTCTCTTTTCCCAAAAACAAAAGTCCATATGTCAGTGACATTGCGCCAATTTATTTCCCATCACGCCTCCTCCACCGCTGGCAAGAGATTGAAAAGTCCTATTTCCAATCCTTTTCTGTTCTGAAGAAGTGTCACACTGGACTTGAAACGCTAACTCTGTTTCTCTGTCACTGTAGATGCTGCAGATCTGCTTTGTTTCTCCAGAAATGAACAAAACACACTTTCAATAAAGCAAATAGGTATTGATACCGGAAATCTGAAACCAGAACAAAAAAAAGAATCTGCGAGCCTTGAAGAATGATCACTGGAACCAATAATTAATTCTACTCTCACTCCACAAATGCTGCAAGACCTGCTTAACCTCCCCAGCAATTTCTGTTTTCCAACACGTTTCAAAGATTTGTGTCAACATTGCTCAAACCCCCTGTCCAACCTGGAGCAACATATACCGGCAAGTGAAAGATTACACACGATGTACAACTTCATTGGTTCTGAAACTACATGAGGCTGGCATCACTGACACTACAGAGCACTTACTGTTAGTCAGGCAGAGAAACAGAGGGAGACGTATTCACTCTAAACACAGAAGGTCGCACATACTGGAAGGGAAAGGATCCAGATGAATATATTAAAGTGTGTTGAGGAATGAGACAAACTGTAAGTGTGCCACCATGGAGAGACCCACTGTGGAATGAGAATATAAAATTGGTCGTGTACCACATCAGAAACCAGAGTAGGTCACTGAGCACATGGCTCATGGGTGAATAAGTCTCGGTGTGAACTGGGGAACAGGCAGCAGAACTGTATTAGAGAGATTGCAGCTCAAACCGTGTATTCCATGTGGTACTGCAGAGCACAGCAACAGCAGAAGCAGAAGTATATAAAACTATAACCTGTAACATTTTGCAACGGATAATCCCTCAGTCTACCATTACCATTAAGCTGATCTATGGTTCAGTGGGGAGTGTGGGTAAACATACCAGGGTCAGAACCATATGTACCTAAAACTGATGACAACCTGTTATAGATCCCTCACTTGACTGGTTATATTCCAAACAGCAGAACTAACATCTTATATAGAGGGCGCAATGATCCCAAGACTAACAGATCAGATCGAAACTCAGCAGTCCTGCCACACCCAGTCACAAATGGATTAATTAACTCACTGCAGAAGAGTGTCATACACATGTCCCCATCCTAAATAATGGAACAGCTCTGCACATCAGTGCAATAGACAAGGATTCGTATCTACACCATACTCAGCCAGTTGTGTTGAATTTACGATTCAACTCACCTCATCAGTATGCCCACAGAATCACAGATGACAGTTTTCAAACAATTTGATTCACTCTATGTGACACGAAGAAACATCTGAACACAGTAGATACGACATAGGCAATATAAAGCAAGCCCTGAGGAAGCCCTGGGCAATATAAAACTGTCCCTGGGGAAGCTGTTTCATTCCATTTCTGATTCTGGCATCTATCTGGCAATGTGGAAAATTACTCTGACAAATCCCTTAAGAGGAAAATAATTACAGTATGACCAATATCATCCCCTCAACTCCATTACGACAGTCAGATGGGTGGGAGTTCTTTTTGACAGCGCTGTGAAGCAGCACAAAAATTACCTGCTCAGTATGGTTTCCGATGGGTCCTCATGTGGGGCTGGTGCTGTTGTGGAAATGTCACTGGATTACTAATCCAGACCAAGAAAATGCTCTGGCAGTTAGCGGAAGTCAAAAGCAATTAATAAAATGTTGAGATCCGAAATCTGGTGTAAGTAACAGTGACCGTGAAGCCAATGTTGATTTTAAACACCAATTTGATTCTCCAATGTACTTTCAGGAAGTGAATCTCCCGGACTTTCCTGGTCTGGCCTAAAAGTCACTCCAGACACACAGACACGTGATCAACTCTTCAATGGTCTCTGAAATGGCCAAGCAAGATACTCAATTGTATCAAATTGCTCCGACACCTTAAAGGATAAAACTGGACAGAACAGCCGGCACCAGCCTCTGTATCAGAAAAGAGAATGTGAAACACAATCCTGTCGATCCTGCAGAGACCTCCTCCCGAACATCTGAGAGCTTGAGACAACATTTACAGTGTTTTCCCACAGACTGCACTGAAACATCAGGAAAGGAGTAGGTTATTCAACACAGTGAGCCTTCCACTTTCTCATCTTGGCTGGCAATCTCCTCACTGCATTTCTCCTACAGCAGACTGAGATATATTGCAATTCATTTCATCAACCAAATGTTTGAGATGTTTGAGAATAGCTGGGACCCAAGGACATATTCCTGAGCTACTCCATGAACCTTCATCTCCAATAAAAGGATCCTTTTATTCCTGTGTTTCCGGTCCAAGGGCTCCTCTGCTGGAGCTTGTACACTCTGACCTGCTGTCTTTTTCTTACTTTCTCCCTCACTTTTCTCTTTGTAACTTACTGGTCTCAAACTAGCCCCATGGTTTGGAGCTTAAGCTGAGCCCAGTGCGGAGGAGAGTGAGTCCTTACTTACTTTTCCGGAGTAAGCAGAGTACGTGGAATTGGCAGTGGCTACATCAGCAGAGGCAACGTGGATATGATAGGGGCCAGCAGCAGAGAGTGATGCCTGAGGATTAGAGACTTGTTGAAGATTGGGTCCTGCACTGGTGATGATGAAGCGGATAGTGGAAGGCCATCATGGTAACATCGGTGAGGTGAGTCCAGCAGTAAGAGACATGTCTCTGACATTGGAAGGGTCTGGCACAGGGGGTAATGAGCCGGTGGTAGAGGAGTATCTGCCCAATGGCAAAAATGGTGCCTGAGGATCAGCATCTTCAATGTTGCTAGGGTCTGGTGTAGATGGTGATGTAGATGTCTTGGAGGGATTGGGTTGCAGGGATGGTCTATAGTGAAGAGTTGTTTCACAACTCATCAACTCTCTTCAAGCTGTATCCTCTGTTTATTCATTTTCTTCAATTGTCACCACTTTGTGGCAACACGTGAAAGCTTTTCACTGTATTTTGTTGTATTGATAATGTAAAATGCACCAGGTCTTAAAAATTAAAATCAAAAACTTTTACTCTCTCTTTCCTGCCAGCTGACCCATTCTGAAAACATATCCAAATATTCACCACAATCCCACGAGATTTGATTTTGCACACTGGGCTTGGGACTTCAGCAAAAACCTTTCTGAAAATCTCTCTTGTAATCGTATCCGACTGAATCATCTCTCCCTCAGCCTTCTCTGCTCCAAAGTAAACAACCTGAGCTTACCCAGCCTCTCTCCATAGCTGATATGCTCCACCCCAGGGAACAGCCTGGTGAATCACCTCTGCACCCCTCCACTACAATCACATCCTTCCTGCAATAAGGTTCCCAGAACTACACACAGTATGCCATCTTGGTCTAACCATAGACTTGTCTAGCTCTGACAATGTATATGTTGGGGAATGAAGGTTGTGCCTACGGTTCCCTCTGCCTTCTTAACTAACCTATTAATTTCAGTCAAAAATTGTGTTGCTGGAAAAGCTCAGCAGATCAGTCAGTATCCAAGAAGCAGGAAAGTCGATGTTTCAAGAATAAGCTCTTCATCAGGAATGTGGCCATCATTCCTGATGAAAAACTTACGTTCGAAACGTCAACTCTCCTGCCCCTTGGATGCTGCCTGACCGACTGTGCATTTCCAGAATTTCACTTCGTGATTCTGATCTCAAACATCTGCCGTCCTCACTTTTTCGCTAACTTGTGAACCTGTGCAATCACAGTCAGGGATCTGTGGAGAAACACCCTCTGAGCTTCCCAGTGTACTGCCATTCATTGCATACCCCTATGTTTGGTTCCTTCTTCTAAAGTATATCACCTCACAGTTATCAGGGTTACTTTCCATCTGGCCATCGGACCATTCCATCTGTATCTTCCTATAATATCTTCCTCACTGCCAACCACCCGGCCAATCTTTGTGTCAAACACAAACTTAATTATCACATTCCCCCACCCCCGTACACATTCGCATCTACATCATTTATGAATGTCACAAATAATAATGGACAGAGCACTGATCCCTGTGGTACACCAGCAAACACTGGTCTCCAGTTACACATACAGCCTTCCGCCACGACCCTCTGTCTCTTGCCACTAAGATAATGTTTGATGTAACTCACTAAGTTGCCCTTGATATCATGATTTTTTAAAATCAGTTTCCCATATGGGGCCTTGTCAATGGCCTTGTTGGAAAACCATATAAACACCATGCTCGAAGCTATACAATAAATTTCATTTGGATTGGCTTCCCCTGATGATGTTATGCTGACTATCCCTGATCAAACCTTGCTTCTCTAAATGAAGATCAATTTTCTCCTGTCCTATTTTCTGCAATACTTGGCCTAACACTGATCTAATACTGACTTGTCTACAATTCCCCGGTCTATTTCCACCACCCTTCCCATAAAGTGGGACCACTTAGTTGTGCGCCAGTCATCTGGCATCGCCAACTTCACTGTGGTCAGATTCAACTTAAGCATTTAACTCAGGGCCTTTTGTCCTTTGTCTCCAACAGCAGCCTGTGGTACAATTCACCCAGACCTGGCAATCAGTCCTATTTTATACCAGCCAAATCCTCCGATCCCTGCTCGCATCTTATATCAGTCTGTTCAAGAGCTTCCCAATCCATCTTCTTGAATTCTGTCCCTGCAATCTCCTTCTCCCAAATAAAACAGATATGGAGCTCTCATGTAATAATCGATCAATGTACTCCAGCTTCACACACAGAGTGCTCCCTTGGTCTCTAAGGGCCCTAGTTGTTTCCTGGTTATTCTGTTCTGCTTAATGTACGGGGATTCTTCCTAACCTTGCCTGGCAGGAATTTTCCCTGCCGCTGTGTCAGTCCGTCTCTCTGTGTGAACTTTCTAAGCTTCACTGCGATCTCCTTTCATTTTGGCAATCACTGGAGAACACAAACTGCGTTTCTCCATCAGTTAATCTTGCCTCTAATAAAATAGACATGAAATTAACTGTTTAGTTTCTGTGTAATTACCTAGTTCTCTGCAAGAAAAATTCTTGTGTGGATAGTCCCCAATACACACGTGTCTTTACCGTCAATATCCCATCAAGTATCAAGATAAGCGTTTGGTGATCCTTACGTTTCTTGTTAGTTTGTATTCTTGTTCTTTTTGGTTTTCTTATCAGTTCATTGATCCTCCTTTGTTGGGTCCCACATATTTCTGAATCCATTGCTTACCACAGTATCTGTCATTTTCTGAGCTGCTTCCTTTGATCTAACGCAATATTTAACTTCTTTTGTTAACTATTGTTAAGTCACCTTACCCTTTTGCTGTTTGCCCTGTGGTGGACATGTGCATATTGTACATTTTAAGGTGTTTATTTAAACAACAACCATTGTCTGTCTGCCAGTAAATCATTTTCATGTACTTCTCCAATTCACTGAAGCTAATTTGCCCCTCATACATTCATCACTTGCATGACTCAGGTTTATAATCACAATTAAAAAAAACTGTTGTATTCAGACGTCAGATAAAATTCAATACATTATGATTAATATTCCCAGCACCTCCTTTACAGTAGTGTTTTTAATTAGCTCTTATGATCACATAACATCAATTCGAAAACTGCCTGACCTCTACCTCAGTGCTCAAAATACTGTTAAAGAAAACCATCTCAAACATGGTCACGAAATCCATTTTTCCCAGCAGTAGCATTCGCATAGGTTAACACAGTTTAGTCGCAGATTGCAGCTGGTGATTCTCACAGTATTACCCACAAACCTACGTATATACTTCCCTGTTTTATAACATACGCAACGTCTGTATTGCAGCTTTGACTTTGATATATAACTTCCATCAATGTTTGTTTCTCCTTGCTGTCTCTAATTTCCACCTTACCAGGTTCTGTGGAATCTGAGCGATGTGGCCTCTGAAGAGATTAATGGCAGATTCAGGTGAGACATTTCGTGAGGCTTTTGTGGACATTGAAATAATCTCGTCACGTTGGTCGTTATTCTCAAGTGTCATTGTGGTATTTTCATTAGATCTCCCATTATGCTGGCGGAGAACAGAAGGAGAATGGTCTCTCAGCAATGCTGTGTATTTCCCCCAGACAACTGAGACTGCTGTAAACTTGGTGGGAACCTTACAGCAGGCTCGTAAAGTGTTGCTGCTGCTCTCCAGTATCCTAGTGAGATCACATCTGGAGTCTGCTGTACATATTTAGTCTCTTCACTGAAGAAACGATATTATTTTCTTGGACGCAGCTCAGAGATGGTTCCCTCAACTGATTCCTTCCATGAAGGTGTTAACTTATAAGGAAAGGATGATCATATTGATCCAATACCCACTGGAGTTCATGAGAATGAAAGATGATTGTATTTTTACATAGAGCACCGGAAGGAGTCAGCAACAGAAGACAATTACACAGTCAATAGAGGAATCCATTCCACTTCTCCAGCCTGTTATACAGGGACAGCAGAAGGATATTCCAGCTTTGGACCCTGTTACACCTGAACAGGATGAGGCTATTCAGCCCCTGGAGCCTGATATACAGTTAAGGAGGAGGCCAAGAAGCTCCTCGATTTTATAACACGGGACCAAGAGGAGGTTGTGCAGCACCAGTATCCTGTTACACAGCAACAGGATCAGCCCATTCAGCCTCCTCAAGTCTATCACACAAGAATTGGATGAGACTGGAAGAGGTTATTCAGCTTGAGAATTAGAGAAGGGGATAAAATTATTTGAGACTTGTGGAAAGGAAGAGTATCTGTTATATGGGAACACGAGAAGACCAAACGCTTCCTTGATCCCATTTCAGGGATGCTGGAGGTAATTGTTCAGTATGAGACAGTTATGAAGAAATATGAAGAGACCCTTCAGCTCCTCAAAAAGTTAAAGAGCAACAGGAAGATTTCACAAGCCCTCAAGCTCCTGACGTATCATCAGAATGAGGAGAAGCAAGTCTTGAATATGTAAATGATGACGTTCTGTCTATTGAGACTTTAATGTAGGAACACGACGTGGGCATTCAGTCCACTGAGTGTGTAAAACAGGAACAGAATTATTCCATTCAGACACTCATGCCTCTTACACAGCGATTGGAACAGATCTTTTAAAGCTTTGTGTCTGTTCCACGGGAACACTGGAAAGGGAACGTTACAGTACAGAAAGGGTAGGAATTAGGATAATCATCTTCAGTAATGAATAAAATTAGTGAGCAAACTGTTGGGAACTAAGGGAAATTGTGAGAATCCACCATTGATTAATTAACAACAGGAGATTTGCAAAGTCAAAATGAAATACATCAGAATCAGCATGGATTTTTAAAGAATTTATTTGTTAGAGTTTGTTATATATGTGACTAGCAACGTAGACAATAGGGATCCTGGAGGCGTAAAGTATCTGGAATTTGAGAAAGCATTTATTAAAGAGCTGCACAAAAGATTAAGCTGTAAAATAAGACAACATGAGTTTGGGAGGAAGTTATTCGCTTGGATAGAGGGGTCGTGAGCCAACAAAATACAGAGAGATGGAATAGATGTTTCGTTTAATGGCTGACACCTTTCGGGATTCTTTTGAGTTCAGACAGCATGACCCGACTATTTCGCATCTATTGTATTATTTGGATGAGGGGATAAAAGACTTGACAGCCACATCTTCAGCTGATGCTAAAACAGGTGGCAAAGTAGGTTGATGCAATGAAGATGTAGAAAATTTACAAATGGACTTGAACAGTTTAGATGAATGGGCCAACATTTGCAGATTAAATTTAATGTGGATCAGTATGGGATTATCCATTTCGATCAGAGGAATCGAACTTGTTATGGAAATGGAAAGCAACTAACGAGTGCTTACGGGCAGAGGGATCGGGGTGTACTTGTGCATATCACAGAAGGCCCACATGCAGGTAAAGCAGGAAATGAGAAAGGCAAGTGCAATTTCAGCATTTAATTCCAACTGAATCGAATATAAATGAAGGGAAGAATTGCTGCAACTCTGCAAGGTATTAGTGAGACTGTAACTGGCGTACTGTGTACACTTCTAGCACCCCGAGTGCAGAGGGATGTAGTTACAATGAAGGCGGTTCAGAACAAATTCATTAGATTGATTCCAGAGATGAATTTGTCTTTTGAAGAACATTTGAGCAATTCAGACCAATACTCTCTGGAGTTTAGAAAAATGAGAGGAAACCTCATTGAGGTCTGGAGGACGTTAAAGGTGATTGACAATGTCGGTGTGGAGTGGATATTTCCTCATGTGGAACAAACTAGAACAAGAGATCATAGTTTTAGGATTAGGCAGAGCAGATGTAAAACGGGGTGAAGAGAAATCACTTCTCTCAAAGGGTTGTGACTCTGTGTAATTCACTGTGTCGGAGTGCAGTGAGTGCTGGGACATTGAGTAAATGATGGGATAAGGAGAGCGACCAGGAACATGGGACTGAGGCCTCGTTGCCATCAGCCATGATTGTATTCAATGGCGGATCACGCTCGCGGGGCTGGATTGCCGACTGATGCTCCTTGTTCTTATTCAGTCTTTCGACTGTGGTACACCGGAATGGGGGAGGACTGGTTACCAAACAGGAAGCAGGCACTCTGGATATATCAGTCTCAATCAGTTCGACAGAGCGTAGCCAGTGGAGTCACACTGAGTCCTCAGCTCTTCACAATCCAAATCAATGATCAGGAGGAGTTGAACAGATATACTGCTACTAAGTTTGGTGTTGAACTGAGTTGTCAAGACAGTAAGTTATCAAGAGAATGTGGAGAGTCTGAAAATTGATATACACAGGTAAAATCAATTAATGATAGTTTACCATGTGGAATATAACTGAATATATAACTTGCAATCTGTTTCAGGAAGTTTATAAGGCAGTATTATCCTGCAATGGAGAGGGATTACAGGGCTGAGTGAAACAGCTTGTACTGGAGGTTTCACTCTGGCCCGTTCAGACATGGGAAGTGTTGATCCATCTGATGCTCACATGGCACCGATGCTGTCAGTACAAACGGGATATTTTTACGCATTTGGTGGGTGGTGCGGAGTGGTGAGGGGGGAGGGGTGGGTGTGGTGTTTTGAGCTGTGTGCGAAGAAGACGGCCTTTATCTGAGATTCCATCCTTTATTTTCAAATGGACATCCGAGTACGATGGGAATGACTGTTTCTGAATGAAGAGACTTTGGGGTATTCTCCAACATGATGTATTGTGCATGGGCACACTGCAACATCAAAGAAGTGAGAGTTCCTTCAGTTCTTCTACCTCTCTCCATTGACATGGAACCCTATAGAGCTATGTACACCATCGGGAATCCCATTATATTGGGAAAACAAAGATACACCCTGCTGAGGAGAAAACATTCACCTCATCCACTACATAGATCCTCCATCACTGAACGCTGACATTGATGCTGAAATGCTGGCAGATGAGCGATATGTCATGCACTCCTGCCTGAAACGTTCCAGATCATAGAAGCTGAATGCATCAGTGACATTAACAGCCACTGACAGTACCGTACTCCCCCTGGTGTGAAGCTGCAGGTCGTGTTGACAGAGGTGACCCAGCTCTGTGACCAGCTCCTTGTTCAGTCAGGGACCCCTCACACCCTGCTCCTGGGTTAAGTGTCCCTTGGGTAGCTGGTCTTGGAAAACCCGGAGTAGATACAGCAGATCCCTTTCCCTACACACGCTCACTCCGCGGTTTCAGAGCTTCCCCTCTCTGCAGCCTGTGCTCCATTTGTTGTTCATGTTACAGACCCAGATGCTGTAACTATAGTTCCCATGCTCCATTCAGAGTTGGATCACAAAATCCTCTGGTATCCCTGAATGTCTGAGGCAGCTCCCAGCACAACCTCCAGCAAACCATCCCCAGCATCTCCACGAACTTTTCAATAACAGGAGACAGTCAGAAGCCCCTCAGCTGCAAGTGTTATACACCAGGCCAGACCACCACAAAATATTTTTCTTTTATTAAACGTAGATGTGAATTGGATGTTTCTGATGTGTTGTGATTGGCCAACCCGTTCAACATTAAGCAAAATGCAATCCATTCAAGCACTCTAGTTAAACCACAATCAAAGAGATGAACAACTGGGGATAGCTTCTTTACTGGAACACGTTGGCAAACAATAGATACAGTACCTTTTACTCATTAACTGTTCTAATACAGGAACATCCCATAAACATGCCCCTTGACAAAAAGGTAAATTCAAACTCAGAATCTTATGTGCAGTTCTCCAATCCAGGACGAAGCAACTTCAAGAGAGTTTTCAGAGAGATGAGCAGCTTGGGATCATGTACTGAAACCTGCAACCCTTCTGGGATCCCTAGCAGCTTCTGGTTGCTGCAGCTAAAAACAAAACGAGAAGACCTGGTCTGAGAGAGCTGTCACTGTCCTTCCATTGTTCCCACCAGTGTAATAAATCATAAAAGCCTCCTGAGTTATTTACTTCCGCCATTTTCAGGCAGCAGTTCGGCATTTCTCTATTTAAGTATTTTCTTCAAAAAAAAACCCATAAGAAAATAATCTTTTTAAAGTGGCAGTTTCGTCACACCTTCCACTTTAAAAAAAATGACCCATCAATATTCACAGATAGCATCATTTTAAACCCCTTTTTCTTACTGTTACAGCAGACTACTATATATATATATATATATATATATATAGTATTGACACTACGCATGCAAACATTCACAACTCTATTCTGTTTCAATCAGTTTACTCCTGCCACACAACGCCTCTGTCTTTCTTCATCCAAGTCTTGACACCTTATCAGCAAGCACGGTTTCTCGTCCAGTCACCTGTATAACTTCCAAATTGGATGGCATCAATACTAAGTGCTGTCTGAACAGACTGGAAGTTTTCTTCTTAAATTTCTCCAAAAATGTTTAGGTGTTGTGATCAATATAAGGATTTGTCTCAGACCCGTTATTTATAAGTTAAATGTTGAAATGTTATAAGGCCAAGCTCAAGGCCTCTTTCCCAATTGTGGAATATTTCTGTTGATGGTTTCACCGGACACTCCAACCACACATTACATAAAGGAGCAAATCTCATCTCTCCAAAAATCCTTCTCAATGACAAGTCTCCTCATGTCTCAGCATAAAAGAATTACATGCTTCTGTACCTCTCAATGCTGTAACCTCTTTACCTGCTACTCCTGGCCTACACAAGGAAACCTTACTCTCACAGGTATATGTTTTAAGAAGGTCTTGCATATTCTTCTCAATGCCTAACAGAAGCCAAACTTTGACTCATGGATCAACTTATCATCATCAGCCATTTCAGCTTCTAATCTTGCCATTGTAACTCTCTGCTCTTCCACACGAGTTCTCACGACTGCAGGAAGTGAATTTTTGAACTACTCCAAAGTAAGAATCTCCCTAAGAGTGTCACAGATTGTTCTCTTTTTAATACCCTTACCCACCTTTCAAAATTAGTTTGCTTGATTCTTTCAAACTCAATGTACGTTTAACCAGGGATGCTACTTTAGATTCCTAAAATGCTTTCTGTGGGCTTCTGGCATAAGCCCATTTGCACTTCAGATTGCTTTCTTCACCCTCTCATACTGGCCAGATACCTCCTCCGATAGGGATGCAAATACCTCACTCCTTATACCTACTAGCTTTGTTTGGATCAACTAAATTCATATGATCACTGATCAGTGCATTCGTTTCGCCACTTTCTAAAATTAAAAAGGCTTTTACATCCCTCTCATCAAATGTAGACAATGGCTGGATGTTTTTAAACAGATCCCCACCAGGCCTTTGGCTACCATAGATCTGCTCCTCCTCACTATCCTCCCGTGTCAGTTTACCATCTACCTTCATCTCTGCTTTCTAAGTCGACTTTCCTCTCAAATTGTTAACTTTTGAAGTTGAAACTCTCTCCCTCTTTCTACTTTTCTTGTTTATTTTTCTGTCTTTCTTAGTCCTCTTCTTTTCTTTTAATTCTACTTTTAATCGTATTTCAAACTCTTTCAATTCCTTTTTGTGTTCAAGCTGCCTCATCAACAATTGAATTCCAGCCATTTCCAAAAATTCTGATGGTGTTTCAATCAAACTTTAAATGCCAAGGCACAGCTGTAATTATTTCTCCTTTTCTTACAGAGGGTTGGTGTGGACTTATTGGGCCAAATGGCCTGTTTCCATACTGTAGGGATTCTAATTCTGAACCCAATTTGGTATTGCTGATTTCGAACCAGGCAAGATTGCAAAGTTTGCTATGGACCAGATCAGACTGATTTAAAATACTTTCAGATGGGAGCCTGGATGCTAACCTTGTCTTATAGTAATGGTAGATGCGAAATGAGTGTTACAGATGTGATGCTGCTGGTCAAACCACACAGCTTAAAGCAACACACCATTTAGTTAAAATCTGTAATAATAACATAGACAAAAAGAAGAGCAACAAAGAATAACTTAACTACTGGAAATCTTATCAGAATAAGAGATACAGTATCTTCTGCTAATGAACTATTGCAATGTACTACCATCCCATAAATACATCCCTTGGCAAAAAGACACGCCCAAGGCCATTCAGTCTTCCTCGATCAGTTCAAAGAGACAAACACACAAGTCACAATTTCAGTGGACAGGCGCAGATTCAAAGCTGCTGAAACCCCAATCTAACATGGAACAGCACATGGGACTCTCCGGAAAGTGAACAACAGCCTGACACACCACCCCACCCCCTTGTCCATGGAGCACCACATGGGACACACCGGGAAGTGAACAGCAGCCTGACACATACCAATTCATTGTTTCTGCGCTTCACAATGCCAGCACTCCATACACTCGGGAACCAAAAACCAAAGAGAAAGTGAAGACTGCAGATGGTGGAGATCAGAGCTGAAAATGTGTTGCTGGAAAAGCGCAGCAGGTCAGGCAGCATCCAAGGAGCAGCAGAATCGACTTTTCGCATGAATTTCCTAAAGAAGGGCTCATGCCCGAAACATCGATTCTCCTGCTCCTTGGATGCTGCCTGACCTGTTGCGCTTTTCCAGCAGCACATTTTCAATCAAAAGCCAAGGCCAGGGAAAGATACAGAGGGACAGAGAGATTCATATTAAATATGGAAACAGTTAATTAATTGAGAACATGTTGTGGAAATATAGAGAAAAAGAAATGGCAGTGGGACTAAGTAGAGAATGAAACCTTTAGAGTATGAAATTTTAAGAATGAGAACATTGAATAAAGGTATTTTCAGATCAGCTGAAATAGTTTGTTTCATCAAGTTCTGAATCGGTTTCACAGAACATTTCAAGCAACATTAGCTGCGACAAGATACAGACCAACATGGAGAGCTGAGTAGGCCACGCTAGTGCATTGCTCAGTAATCTGGATTATCTGCCTAGCATGAGGAGAATTGCAAACCTTTACTAACATATGGGAACGATACACGTATCAAATACACACAGCAGGGGAAGATTTCTATCTCCATTGGACCAGTATAGTGTGTGTGTGTGTGTGTGTGTGTGTGTGTGTGTGTGTGTGTGTGTGTGTGTGTGTGTGTGTGTGTGTGTGTGTGTGTGTGTGTGTGTGTGTGTGTTTTGGGATGGGGGTTAGGACGGCGTGTATTTGGGGTGTTGAATGTGAAAATTATTGCTTGAGAGAAAATACACTTAAAGGAAACCAGGTTAAATATGAACAACTGGCAGGGATTTGGATATCGACACAGAGAGACTGAGGCAATTTTCATGGACAGATGAATGAAAGTGTTTGAGAATATTAAAATAAAGGCATTGACGCACACAATAGCGATATTGATTAGTGTGCACACATGAAGGACAGATGGATGGGATTTCGGTCTGAATTCGAATCATGTTTGTTTCTGCAGGTTTCAACTCAAGAGTGTCAGCAGCAAATGTTGTCATCATTAAATCTGTATTATACAGCCCAAGTTTCAAACAGCAGATGGGTTAAGCTAATGAAGTACTCTCTGGAGCAGTGAGTAGTTAAAGTTAATAATGGTCAAGGAATGGTGTCAGAAATCAGCTCATGGCCAAAGGGATCACCACATTTGTGATTCGCCAGTTTCAACCATAACATGCGTGTTCCCCTCTATGCCACTTACCACCCTGACTTGGAAATATGCTGCTGTGCCTTCACAGTCGTTGGATGAGAATCCTGGAATGCCCTCCCTAATGGCATTGTGGGCCAACCCACAGTATGTGTACTGCAGCAATTTAAGGAAAAAGCTCACCATCACCTCCTCAAGAGCAAATCGAGATGGACTATTAATGCTGGCCAGCCAGCAACACCCAAGTCCCACAAATGAATGAAAAAAGATATTGGCCAGGATGGGATGGTTGTCCAGGAAGGAAATGGAGTTTGTAAAGATAATAGAGGACAATGACCTCCACACACCCAATAATTAGATATCAAGGGTGAGAGACAAGAGCTGAAAATGTGTTGCTAGAAAAGCGCAGCAGGTCAGGCAGCATCCAAAGAGCAGGAGAATCTACGTTACGGGCATGAGCACTTCTTCCTGAAGAAGGGCTCATGCCCGAAACGTCGATTCTCCTGCTCCTTGGATGCTGCCTGACCTGCTGCGCTTTTCCAGCAACACATTTTCAGCTCTGATCTCCAGCATTGGCACTCCTCACTTTCTCCTGAGAGACAATGGTTCACATCTGAACATGATCAGGTCAACGTCGAGACCCATGAGTAACACTGCCAGAAGCAAGGAGGGAGACAGTAATTGAACAAGTTCAATGGTGCCATTAGTAGCGGTTTGCAGAGTGAATATCTGGATTCAGAGTGTTAACATGAACAATAAAACTGACAAGAAGTGAAGTCTATATGAAAGAACAATAATGCAGTCATAACTGGGTTATAGAAAAAAGTCTGAATGGTGAGACTTACCAGGGACACCAACGATAGACAGGAGAGGATAATAAAAATATTGAATAATGCGAAGAGCATAATAGATCCGTGATGATAATGATAACCGATCATAATATGTTGAAAGAAACCAAACATGATCAGATAAGCTCCTGTCCATTGTTATAACATTTCAGTCCAATATTCTCAGATTCTGATCCATTGTTGGAAATTTCCAGTCAAATATTCTCGGTTTCTGATCTCTCCTCCCACTCTCTCTGGAGGTGCTGATCCCTGTCAGTAGTGTCGGTGATTCTCCCGCTCATACTATGGCATATTACATTGAATGGAGCCCATTTATCATTGGAACATACCTTCCACTGGGATAATTACGAAACATGGAGACTGACATTAATCACAGTCACTGAACAAACAGGTTCAGTTAACCCCTTCCTTCTATAACATTTCATATCGCAATAAAAGGGAACATCTACTCAGTCTGGATAGAATGGATGAGGGTTACTGACGGAAGGACTATAAATCTTTCTTTATTTTTACTTTTTCCGTGTATGTGGGAATATTGCCAGAACACTGCAGGGCTGTATGTGTCCCACTCTCTTTGTAAAGGGCAGAGGATAAAATAACAGGCCACCTACAAAAGATGTTGGTGGGGAGATTTCTGGATGCATTAACGCAAAGGAGAAAGTGAGGATTGCAGATGGTGGGGATCAAAGTCGAGAATGTGATGCTGAAAAAGCACAGCAGGTCAGGCAGCATCAGAGTAGCATCGACATTTCTTGTGTAAGCTTTTCTTCTGGAATGAGGCTTGTCGCCCAAAGATGCTAAGAGATAAATGAGAAGGGGATGGGGTTGGGAGAAGATAGCTGATAATGAGGTAGGTAGATGAAGTTGGGGTTAGAGGTGATATGTCGGAGAGGAGGGTTGAGCAGATAGGTGGGAAGGAAGATGGTGATGGGGCAGTGCTGTGTTGGAAGATTGGATCTGGGATAAGATGGTAAAGCAAAAATGAGAAAACTGGTGAAATCCACTTTGATCCCATGTGGTTGTAGGGTCCCAAGACTGAAGCTGAGTGGTGGAGGAGCTCCAAGACCTGCGTGTCCATGGTGGAGTGGGAGGGGGAGTTCAAGTGTTCAGCCACAGGGTGGTGGGGTTGGTTGTTGCCGGTGTCCCAGAGATATACTCTGAAGTGTTCCACATGTTGGCGTCCTGTCTCCCCAGTGTAGAGAGACATCAGGAGTAATGGCGACGTGTGTAGAAGTGCAGGTAAAACTCCGAATGGTGTGGAGGGATCCATTAGGGTCTCGGACCGAGGTGAGGATGCAGGTTTCCTAATTTTTACGGTGGCGGGGAAGATGCCAGGAATGGAGGGAGAGTTGGTGGGTGACGTGGACCCGAAAAGGGAGCTGTGTTGGGAATGTTCTTTATGGAATGTAGATCGGGGAGCGGATGGAAACATATTCCTGGTGGTGGCGTCTGTTTGTAGGTAGCGCAAATGGGGGGAGGATACTGCATTGTATCTTGGTGTGATGGAAGGTCAGGAACAGAGTGTTCTTTCCCTATTGAGTTTGGAGGGGAAAAAGTTGAAGGCAGAGGCACAGGAAGTGGATGAGATGCTCTGGATGGCATCGTCGACCAAGTGGGAGGGGAAATTAATGTTTTTGAAGGAAGAGGCCATGTGGGATATACACTGGGTTCAGAGTGTGGTACTGGAAAAGCACAGCAGGACTGGCAGCATCCGAGGAGCAGGAAAAGTCGAAGTTTTGGACAAAAGTCCTTCATCAGGAATCGGGTTTTAGCACCAAATATCGGTTTTCCTGCTCCTCAGATGTTGCCTGACATGCTGTACTTTTCCAGCACTACACTCCTGAATCTAATCTCCCGCATCTGCAATATTCACTTTCGCCTACACGCTAGGTTCAGCCAGTTCTGTAATACTGCCTTTAATTCTGTTCTCACTGCTGTAGGAAAATGTTGTTAAACTTGAAAGAGTTCAGAAAGGATTTCCAAATTTATTGACATTTTTTGGAGAGCGTGGTGGTGTCGAGTGATGTTGAGGTATGCCGAGAGTATGAATGGGCTGGGGCTATATTTCCTGGAGCATTGGTTCTGAGGAGTGACCTTTCTGAGGTTTATTGCGGTGAATCCCGATGCTCCAGGGTGAGCAATGCCAACGACCAGGAAATAGACAGAACAGTTATTCACATTGAAACTGGATAATTACTCATCGACAACATGTTGGCGAACGATGGAGGTAGACTGAAGAATGTGACTGGCTGGAGGAATCAGAATTTGGAGGGTCCAATCAGATGAATGAGAACAAAAATAAAGGCATTACCATATCAACTGAAAGTATTAGTTATACCACATTCTAAATCCACCTCAGTGAACCAGACCAGACACCATAAACCCAGAGGAGATATCTGTTTGGCATGGAGGTAGACTGAAGAATGTGACTGGCTGGAGGAATCAGAATTTGGAGGGTCCAATCACATGAATGAGAACAAAAATAAAGGTATTACCATATCAACTGAAAGTATTAGTTATACCACATTCTAAATCCACCTCAGTGAACCAGACCAGACACCATAAACCCAGAGGAGATATCTGTTTGACATGGAGCACTGCGCAGACCAGACTAGTGCACTGCTGAACACCACCCTGCAATCAGTCCACAGTGGAACACTGTGCATACTATAGCAGTCCTTGTTCTATAAACCCAGATGAGATATGTGTTCAGCAGGGAACACTGTGCAAACCGGGCTGGTGTACTGTGCAGTACAATGGCAATCTACCTAGAGTGGAAAGGTACGCTGGCCACATAGTGCTTTGATCTATAAACCCATATGAGATATGCAACCAGGGTGTGGAGCTGTGTCCATCAACCCAGTGCATTGTTCACTATATTAGAACATTGTGTTAGATCACTGCCCAGCGTTGGGAAACTTGCAGCCCATGCTGGACGTGACAGGATGTGCAGCTCCCATCCAATTACAGCTCCATATCTCCATTGTGCCATGACAAGGGGGTGCTGTGGGTGTGAACATCACTGCCAGAGAGATTTGGCGGGGGAATCAGTTTAAGTATCAACAAATGGGAGGGATATATTGTATGAGGGAGCGAGACTGAGAGACAATTTCATGGAAAGATGTGTTCCCAGGATCCAGAATGCTGCGATGAAGACATTTCAACAGTATTCTGCAACATGAGCCAATGTTTCCAAGAATGATGGGTAAACTGGATATTGGTGTGAGCTCAGATGATGGAGAGTATTGGATGAGCATTTGTTCTGCAGCTTTTTAACTGGGAGGAGGGTCAGCAGAGTCTTCGACACATTGGGCTGAATCTAACAATATTTTGTCTCAGTGTCATTTTCACTGAGTATGACAGAAGGATTGTCTGAATGAGACTGAACTAGTTTGCTGGTGATATCTCATTGAACTCACCTCATTAACTATCTACCCCACCCCATGGCGACATACTCATTCAATGTCAGCTCAATTTCCTTTATGGTTGGAGGTACTCACCAATGCCCGCATGACTCTAAATATTCCGTGATCCCTGGCACTGGTGCATCATCAAAAGGCCAATGGGCACACTGTTTCTCTGTTTGGAGCTGCCCTGCACGGTTTACCCCGAGCATGGCAGATAAGAGGCAATTACACCACGGTTTGTCAACAGAGTTACGGAAGTCCTGGTGAATGGGCTAGTACAGAGGAAGACCATTCTTTTCCCAGAGTAGGCCATATTACCAGACCCATAGAGCATGGTCTGAGATCACCACCCAGCTCAGTGCAGTATCTGCGGTCTGAAGAAATGTCCAGCAATAAAGGACGAGCATCAATAACCTTCTGCATTCTGTCAGGATTAGGGTCACTGTATTCTCTCTGCTCCCTCACACTCAGTGTATTTCTGCTACAGCACCTACTTCCCGAACAACCTCATGCTCCACCACTCTCATTACTGCTTACAGTCTCTCTTTCTCTCTCTCTCTTTCTCTCCCCATCCACTTTACCCCTCCACCAACCCACCTTCCCCACACACACACACACCAATAACACTGCATAGATACAACACTGTAGAATGACAGTCTCCGGACACCTCACCATGTCCCCCACCTACACCAGCGCTAACAGCACGGCCACACACCACCACCCACCCTCGCTCCCTTTCTCCTATTCCAGGAGAAACAGCCTGGAATAAGACAGAAAGGGCCAAGCCGGGTGGTGGAGTGCCCGATATCCGTTACCTTCCCCCCTACTCCCGCCATGTGTGGAGGATCCTGGTACGAGCCAGAGAGTACCTGGACGTCGTGTGAAGATTCTGAAACATCCACGTCCCACCAACTGAGTAAGGAGCAATGTTCAGTGAAGGGCAATTCTCACTTTAAACCAACCGGCAGCTCCGTTTATTCCCGGCACAACATAGAAGCCGTGACCCTGATGCCATCTCCCTTTTGTGTCGAGCTAGTATAAATGGAATTCCCAAGGTCTCGGTGAGCAGGAGGGTGGGCTCACAACTCATCGTCACCACCACTTTCCAGGAAGGGAGCTCCTACACTTCCTCCTGTAAACACCTCAGGTGCTGAAACTATTTTCTGCTCTCTCCACTTGTCCTGACATCGTCAATAGTCTGTACTCATATTCACCAAGTGTCCTATATTCTGATGTTCCATTCAGCCCTTCGGACCTGCTACACAGGAGCAGATTGAGACCACTCTGACGATTAGGTGTAGTTGCAGAAATGTGCTTGGAAAATCCAGGCTGGGTCAGGAAGTGACCCCGCCACCCCCAATCCCTCTTTTCAGGCTTCCCCTTTCTGTAACTTCTGCTCCAGATGTGGGTCATGTTACAGACCCAGATTCACTGGGAATTCAGCTGCCAGACCCCACTCAGGGTTAACCCAAACAAATCGTCTGCTCTCCTGGAATGCAGCATTGTACAACATGACTTTCAGGAAAATAACCAGTTACTTTTGAAAAGCATAACATGAGAACATAAGAAATGGGAGCAGGAGTAGGCCATTCGGTCCCTCAAACCTGCACTATCATTCAATAAGAGCATAGCTGATCTACTCCAGGGCCCAACTCCACTTTCCTGCTAACCCCTTCCATTCCTAAACTCGCTGATATGTCAAAAGCCAATCCACCCCGTCTATAAATGCATTCAGTGCCCCTTGGATGCTACCTGAACGGTTGTTCTTTTTCAGCATTACATTCTTTCAACACAGACACACATATATACACACACATGCTCACAACCACTCCACACCCAACCACACACACAAACACACAAATCTGCGAAAGACACAGAGGTGCACAAACAGACATACAGAGACATATACATGCCAAGCGACATGTGCGCACGCGCGCGCGCACACACACACACACACTCACAAAACACACACAGCCGCATATTTCACCAGTTTCCTCATTTCCCCTTCCCTCAATTATTCCAGATCCATCCCTCCAACTCGGCACCTCGTTCTTGAACTGTACTACCTGTCCATATTCATCCCCACCTATCCACTCCACCCTTCGGTCTGACCTATCACCATCACCCCAACATCGTTTAACAATCGCCTTCCCAACTACCTTGCCCCAGCACCACCCCCGCCCATTTATCCCTCAGCTCCCTTTGCCAACAAGCCTCATTCCTAATGAAGGTATTATGCTGGATATTTCGACTCTCCTGCTCCTTGGATGAGGCCTGAATGGTTGTGCTTTGTCAGCACCACACTCTTTCAACACAGACACACGCACGAACACACACCAACACAGAAACGCATATCCAGACTGACACAGACATAGACAAACAGACAGACACAAACACATGCACAAACACACAGACAGCCACGCTTCCCACCCGCGAAGACATCCACACTCTCCCTCCACACACAGACACCAACACTCCACACACACACACACACACACAGGCTCACACAAAGGCACACACAGACACACAAACACACGGACAGACATACTCAAATAGTCAAATACACACCCGCATTCCTTACACATGCACACATACACTAATATAGACACACACAAACAGATTTATACACTCAAACAGACACACACTAACACACACGAAGACACATGCAAAAAACACACATACGCATACATACACACAGATACAAACACACACACACACACAATATACACACATACATATCCAGGCACACAGATACACACAGACAGACATACACACACAAGCTCACAGGCAGAGACACACACATATTGACATACACCACATAGAAAACACACCCATACAAACCATCACACAGGCACGCACGCACACACAGACTCTCTCACACACAGGTACACACAGATGTCCACAACCACCCATAAACAGACACCCAAAATCCCCACAGACATGCACACGCACAGATGTACACAGACACATAGGCACGCACACACGCAGACACACAGTGACACACAAAGACATGCACACACAAGCGCGCATGCATACACACAGCTGCTCACACACAGATTTACAAACACACACATATAAAAACGGACAGACACACACACACAGTAAAATGCAATGTTTAGTGATAGTGACTTACCCTTGCAATTAATCTTTCATGTAAGAAAGGATTGAAAAGTCCTAAAACACAGCAGCAGAGAATGGCATTTTATCACTTTCAGCAAAAGAGGGAGAGATGGAGGGAGAGGGAGATGGAGGAAGGGAGGCTTTGAACCCCATTCAATGATCCATCCCAAAACAATACATTTCCCATTGCACACAGATGCAGAGATAGAAATGCAAATATACATACACATCCTAATGCAGAACACACTGAGAGATAGAAAAAACATAGGTACACATATAGACACACACAAAACGATAAACACGGACAGATATATGCAGATGCATACTTGGACATGCAATCACCCATGGAACCATAGAGTTATACAGGGGGTTTGAAAACAGACTTATTAACCCATACACTCAATGCTAACGATAATCTCAAACTTAACTTGTCCCCCGTTCCTGCGCTTGGACCATTTGAGTTGCTGGAAGACATGAGTCTGCCCAACGTGGTGCTATTATTAAACAAACTGGCACGGAAAAGCGAGGGAACAATAGACCAGTGAGCCTGACTTCGGTGGTGGGCAAGTTGTTGGGGAGAATCCTAACGACAGGATTTACATGTATTTGGAAAGGCAAGGACTGATAAAGGAAAGTCAACATGGCTTTGTGCATGAGCGATCATGCCTTACGAGCTGGATTACTTTTTCTTGAAGAAGTCACAAAAAGCATTGATGAGGGCAGAGCAGTGGACGTGACCTATATAGACTTCAGTAAGGCATTCGACAAGATTCCCCATGAAAGACTGGTTAGCAAGGTGAGATTTCCTGTAATACAAGGAGAACTAGCCATTTGGATACAGAACTGCCTCAATGGTAGAAGAGGATAGTCGTGGTGCAGGGTTGTTTTTCAGACTGGAGGCCCGTGACCAGTGTGTGCCACAAAGATTGATGCTGGTTCCACTGCTGTTCATCATTTACATAAATGATTTGGATGTGAACACAGGAGGCATGGTCAGTCAGTTCATATTTGACACCAAAATTGAAGGCGCAGTGGATAGAGAAAATGATTACCTCAGAGCATAACGAGAACTTGATCAGACGGACCAATGGGCTGACGAGTTGCAGATGGAGTTTAATTTCGATAAATGTGAAGTGCTGCAGTTTGGAAAGAAAAATCGGGGATTGGCTTGTACATTTAATGTTGATATCGTGGGGAACGTTGCAAAACAAAGAGACCTTGGAGTGCAGGTTCATAGTACTTTGAAAGTGGAGTCGCAGGTAGACAGGATAGTAAAGAATGTGTTTGATATGCTTGTCGTTTTTGGACAGTGCATTGAATGTAAGAGTTGGAAGGTCATATTGCGGCTGTACAGGACATTGGTTCGGCCACTATTTAATATTTCGTGCAATTACGGTTTCACTCTTCGAGGAAGGATGTGTGAAACCTGAAAGGATTCAGAAAAGATTTATAAAGATATTGCCAGGGTTGGATGTTTTGAGATTTATGGAGAGGCTGAATATGCCGGGGTTATTTTCCCTGCAGCATCAGCGGTTGAGTGGTGATCATAGAGGCTTATATACTCACAAGTGGATTGGATAGTGTCAATACCACTGGTCGTTTTCCCATGGTAGCCCTTTCCAAAGCTAGAGGATATAGTCTGAAGGTCAGAGAGGAAAGGCTTAAAAGGGATCTAGGGGCAACGTTTTCAAAGAAAGGGTACTGTATATGTAACGAGCTGCCAGAGCAAGTTGTGCAGGCAGGGACAATTACAACAGTTAAAAAGCATCTGGATGGACACATGAAAAAGGAAGTGTTTAGGGAGATATGGGCCCAATGCTGGCAAATGGAATTACATTAATGCAGGGCATCTGTTTGGCAGGATCGAGTTGGATAGAAGGGTGTGTTTCCATGCTCCACAGCTCTATGACACTCTATCTTCAGTAACGTTTTCTCCAGTCATCTTAAAATTACCCCCTTATCTTGAAATCCACCATCCGAAGGAAAGGGCTCCTGCCATTCAACTTTATCTTGCCCTTCATTGTTTTATAAACCTCTATAAGGTTCATAAGGTCTCAAGGTCTATGTTGCAGTGGAACAGGTCCCAGTCCATCGAACCTGTCCTTATAACTTAAACACTCCATTCCCAGAAACAGCCTGGCAAATCTTTGTCTGAACCTCAATGTAACTCGTTGAACAGAACTGCACACAGTACTTCAGGAGAGACCTCACGTGTGTTTAGCACAAGCTAAAGATAATGTTCCAGCTCCTGTACTCAAAGTCCTGAGCAATGAAGGTCAGCAATCAAAGCGCCTTCATAACCAGCCTGCCTACACATGATGCAAACTTCAAAGAAATATATCAGAACCCCTAGATATCTCTGTTCTACAACGCTACCAATGGCTAGACATTTAATTGTGTATATTCTCTCGTTGTTTGTTTTACGAAATTGTGATACATTGATTGATTGAAATGAAACTCCAACTGCCACTCCTCAGCCCAGTGAGTGATAATACTGGGGAAGAAAGGCTGGACAGCAATCAGCTGACTTGGATCATTTCGTGGTTTTAAGAAGAGGGCAGTCAAACGTTACAGGCGGGAAAGAGAGATTGGTGTTTTTGATCCAGAAAGTAGGCTCTTCCTTCGTCTCTGGTGTTCAGTAATAAATATCTATTCCAGATCCTTTCTCGTGCAGAGTGTCTCTGTATATGTCTTTCCCTCATATTGCAGATGACAGATAAAAGCCACGTAAGGTGAAAATCATAACCAAGCAATTAAAGATTTTCATAGTTTATCTCGAAGGCAAAGCATATAAACTCAACATCCTATAGCTGAGTGAGAATCTTTCATCTGTTCAACAAGATGATTCTTTTAACTGTGTAATTCAATAAAGTTAAGCAAACCACACCGAGCTGAAAACTGACATTTAAAATGTGACCCAAAATCTGGGCATGGTTTCAGTCTTGTGTAGTGGGTAACGCCCATGCCTCTGAGCCAGAGCTCTGGGTTAGATTCCAATACCTGAACTTGTGTGGTATTGTCTCTCACTCTGGACCAGAAGGTCTGGGTTCAAGACCTGCCTGTCAAGAAGGTATGTCACAGTATTTCAAAACAGCCTGATGAACAAACAGGAGAATAATGTTGCAGCTTTAGGGATTGTTGACAGGTGGTGGTTGTGTCCCTACCTCTGAGCCCAAAAGTCTAGATAAAAATACCACAGAGGTGTTTCATAATGTGGCTGAACAAGTTGGTAAAGTAATTTTATAATTGTGCTGTGATGAAGAAGGATGAGGAGTCAGTATTGAATTTCAGAATCCGGGCCCAGGTTTCCGGAAAACACAGTCATTTGTGTTGATTGGACTCACGTTTGTGCATTCTATTCGTTTATAAAATCATGAAGACCATGGATAGGGTGAGTAGTCAGGGTTTTTACCCCATGTAGGGAAGTCCACAACTAGTGGACATAGAATTAAGGTGAGATGGCCAAGATTTAAATGGGACCTAAGGAGACCATTTTCACAAATGGTTTATGTATGCAGTGAGCTGCCAGACGAAGTGGTGGAGGATGGTACAAATTACAACATTTAAAACGTATCTGGATGTGGTCATGAATTGGAATGGTTTAGAGGGATATGGAACAAATGCTGGAAAATGAAACTAAGTTAATTTATGACATCTGGTTGGCAAGAATGAGTTTGACTAAAGGGTCAGTTTCTGAGCTGTACATTTCTATGATTCATTGATCTTATTTTTAAAAAATGATCTCTTTGTAATGTTATGTAACCTTCTTCACTTTCCATTATATAACTAAAATTGGTGTCATCTGTAAACTTGCTTGACATACATTGCATAATGCTCATCTAAGTCACTGAGATAAATGACAACCAAAAGTGGATCCAATACCAATCTCTGCGGAACGCCGCTGTTCACAGGCCTCCTGTCCCAAAGACAACAATCCTCCACCATCCTCTGCCTCCTTCCAATAAGCTGAAACACACATACACGCATACAGACATAGAGAGCGAGGCACAGTTCTGTCTTTAAGACAGAGATGGATGAGTTTTAATTGATAAGTGGATCAAGGTTACAGTGAGACGGCAGGAGAATCATTTTGAGAAACATGTTAGCCATGATTGAACAGCAAATCATACTTGGTGGAACCAAACAGTCTAATTATGCACCAATTTCATACGCTTTTTGGTTTACACTATGAGAAATGTCTACCCAAGAGAAGAGTGGAGGCTGAATTTGATAAATACTTGCCTGAACAGAGTCAATGGGAATGTGAGATAGGTTTGAGGGGCTGAATGGACTATGTATTTCCTATTGGTTGTGAACTCGTTTTTAAAATGGGGAGCTGACTTGCTTTGAGGCTCGTACACTTTTAAATTTCGAGTTTATACCATTGAAGATTGAGATAAGGATGTTCTTATCTCCTTCGGGTTGAGCCGTCTGTGGTATTCTCATCCCCAGGAAACAGTGAAGGCTGGGCCATACGGTCATAGAGTCCGAGAGATGTGCAGGCCGGAAGCAGACCTTTCAGTCCAACACACCCATGCTGACCACATATGCCAACTCAATCTGGTCCCACCTGCCATATCGCTCCAAAAACCTCCTATTCATATTCCTATCCAGATGCCTTTTAACTGTTGCAATTGTACCAGCCTCCACCACTTCATCTGGCAGCTCATTCCTTACCACCCTCTGCATGAAAGAGTTGCCGTTAGGTCTCTTTTATATAGGTCCCTCACACCCTAAACCTATGCCCTCTAGTTAAGGACTCAATTACCTCAGGGAAAATACCTTGCCTATTTACCCTATCCATGCTCCATAGAGATTTTATAAACCTCTATAAGGTCACCTTTCAAAGACAATCGATTACTTTAATGTGCAGTGACTACAGCAATTTTAAACACAACAGCCAAAAACGAAATTAATAATGGATATTATTGGTTGTGTTGTTAAGGGGACACATGTTTGTCAGGCTAATAGCAACTCTCCCCTCTCCTCAGTGTCTGAAGTTCAAAATTGAGCACATGACTGACATTGCAGATGGTTCTATCGTTGCATCAGAAAGACAGCATTTTTGACCGGATAACGATTCCCCCAAATGTTAATCTATATTCTGTGCTCATCTTTCAAACCCTCAGGGATCAGGATCATTGACAGTACGAACTCCGCCTGGTCATCTGACAACAAATAGCCCGAATGGAGGATCACTGAGATCAGAAACAAATCGACAACCAGCTACACAGTACAGCAGGAGGCCATGCAACCTTTCTGAGCTGTTAAACAGGAACAGGAGAGCCCTGGCCCGCTACCAGGAAATACAGAGTCGAGATAATTACTTATTTTCAGGTTGAAAAGCTGTAAATAGTGGAATTCCTCAGGAATCAACGTGAGGTCAGCAACAGTTTACAATGATTTGGATGAAGGGGCTGAGTGGGTTGGAACTCAGTTTGCTCATACACCAGGATAGTCATTTAGCAAGATTTCATGTGGAGGCAGAACACTTGCAATGGAATACATATAGGGGAGGACAGTGAGTAAATCTTCGCCAAAAAAAAAACAGTACAATGTAGGTGATGGGAAGTTTCTGTTTGGGAAGAAGCATAAAACGACCTTAAATTATATAACTGGACACAGAATGCAGAACTCTGTGGTACAAAGGGATTCGTCTGTCCTGCCACATAAATCACACGAAGTTAGTCTGTACAGGCAGCACGTGATTGGAAAATTAAATGAAATGATACTTTTTCTTGAAAAGAGAATTGGGCTGATCTCAAGGATGTTTTACTGCATCTGTACAGGCCGTTGCTGAGACCACATCTGACGCACTGTCTATGGTTGTAATTCCCCTGAAGTGAAAAACAAATTGCTTTTGAAATGTTTCAAAGGTGTTTCTCTTTACTCGTCCTTGCGATGAAAGCATTGAATGATTAAACGATTCGGCCTGAGAATGAGAAATGTTCTTATTAACCATATAAGGTTTTGAGCTGGTGAATACCTGATGAATATTTTATCCTCTATGAGACAATAAGACTGGGGAGCTATTTTAAGAATAAGGTGCATTCATTGAAATGCAGATATTGTGAAGATATTACAAGTTGTATTATAAAAGTATACGGGAACATATAAACACATCTTCAAATCTCGTGGCCCTATTTGTTCTGGAAGAAGTGGCTGGGTGTCCAGCAGCAGCAGTGATGTACCTACACGGAGCAGGGAATGTGCTGGAGTCCTACAGTTCATACACTGTTCAAGCAGACTTCATTTGGTCCAGTTTGGGGCCGGATATCGTTATTGTGTGATTCAAGTCAGAGCGGGGAAAATGCATCCTTCCTGAGAAGGAACAGCCTGTTTTTTTCCCTCTCTCTCTCTGTGTTCCTCTTCTCAGCAATGTGTGTGAGCTGAAGACTCCTCATTCGTCTGTACCGTCATGGAGATTTCCTGTCAAAGATTCATTGGAATCACCCCACAGCCTGAAGTAAAGGCAATCCAGCTGAATCCACCTGTTCCAGGAAGTGATCCTATTGCCAGTAGCTTGTAAGAGCAAACAGCTCTATGAGCTGAATGATATTTGGAACAATCACTTATGTTTCCTTTCGCCATGAGTTCAATTACTATTTGGCACAGTTCTTTCAAGTTAACGTTCTGCAGAGTTTATATTTTTCTGTTTGTCATCAAATGTGTGCACGTGTCAGTATGTTTAGAGAGGGAAACATCGACTCACAGATTTACAATCGTCAAACTGTTTGTCATTCATCTTTCCATCCGAGTTTGAATAACTTTGTTTCGGTCATAGACTTGTTAATTTGAGCAGATTAAAGAATCCTGCCTGACTTGTTCCTAATCCTCACACAGTCTGAGACCTATATTATTGATCATATCACCAACCCAGTAACATTAACATTTGCAATGAGCAGCGGAAGCATGGAATGAGGAAAGGGAATAATGCCCTGAACTATTGATCAGTGAGCCTGACGTCATTGGTGGGCACGTTGTTGGAGAGCATTCAGAGGGGCAGGATTTACATGTATTTGCAAATGTAACACCCGATGAAGGAGAGTCAACAACGCTTTGTGCATGGGAAATCATTTCGAACAAAGTTGATTGCATTCTGTGAACAGGTGACAAAGAAGATTGGTGATGGCAGTATGGCAGATGCTGTCCATATAGATTCAGCAAGGCATTCAACAGGATTCCGCATAGCACACAAGTTAGTAAGGTTAGGTCATAAATAGATCCAAGATATGCTAGCCAAATGACTACAAAACAAGAGTGAGCTAGGAGATACAGGGCGGTAGATGACTGGTTTTCAGACCGGAGGGCTCTGACCAGTGTTGTGCCACAAGGAACCGTGCTGAATCCGCTGCTTTTCATTATTTATATAAATGATTTGAATGTGAATATTTGCCTGTTTATTATGTTTACAGATTATATTAAAATTAGAGTTGCAGTGGCTGGTAAGGTTTACCTCAGACCACGATGAGACCTTGATCAGATGGGCCAATGGGCCAAGAAGTGACAGATGGAGTTCAATTTTGATAAATGCGAAGTATTGCATTTTGAAAAGGTAAAATAGGGCAGGACATATGCAATTAATGGTGAGGTCCTCGGGAGCGTTGTTGAACAAAAGGGCACAGGATCATAGATCCTTGAAAGTGAAGTCGCAGGTAGATAGGGTGTTGAAGGAGGGGTTTGGTATGATTGTCTTTATTGATCAGCGCATTGACTATGCGAGTTGGGAGATCGGGTTGCGACTGGGCAGAATGCTGGTGAGGCAGATTTAGAATATTGTGTTTAGTACAGTTCGCTCTGCTACAGGTAGGATGTTGTTAAAATTGAGAGGGTACAGAAAAGTTGTTTAAGGATATTGCTGGGCATGGAGGGATTAGGCTACAGGGAGAGGCTGGACAGACTGGGGCTTGTTTACTCTGGAGCATTGGAGGCTGAGGTGTGACATTATAGAGGTTTTTAAAATCATGAGGAACATGGATAATCTGAATAGCCAGGGTCTTTTCCCATGTTAGGGGAGTCCAAAGCTAGAGGACAAAGGCTTAAGGTGAGAGGAGAAAGATAGTAAAGGGTCAATGCTTTCATGCAGGTTGTGGTGTGTGTACGGAATGAGCTCTCAGCGAAAGTGACGGAGGCTGGTACAGTTATAACATTTAAAAGACATCTGGATATGCATATTAATAGGAAGGATTTAGAGGAATATAGCCTTAATGCTGGCAAATGGAACTAGATCAGATTGGGATGTCTGAATTATGTAGACAGGACTCCTTGCTGCATGACACTGTAAGGGAGATCAGGAGAAATTCTAAAAGGACCATCTGAGCGGGAATTCTCTTCTCCAGTGGTATGTGGCGCCTCTTTGTTCATATTTATCCAAAGCTGAGTTAGTTAAATATTTGACACAAAAGTGAGTCACAGATGATGGGATACGGAAAGAAAAGTGGGGCTGAGACCACAACTTGATCAGCCACAATCGTTGTGCCTGGTGGAGAAGGTTCATAGTGTCTAATACTCTAACCCTGCTCCTGTTCTGATGTTCCATTCAGACCCTCCAACTTGCTAGATAGTTGCAGTTTGAGGCCACTTACTGCTACAGCTTCCCTAACTCTCTGGAATAGAGAATTCCTGACATTCACCACCCCTTGTTTGAAGAAATCACTGCTTGCTCCTACACGATGACCTATTGATATGAGCAATAGAGGTGAATACAAGGACTCAGCAAAGAACAACTGCTCTTGATATAAAGGCAGTATTTAACTGAGGGTGACATCAAGGAGCCTGAGCAAAATCGCACTTCATCAGAATCCATTGCAAACTCTCCAGTGTTTGGAATCATCCACAGCACAATGGAACATGTTTGCCATCAGTGGGCACCAATCATCTCAGCCATGGGACATCTCGGCAGGAAATCCTCAGGGTAGCTACCTCAGCCCAGGCATCCCCAGTTTGTCAATAGGGAATCCCTGCTGTGAGGATGCAGACCATTCATCCATTTGAGTCCACATCCATCAGAAATGGGGATATTCACTGTGTTTTACATAATATTCAGAAAGCTTCCTCATCTCTGACCTCCTGATGCAGTCTGTGTCTATGTGCAACAGGACTGAGACAATGCTCAAGCCTGTGCTGTTAAACTGTCGGTAACATTCATGAAACACCGCTGCAAATTTCCACAGTAAATGGAAGAGTTCACTCGCTACCTCAATCTGGCTTCACAGGAATAGGGGAAAGTCGTTCAGCCCATCAAAACTACTGGACAAGAAGAGGGACAGCACATTCAGTCCCTCCTGCCGTTAAACAGGAAGACAAGGAGTCTGCTCACACGGGATCAGAAAGTGACCATTTCACACCTGGAGTCACTTGCAAAGGAACAGGAAAAGGAACATTCAGATTGTGATGTTACTAACACAGGAACAAGAAAGTGTCAGAGATGCTTCAGCATAACAAACAAATGGAGCAGGAAATGCACAGATGGACTGTTCCATGGTATTCCTCGTGGCTTCATTATTCGTAGTGCATCCGTGTTCTGTTAGCATGCTTTTCTGGCAGTGGGAAATAAACCATTTTTTTAACGAATCTCAAAGGCATCTTCCGTCGCAGAGAGAGCAGACCTATGTTCTCTCTGGAATTCAGAAGCTGGTGGGGAATGGCTTACTTTCTCAGAATGAAGGTATTGTAGCTGCTGACAGGATTATGGACAATGTAACGTTGAGTGGAGGGTCACATGGTAACTGTGCATTACAGTGTTCAGAGTTCTTTCAGAGCCTGTACCTCTCTGTTAATTGAAATAAGGTCTATGCACTGGCAGATAAACTATAGGGAATCGAGCATCTAATGGAAAGTAATGGAATTTCTCACCTTATCAATTGCTGCTTGGGACAAAATGAGTGTCCGTCCATAACCGTCAAGTTTCATCTTCATTTACTCTTACATTGCTATAGGTTAACCACACAGTTCCCGCTCTCTCTCCTGATGGTACCATCATGCCAGGGTTCAGTCTGGTGAAACTCGTTTGCACTGTCTCGGTGACGTGGCGATCATTATTTCTGAAGTAGACTCAGTCTGTACATAATACCCCAAATTCTCTTTCAACAAAACACTACCATTGAGTAAGGTATATTTACTGTGGTACTCAAGTATTTTGCATGAAATACAATATATCATTTCCAGTTATAATTACTTTCTGTCGAATCTGAATTATGTTAGTGACTCATAACCAAGGACATCCAGGTCCTCTTCAACAACAGAACTTCCTAACCTCTCACAATTTAATACACTCAAAAGAAAATAATTTTATTTGTTGTTTATATTCGATCATGTTATACCTTGCGAACAGCTATTGTCCAAGCACTGATCCTTCTGATATCCCATCAGACTTCCACCCAGAGAAAACTTGATTGTCTTCATTTTGCCCATTATCCAATTTTTGATCCCTTCTGTGTGTTCCACCCCTACCTACCCATGGACTCTAACATTCCCCACTCACCAGCATTCAGCGGTGGCAAACGTTTTCTGAAAAATCAAATCCTCTACACCCACTGATTGACAATTTTCGATATCACAACGGACAATCTCCACAAACTACAGCAGGTTTATCAAGGATCCTTTCCCTTTCCTGAATCTAGGTTGACTCTACCAAATCACATCATTATTTTCCTAGTGTCTAGTTGTCACATTCCTTATTAAAGGTTGCAATGTTTTTTTTCTCACAGCTGACATCAAGTTATTTAATTTTCTGTTTGCCCTCTCCGTCCTGTTTTAAATGTTTAGGTTTACAATAGCTGCTTTCCAGTCTGCAGGATTCTTTCCAGAATCTCATCAGCTTTGACGAATAGTCAGTAATTCTTACACTGGCTCTGTTGCCACCTCCTCAATACTCGGAGATGTAGCTCATCAGTTCCAGCAACATACCAATATTCAATTCGAGTAGGTTTTCAAAGACATAGTCTTCATTAATTCCAATTTCGTGCAGCACCTCATTTTCACCAAGGACCCTGTTCCCTCGTATTTCTGGAAGTTAGTTTTTGCACCTTCTTCTGTGGAGGCAGAATCAATATATTCCTCTCAGCTGGCAGGTGGCTTCTCTCAGCCAGTGATATATCGGAGGACTGCACTCCGGATATGTTACTCACTCCTGCCTGGAAATTTCCAGGCTCAATCCAATCCACTTCATTGCGATGGATATGTCACCCATCTCTTGCATGGAAAGTTCCAGAATCAATCCAGTTCCCTTCATGGTGAGTGTCAGCACAGTTCTGGTTTGAGTTTGAAGCAGGGGACACAGCTCAGTGGCCACCTCATTTTTTAAAGACGCCGGTTTCACATTTTTACACTTGGAATGTGTCCAGCTTAGACAAATGTTCATGGAAATTCCTGGCAGGATCATGCAGTGCCCTGCCCCTCCCTGTGTCCGGAGCTTCCCTTCTGTGTAACCCCGACTCCATTTGTTTACCATGGACCCAGAACACTCTGTAAATGCAGTGCTCATATCTCATCCAGAGTGGGTCACCATACCCTTGCATCTCTCTGAATGGACACAGCATCTGATAACGCAAACCCATGAAAAGTGTCCGCAGAACATCCCTTTATCTGTAATGACAGCAGGAAGTCAATTTTTTACACACATGTTGAAAACGTTTCTTTTCTTAGCAGAACAAAACAGTTACATCTCTGCTCTGCCCTACTATTACAGGTCCCTTCTCCCAAAAAAATCAGTTGACAATGTAACATTCCATTTCTTTGTCTCTCAGCAACTATAAGGGCAGCACCAGTATTGCCGATGGAGTTGATCATCACACTCAGGGAAGAAAGACAGAGGGAATATAACTCAATTTAAACAGGCACACATCTAAGTTGACATGATATTCAGGAATATGGGAAAAAGGGAAATTTTAGAATATGCTCCCATGTTATTTTCCTAATGGTTCATCAGCAGCAGTTCCTATGTTTGCCTTTCATTTCTCTCTCTCTCTCTCTCTCTCTTTCTCGCTGGACATTTCTACATCCGTTCAACTAACCTTCACCTCACACATCCGACCATTCCTGATATAAATAACATTACTTCCCAGTTGCTTTCAGTTGCGATATAGGATCACGAGATTCAAAACTTTATCTGTTTTTCTCCTGACAGAGGCTGCCGTCCTTGCTGAGATTCTCCAATATTTTCAGACGCTGGGAAATTTTATTTCAGATCTCCATCATCCACAGCTCCTTGGTTTATTTCACCTTTAATTCTGTTGTTTCACGAGATGTCTGCGTCACTGGCAGCATTTGTCATCCATCACTAATTGGCGTTGAGTGCGAGACCATTTGTTAAGACAATATGGAGCCAACCTTTTTTTGTCACAATTAGTTTCTTTACCAAAGGCTTTCAGTGAAATAATAAAAAAAAATCCTGATGGTTTATGGTTGCCGTTTGTAAAATGTGGTCTCTTTCCGATTGTTGCCATTTGAATTTAAGTTCTATCATTGGTTCTGGTAGAATTTGAAACAATGCCTTCAGAGTCATAACATGGCAAGTGACATTATTATTTTGAAATGAGATCCCTATTATGAAATAACTGGAGAGACAAGAAAATGTTTGTGGTCAAAATATTTGTAACTGGAAGAGTGGTCTGAAAAGAACTGGAGCCTTAAATCTGAAGTTAACAAGGGGGCAGATGATTGCTTATTCAGCAACAACACTGAGGCAAAGCAGGAGACTGCGGATAGTATAATGGTGGGTGTAGGCAGGGTTGATAACAGAGAGAATAAAGAGACATAAAACAGTTCAGGGCAAAAGGAAAACTCAAGGGTCTGAACAGTCTTGTTCCTTCTTAGCTGTTTATGAGTGAGGATTCGGAAATTGATAGGGATGAAGTGGAATTTGTGACTGAAACTGAAGATAACAGGTTATGTATTTGTCAAATAGAAATAACAGAAATAGCAATAACCTTCACCATCGCTAATAGAATTGATAGAGATAGGTTTACCAGCAACACCAGTAATAGCGAGGATAGGATAGTAACCTGCCTGAATAATCATCAGTCCGGCTTGTATCCGCAAATCTAACCGTGCCCAATCCTCATAAATCAAGTATATATCCAAGGATAAACATCTGTCCATTGTTGGAACATTCCAGTCTAATGCTGTAAGATTCTGATCTATTGTTGGAACATTCCAATCTGTTGTTCTAAGATTATCTTCCTCTCCCTCTCCCTGTAGCTGCTGAGCCAATTATCTTGAGGATGACGCTGCCGCTGATATTAGGCAATAACAGGTTGAAGGAAGCCCCTTACTTATAGAAGAGGGAAACCCTCCAATGACACAGTTAGTATCCATGGAGACTGACATCAATCACAGTCAATGTACAAACAGCTCCAGTTAACCCTTTCACTACAATCCTGACAAGTCACAATAATACTTCGCCTGGTTGGGATGTTGAAATCGCTCACTATCGGGCTTCTAGCAACATCTCCAATTGTAAAGTTAGAGGTGAGGCAGACAGATGATACTTTCTATCCACTAGCTCCATGATCCGAATATGTTTTGGCAGGGTCGGAATTGCTGGGCTCCCAAGGCTGCCTGTGTCTGATAACCAGGCCTACTGCATCCTTTCGTTTCATTTATTTATGTTTAACTTTCACATTTATCATACCATCATTTAACGGCTGAGGTGGGGTCAGGCATTTCTGAGAGGCTCCTACAGTGCCATAAACATCGTAGATACAGTCCATTCCTTGTGGTCCTTGCAGCTGGGGCCGGGTCCTGTGGAGTGACGGTTAACTTGTTACAGAACCAGGATTCTTCGTTTTCCCTTACCCCAGTTATTGCTGGGGCCTGAGCAGGATTGGAAGTATGGAAATCTCTCCCGGCTGCTGCACTCTCTCTGACATTTCTCTCAGAATTGTCTTTTGATGTTCTTTCCTCCTGGATTGGAGAACTGCATGAGAGACAATCTGTTTCCTGAATCTGTTTTTTGACAAGTGTGTGTTTACAGGATGTTACCATATTGGAACAGTTATTGCTTAGTAGTTAAACAATCTATTATTCTGTTTTTTTTGTGTTTTGTCAACAGTAGTTGAATGAATTGTGCTTTGCTTAATGTCGAATATTTTAAACAAGCGAATTGCATCTGAAACACAGCACCTCACATTTATCTTTAAAATAATTAAATGTTCCGGTCAAGACTACCTTCATCATATATTTTGAGATGTGTCTGCTCAGTTCCATAACAAAAAGGACAGATATTCACGTCTTAATTGGCTAACTACTTAATGAACAACATGTTGCAGAAACACAGGATTTGATAGCGGAATGTGCCATGCTGGAGGAATGATAGCTCTATCAGGAATTATATCGCATAGTTAATTCACCTCACAGGTCCATCCCAGACCATATAAGCCCAGATGAGATATCTGTTCAACATGGAGCACTGTGAAGACCAGGTTCAGTACAACCCAGCAATCAGTCCAGGGTGGAATATAGCACAGGTCTCTCCAGTCCACTATCTATCTGTCCAACACGTGCAGCAGTACAGTACACACCGATGCACTGATTCAGAAACACTGACGAAACGGTCTGTCCAGCATTGCGTGATGTGTAGCCCACACCGTGTCTTGCTCTATAGACGTGGACAAGGCATCTGTACAGTATGGGCAGCTGTGCCGTGAATGGATCCATAAACCTGGAGCAGTTACCGTCAAAGCAGCTGCTTTCATCACCCCAGTACATTGCTCAGTAACACTGTGTTAGATCACTGCCCAGAGTGAGGAAACTTACAACCCATGCTGGAAGTGATAGGATGTGCAGCTCCCATCCATTTACAGCCACATCTGTCCATTGTGCCATGACAGGGGATGCTGTGGGTGTGAACGTCACTGCCAGAGAGAGATGGTGGGGGAATCAGTATAAATATCAACAATATATAAATAATTTTGGGGAAATAAGGGAAGGGAGATTGAGAGACAACTTCATTGAAGATCACAGGTTTCAGAATGCTGAAATGAAGATATTTTGACAGCATCCTGCAACGTGAGCCAGTATTCCAAGGAATGATGGGTGAATGGGATATTGGTGTGAGTTCGGATGATGGAGAGGTTTGGGTGAGCATTTGTTCTTCAGCTTTGTAACTGGTAGTGGTGTCAGCGGAATCTTCAACTCATTGGGCAGAAACTAACAATAATTTATCTCAGTGACATTTTCATTGAGTGTGACTGAGGGATTATCTGTACAAGGCCGAGTTAGTTTCCTGGTGTTAGCTTATCGAACTCACCTCATTAACTATCCACCCCACCCCACAGTGTCCCTCTCATTCAATACCAGCGTAATTCTCCCACCCTTCATGGCTGGAGGTAAACGCCATCGCTTGGATGCCCCGTGGATGTACTATGATGCCTGGCACTGGTACCATCTTTAAAAGACCAATTGGCACACGGTTGAGCTTTCTCAGTTCGGAACTGCCTTGCACAGTGGTGTGAGCTCACCATCCAGTGCAGTGCAGTATCTGCGGTCTGAAGAAATGTCCAACAATACAGGACAAGCATCAATAACCTTCACCATTCTGCCAGGATAAGGGTCACCATCTTCTCTCTGCTCCCGCACACGCATCTGTTATAGCATCTACCCCCGAACAAGGCTCATTCTGCATCACTCTCACTGCTGCATGCAGCACCTTCCCTTTCTCTCTCTCTCTGTCTCTCTCCTCTTTACACCTACACTATAAACACTGTATATCTTTTATAGCACCTATCAGAACAAGGCCCATGCTCCATCACTCTCACTGCTGCACGCAGCGCCTTTCCTCTTTCTCTCTTTCTTTCTCGGCTTTCCAATACCCTCACATGGTGATAGAATATTCTAGAGAATACCGATTATGGGATGTTCCAGAAAATGTTCCAAGTAATTTCCGTTTTCAGGAAATGCAACAGTATGTAACATAAAAAGGGAAGGAGTAGAGATGTGTGTTATTCAAATCACAGCAAATTAAAATCCATCATGAGGCCAATCAACACTTCAAATGTGCTCGAGCATATAATAAAATTGCGGCTTATTTGATGGTTTTCTCAGCTCCTTGTTGCAGGAACTTTCAGTTATTCAACCCCCCGGGTTCCTGTCACTGACGAGACGACACTCAGGCACTTTTATACCGGTTTTCTTCAAGCGCCTGTCCGAGGGATTTTCCCATGGGGCTGGACACTCCAAACAATATATTCTATCAGTTGTATTATTTTATGTAATGATAAGCTCATTTTACACAGACTGACCAAAATCGACAGTTATTTTATGGTTATCGGTAAGCAATAACAATTAGTATTTCACTTTTCACTTGTCTCACCTGATTTGATTCAGTCAAAGACAGCTTCCAAACACTTGTCTCTGATAAGATACAATTTCTCGCCGAGAACATTTTTATCCTCAACCGTTATCTTGACCGTTATCTGAATTGTACCTTTTTCCCTTGTTTTGAAAGTTTTTACTGTCCTTTGTCTGTGGCTGTTCCTGTCTGTAACATTTACACTGTCTCCCACTCATTTGGTTGGATGGGGCTGCTTTGTAATACAGAGGGACGACACCAGCACAGTTTCTATTCCCCACACTGACAGAGGTTACTATGAAGAGGACTCTCCCTCAACCTCACCCCAACAGCTTAGGTGTGCTGACCCTCAGGTTAAACCACCACGAGTGGTCGCTCTGTCATGATAGAGTTGCCCCATTGAAACACTATTTTATCACTTATGCATATTTTTTTTATCTACGTTACCATTTGTTTTGCATTATGTTCCTGGGTGTTTTGGATCAATGTCATTTGTACTACTGCAAGCATTTCCCCACACTGCATATTCCTACCCCATAATCCTTGACTCCATTGTTATCTATAAACCTTCTGTCTGTGCCTCAAAAATATTCAATATCTCTGCCTCCAATGTTCTGCGTGAAGAGATGTCCAAAATCTCACAACACTGAGTAAATAATAAATAACCTCATCTGGGGTGTGAGGTTGTTTTTTGTCTCCTTACCTGCAAAAGACATCATTACTTTAGAAGCAGTTCAGAGATGTTTCATTTCACATATTCCAGGGATGAAGGGCATATATGATAGAAGTTTTAGTAGATTATTTTTGGAATGAGAGGTGATCTTATTGAAATATGCAAGAATTTTAGGAGCATGGATCAGGTAGATAACCACTGGGTGTTTGTTTTGTCCAAACTTGTCACTGTCATAGAACCTCTACAGTGTGGAAGCGGGATATTGTATCTATTGAGTCCACACTGGTCCACTGAACAGCATCCCACCCAGACCTGTCCCCCACCCTGACCATGTAATCCTGCATTTTCCATGACTAAACCACTTAATCTACACATCCCTGAGTACTATGGGCAACTGGGCACTGTCAAGTAACTCTAACCTGCACATCTTTGGACTGTGGGAGGAAACTGGATCACCGGGAGGAAACACACGCAGACACGGGAAGAATTGAAGGTTGCAATTGAACTCAGCTCCTTGGTGGGATGAGGCAGCAGTGCTCATCAGAGATCCACCATGCTGCTCCGATATTTCTATTAGTTATATGTGGTTGACTAAAAAAATCTGTCTGACTTGTTCCTATCACTGAAACTGACCCAGTCTGAGACCTTTATCATTGGCCATATCTCCAACCTGGTTACATTTAAATTTGTTGCCAAAAATGGAGGAGTGGGAGTAGAAACGGTAACAGTGGCACCCTGCAACCACAGTCAGAACCGGAGTGAGGAGAATTCACAAAGTGGGCATTTATTCAAGTGGGAATTCTCTTTCCCAGAAGTTTGTGGTGGCTGAATCTTTATATTATATCGAGGCTAGCTTCGTCTGATTTTCCATAGACAGGTGTATCAGGGATAATGGTGCATGGAGAGCAAAGTGCAGCTGGGACCACTGTGAGATGGACCATGACCTACATTACTGGTGGAGTAGTGTCGAAGTGCTGATTGGCCCACTCGTGTCCCTCAACCTTGTGTTCTGAGGTTCCATTCAACCCTTCGGAGCTGCTGCACACAGGCAGAATGAGGCCACGCCGATGGTTCGGTCTTGTTTCGAAAATGTATTTGTAGAATTTAGGCTGGCTCAACTCCACTTTCCTGTTACCACCTAGTATCTCTCAACTCGCTTATATGTCCGAAACCAATCCACCCCGTCTGTAAATGCATTAATTGACCCAGTTTCCACAACTCTCTGGGATCAGGAATTCCAGACATTCACTATCTTCTGAAAGATGAGATTTCTTTACATCTAAATTTGAAATCGATATCCCTTATTCTGTCTCAATGTCCCGGAGTGAGACACTCTACCCAGGTGTGGAACCACATTCTCAACAAATACCTTGTCAAGCCTCCTCTGTACCTTGTCCATTTCAGTAATGTCAAGTTCATTCATTTCAAGCACCATGAATAATTGCCTCAACATTTTTGATGTACTCAATAATTCAACGCTTTCATCCCAGAAACCCACCTAATGTACCAATCTAGTTACTTTCTGCATCAGCAGGATGGCTTTATGCTTCATGCGCAGGAACACTCCAATCTCTTTGGACTGCTGGTTTGTTGGGACTCATCTTCATTAAATAACAGATTGTCAATGTCATCCTCAAATTCGGATGTGTATTGCACTCATCTCCCTCCTACAGGCTCGCAGTATAGATATAAATAACTGAAGCCATTGGACTGATATTGGTGCTAATACAGTAGATATGTGTGTATCATAAAGATCGATGAATCCTGACTGTCCAATTTCTATGTGATAACCATCCGTATCCCATGCTAATAGATTATCCATAATGCTATGAGTTTTTGTCTGGTGGAAGAGCCTTTACTTTGTCATACCTTGTGGAAAATCTCTGAAAAACCTCATGTCTACCAGTTCCCCTTTATCACGCCCGCTTGTTACATTCCCATGGATCTCCAAAAAAAATTTGCATGATTTTACAAGGCAAAATATAGTTTCTCTTTCACAAAACCATGCTGACTCTGCCTGAACCTTTTCTAAATGCACTGAAATTCCTTCCTTAATAACATACTGTCGCAGATTGCCAGCAATAATAGTTAGGCTAAATGGTTCCTGCTTTCTGTCTCGCTCCATCTTTGAAAACAGGTGCTATATTGGAGCTTCACGAGATTTGCTGGAACACTTCTGTAATCCAGAGAGTGACGAAATATCTCACAGTGGCACTGGGCACTCTGTAACATATTCTTTTAAGGCCAATTATGAATTACTGCTCACCTGCCTAATCTTAGTTTTATCTGTTGTTAAAAACCTTGTACCGTTTGTTCGAGACAGTTCGAGAATTCTCCTACTACCACTTTCTTGATGATTTTGAAATACTTACAGTGCTTTCTCCTGTGAAGATTGATGACAAATACTGGTGTAAATTATCTGCCAGTTCCCTGTAACCACTTCCCCAGTCACAACCTCCGAATGTTCTTCATGACTTTCTTTCTATCAAAGGTCACACACTCATTTTCAACTTTTTATATACACACAGAAAAACTTGCGACGCTTGTTTTTATATTTCTTGCCAATTTATTTACATCATATCTTTTCATCCTTCTTCCGATATATTTCTTGCTTTTTTCCTCGTTTTCTCGAGTTATACAGTCATATTGCACTCAAGCATTTCATCCAACCTCCCCATGCTGACCAGGTTTTCCAAATTAAATTAGTTCCATCTGATTACATTTGGTCGGCATGTCCCGAAACGGTTCCCATTCATATGTTTGTCCAAATGTTTTTTAAATGTTGTCCCTGTAATTGCATCGACAGCTCCTCTGGCAGCTCATTCCATACTCAGACCCCCTCTGCGTGCAAAAGTTGTCGTGTTATCCCTGATCAATCTTCCCCTTTTCACCTTGAAGCTGTATCCAATAGCGTTGGTATCCTCTATCGTGTGGAAAAGACCTTGGCCATTCACCCTATCCATGCCTCCCATGATTTTATTATCTTCCATAATGTCACCTCTCAACGTTCTTCATTCCATTTGAAACTAACTTCAAGAACAAGCATTCACTAATAAGCATTGCAAATTTGAAACAATATTTTAAAAATGACAGGTAAACAACACTCAGCCTAAACTTCATACTGTGATTTGTTTTTCTCCATGTTACAACACTAAGGCAGGTGAAACTCTTACTAGTGCCAATAAGATGTCAAGAAAATAAATTCCTTTGCCTAAAGGGGGTGATGATCTCTAGAGTGAAAAGGTTTCTCTAGCCAGAGCTATGTAAGAAAGGGAATTGTTATACCACACGGTAAGCGTGCAGTTGCCTTTAACACAGTGAAATGAAGGCTGAGAATACTTTTTGAAATTTGGATTATTCAGTGCAAATGGGAAGAGGTGTCTTCAATAAAGTTTACTCCAAGAAGGAAACTTTCTGGAGTGAGATGAACGCAGAGGCCAAACCACATTGAGACCAGAGGCAAAGTGGCAGCACAAACGGAGCTTGATGCTACTGCAGGGAAGGTCGACTTGATCCAAGAACTTCAGTTGTAGTGGTTCGGGACCATAATGTCAGAAAATGTGCACTGTAATTGGAGAGGGAGAACCTGGAATCAGAAAGGGGAGAGAAGCAGGGAAGAGGATGCAGCAGCAATGGGATGGGGTTTTAAGATGTAATTTAGGAAGCACTATTGAAATGCATGCCTCGCATCTCCTTCTGGTCCCTGAAATGTCCGAAATCTGGGTACACACTAATGCTCGTTAATTTGTGATTGAATAGTATCCTTGACAGACTTTGTGAACCACGGGTGGTTCATCTTCTTTCGAATCCTTCTTTTCGAACAGAAACAATAATTTCTGAGCAGTATGGGATATCTGCTTGAATGTATGCCCATGTGTACCCACTGACATTCCTCTGTGTGTAATTTCACATCACGACTCAGACCAGATGTGAGACAGAAATCCTCAGTTTAGATGCTTGGTTCTATTCAATCATTCGGGGGAACTTCTGCATGTAGCTGAACATATGATCAGCGGAGACTGACTCAATCACACCTCCCAGTGTAGCATCATTTCACTTGTACACTTTCAATCTAGTCTCCTGTCATTGCTGCTCATAATGCAGTCTCCTTTTACACTGGTGAGACCAAACAGAGACTGCACTGAGGAACATTCCCACTCTGTCTAGAGGAACCACCCTGACCTTCTCACTGCTTCCCATTTCAATAACCTTCCTTGCTCTCATGCTGACATTTCGGTCCTGAGCTGCTGCAATTTTCCAATGAAGCACAACCAAAACTCGAGTAATACCTCACTTTACGCATTGTACGTTACAGGAAATAGGTGTAACATTTATTTCCATAACTTCACAGTCTGAACCCATTATAGCTGTTCTCCATTTTACATACATTCTGCTTTATGGTTTCCCTATGGCCTTGCCTATGTCTTGTTTATATTGCAGTCAGTAGAGAGAAATCATTTCTCCCATTCACACTTTAATATACATCCAATTTACATCTGTTTCTCTTTCACCACAATCAAAAGCCCCTCCTCTGTGACATAGCATCTCCACATGCTCTGCTTCCCATCAACCCTCGTCCACATTTGTCAAGGGATTAAAACGTCCTTTTCAGTTCTGAACAAGGGTCAAGCTGGACTTGAAATACCACCTCTGTTTCTCTGTCTCCACAGATGCTTCCAGACCTGTTGAGTTTCTCCAGCAATTTCTTGTTTTGAACAGCTTGAAAACGTGTATCAAAGCTGCTCAAACCCCTGTCCAACATGGAGCACCATAAACTGGGAAATGAATAAAAATGCAAGATTTACAAATTCATTGGTTCGGAAATTTCTTAAGATTGGCATCATTATCACTACAAAGTTCTTAATCAAGGCCATATGGAGAAGCATTTACAATATTAAAACCGGCAATGACACGACTGGACGGAAAGGATTCTGATGAATATTAGAATTGAAATCGTCATAGTGTCAAAACAGGCCCTTTGGCAGAATAAATTCACACCGATCCTGTGAAGATGAAACCAACCAGACCCATTCCTCTCTCCTGTATTTACGTTTGACTAATGGACCTAAGCTTCACATTCCTAAAGACTTTAGGTAGTTCAGCAAGGCCAATAACCTGCCCAATTTTGGAGTGTGGGTGTGAACTGTCGCATGCCGAAAATAAACGACTGTCGCAGATTCCCAGTAATAATGGTTAGGCTAAATTGTTCCTGCTTTCTCTCTCTCTCCAACCTTTAAAAGAGGCGCCATATTGGAGCTTCACGGGTTTTCCTGGAAAGTGATGGAATATTTCACACAGTGACACCAGTCACTCTGTATCCACTTCCTTTAAAACTGATCATGAATTACTGCTGACCTGCCTATTCTTAGACCTATCTGTTGTTAAAAACCTTGTACCTTTTGCTAGAGTAAGTTCGAGAATCCAACTATTACCATTTTCGTGATGATTTTGAAATCCTTACAGTGCCTTCCCTGTGAGGATTCATGTCAAATACTGGTGTAAATTATCTGTCTGTTCCCTGTAGCCACTTCCCCAGTCACACCGTCCGAATGTTCTCCATACATTTTCCTGACATTCTTCCGACCAAATGTCACACACTCATCTTCAACTTTTTACATACACACAGAAAAGCGTGTGATGCTTAGTTTTATATTTCTTGCCAATTTATTTACATCATATCTTTTCATTCATTTTCCGTCTATTTCTTGCTTTTTCCCTTGTTTTCTAGATTTATACAGTCATATTGCACTCAAACTTTTCATCCAGCCTGCCCATGCTGGCCAGTTTTCTCCAAACTAGACTAGTTCCATCTGATTGCATTTGTTCCGCGTGCCCCGAAATGGTTCCCATTCATATGTTTGTTCAAATGTCTTTTAAATGTTGTCGCTGTACTTGCATCTACCAGCTCCTCTAGCAGCTCATTCCATACACACACCTCCTTTGCGTGAAAAACTTGCCGTTTTGTCCCTGTTAAAACTTCCCCTTTTCACCTTAAAGCTGTATCCTCTCTGGTTCGTCTCCCCTATCGTGTGGAAACGACCTTGGCAATTCATCCTATCCATGCCTCGCATGATTATATTAACTTCCATAATGTCACTTCTCAATGTTCTCCATTCCATTTGAAACTAACTTCAAGAACAAGCATTCACTAATAAGCATTGCAAATTTGAAACAACATTTTTAAAATGACAGGTAAACAACACTCAGCTCAAACTTCATTCTGTGATTTATTTGTCTCCATGTTGCAATACTAAGGCAGCGTGAAACTCTTACTAGTGCCAATAAGACGTTAAGAAAGTAAATTCCTTTGTCTAAAGGGGATGATGATCTCTACAATGAAAACGTTTCTCTAACCAGAGCTAAGTAAGGGAATTGTTATACTACACGGTCAGCTTGCAGTTGGCTTTAGCACAGTGAGATAAAGGCTGAGAATACTTTTTGAAATTAGGATTATTCAGAGCAACGAGGAAGAGGTGTTTCCAATAAAGTTTACTCCAAGAAGGAAATTTTCCAGAATGAGATGTGAGTGGGAGGTGTAAATCAGAATGAATGGAGAGGCTGAACCACACTGAGACCATAGGCAAAGTGGCAGCACAAACCGAAATTGATGCTACTGATGGGAAAATAGACTTGATCAAAGTTGTAGTGGACAGGGACCATAATGTCAGAGAATGTGCTTTGTAATTGGAGAGGGAAAGCATGGAATCAAAAATGGGAGACAAGCAGGGAAGAGGATGGAGCAGCAATGGCAGGGGTTTTAAGATGTAATTTAGGAAGCACTATTGAAATTCATGCCTCGCATCTGCTTCTGGTCCCTGAAATGTCCGAAATCTGGGTACACACTAATGATTGTTAATTTGTGATTGAATAGAATCCTTGACAGACTTTGTGAACCACGGGTGGTTCATCTTCTTTCAAGTACTTCTTTTCGAACAGAAAACAATAATTTCTGAGCAGTATAGGATATCTGCTAGAATCTATGCCCATGTATACCACTGACCTTCCTCTGTGTGTAATTTCACATCACGACTCAGACCAGATGTGAGACAGAAATCCTCGGTTTCGATTCTGGTTCTATTCAATAATTCAGGGGAACTTCTGCATTTGGCTGAACATATGATCAGCGGAGACTGACTCAATCACACCTCCCAGTGTAGCAACATTTCACTTGTACTCTTTCAATCCAGTGTCCTGTCATTGCTGCTCATAGTGCAGTCTCCTTTTACAATGGTGAGACCAAACAGAGACTGCACTGAGGAACATTCTCACTCTGTCTGGAGGATCCACCCTGACCTTCTCACTGCTTCCCATTTCAATAACTTTCCTTCCTCTCATGCTGACATTTCGGTCCTGAGCTGCTGCAATGTTCCAATGAAGCACAACCCAAGCTCGAGTAACACCTCACTTTATGGGTTTTACGTTTCAGCCCGTAGGAGTTAACATTCATTTCCATAACTTCACATTCTGAACCCATTATGGCTGTTCTCCATTTTACATACATTCTGTTTCCTGGTTTCCCTATGACCTTGTCTAGATCTTGTTTATGTTGCACTCAGTAGAGAAAAACTATTTCTCCCATTCAGACTCTAATATGCACCCAATTTACATCTATTTCTCTTTCACCACAATCAAACGCCCCTCCTCTGTGACATTGCACCTCCACATGCTCTCTTTCCCCTCATCCCTACTCCACTTTTGTTAAAGGATTATAAAGTCATTTTCAGTTCTGAGCAAGGGTCAAGCTGGACTTGAAATACTACCTCTGTTTCTCTGTCTACGCAGATGCTGCCAGACCTGCTGAGATTCTCCAGCAATTTCTGCTTTTGAACAGCTTGCAAGACGTGTATCAAAGCTGCTAAAACGCCCTGTCTAACATGGAGCATCGTAAACTGGAATGTGAAGAATAACACAAGATGTACAAACTCATTGCTTCTGAAATTACATAAGATTGGCATCATTGACAATACAAAGTTCTGAATCAAGGCCATGGAGAGAAACAGAGAGAAACAGTTACAATGTTAAAACCGAAAGTGGCACGACTGGACGGAAAAGATTCAGTGCGGAAACAGGCCCTTCGGCCCAACAAGTCCACACCGAACCTCTGAAGACTAAACCAACCAGACCCATTCCCCTATCATATATTTACCCCTGACTAATGGACCTAACCTGCATATTCCTGAACACTATAGGCAGCTCCGTAAGGTCAATAACCTGCACATTTTTGGATTGTGGATGGGAACCGAAGAATGTGGAAAAAAAACTCACACAGACGCAGGGAAAATGTGCAAAACTGTTGCCAGAGGATGGCATCAGACCTCAATCCCCAGTGCTGTGAGGCAGCATTGCTAACCACTGAGCCACAGTACTGCCTCACGGAAAATATTTAGGGGTTTTCAGAAACATGACAAGTAAGAGGTGTGACACCATGGACAGACACTCAGAGGAATTAGAAAATTAAAATGGAAGTGTTATCACATCAGTAACAGGGTAGGTCACGGGGTGATAGGTGAATGGGTCTCGGTGTGAATTGGGGGACAGACAGCTGAATTACATTGCAGATATTGCAGCTCAAACCTGGAAATTCATGTGGTACGATAGATCACAGCTGGACAGAAGGAAAATCGTATTCACTTACAACCTGTAACGTTTGCCCAGACGAAGCTTTCAGTCTATTATTCCCATTATCGGATCGGTGATTCAATGACGCTATACCAGGATCAGAACCATGTGTACCTAAAACTGATGACAATCCATTTACTGCTATCACATTGACTACTGTACTTATATTCCAAACAGCAGGACTAATATCTGATAGAGAGGGCAATCGATTACAAAGCAAACAGATCAGATCGAAGCTCTGCAGTTCTTCCAAATCCAGTCAGAAATGGAGTTGAACCATGGAACAACTGACAAGAGAAAATCACTCCACAAATATTATTTGAAAACAATATTCATTGGGATTAGGGCGTCGCTGACGAGGGCAGCATTTATTGCCCAGAGGACTGTTAAGAGTCAATGACATTGCTGTGTGTCTGGAGTTACATGTGGGCCAGAGCAGGTATGGATGGCAGTTTCCTTCCTTAAAGGATATCAGTGAACCAAATTATTTCTCCCATAATCAGGAATTGATTCATGATCATCATTAAACTCTTCATCCCAAACATGTATTGGATTTGAATTCCATCATGTCCTGTAACAGGATTCGAACTCAGGTCACCAGAACATTACTGGGGTTAGCAAGGCCAATAACCTGCACATTTTTGGATTGTGGGAGGGAACACATCAGCAGAAACATCACTTGGCTATTGCTTTAACATTTCGTGAAAAAATGGAAACTTCCTGCACATCAGTGTAAAAGACAATGATGCAGTGCATACACCATCCTCAGCCAGAAGTGTTGCTTGGATGATCCCTACAGAAGCACAGATGCCAGACTTCAAACAATTCGATTCGCTGCACGTGACATGAAGAAACAGCTGAACATAGTAGATACGACAAAGGCAATGGGCCCTGACACCATTCCTGCAATAGAACGAAAGACTTGTGCTGCACAACAAGCCGTGTCTCTGTGGAAGCTGTTTCATTCCAGCTCCAACTCTGACATTTCTCTGGCAACGCGGAAAATTACACAAAAGTGTCCCGACCCTAAGAGGAGAATAATTACAATCTGACCAATTACCACCCCCTCAGTCCCATCACGATAATCAAATTGGTGGGAATTCCTTTGAAGGAACTGTCGACCATCACAGAAATAACGTGCACAGTGCTGTGTCCGATCGGCCCCCATGTGGAGACGGTGTTGCTGTGAAAATGTCACTGGATTACTAATCCAGACCAGAATAATGCTTTGACAACTGGTGGAAGTTAGAAGCAATTAATAAAAATATCGAGATCTAAAATCTGGTACCAGTAATATTGACCTTGAAGCGCATGTCAATTGTCAACGTAAATTTCCTTCCCAAGTGTACATTCAGGAAGTGAATCTCCCGTGCTTTCCTTGTCGAGCCAAAAGGTGACTCCAGACACACAAACATGTGCTAAACTCTTCAATGGTCTCTGAAGCGGCCATGCAAGGCCGTTATATCAAACTTTTCCGAGGTCTTAATGGATAAAAATGAGATAACACCCTGCACCAGCCTTTGTATCGGAAAATAGAATAGGAAGCACAGTCCTGTCGACACTGCAGAGACCTCCTTCCTTACATCTGAGAGGTTATGACAACATGAACAGAGCTTTCCCACAGACTGCACAGAAACATCGCGAAATGAGTAGGCCTTTCAACACATTGAGCTTTCCTCACTCTAGGTTTAGACCAAACAATTCTTCAATTAACTATTCCCTAACACTGTATACTGTATATCCTTTGAAGTGATCATATATCAGAAAAATATGAAGTGGGAACTTTGGTCCGTCAATTTTGCTCTTCCATTCAATATAACAATGGCTGATCCTGTATCTCCACATCAAACTCCTGCTGCAACTTCACCCCTTTAGTGTCTCGAAATCCTTATTTATATTCAGTGCCTTAGTTTCCACAGTCTTACGTGGGACAGAATTCCCCAGGTTCAGCAGACTGCGAGTGGAGACATTTATTCTCATCTCAATGCAGAGTGGCTTGCCTGTACCTAATACTGTGACCCTTGTTTTAGGCGTCCCAGCCAGTGGAATTATCATCCCTGCTGACAATCTGTTTCACCCTGTCAGAGTTTTATATATTTCACTGAGATCTCCACCCATTTTCTTAAACTCCATGGAATACAGGCCCAGTCGCCTCAAGCTCTTCTCCCACAGGAAGCCTGTCATCCCAGATATCAGTCTGGTCATACTTCACTGCACTCCCTCAATGTCAGGTTTGTGCTTTGTCAGATAAGGAGACCAATACTGCACACAATATTGCACAATGTTCGAGATGGGGGCTCACCAAGGCCCTGTGTAGCTGCCGTAAGACACACCTGGGCTCAAATCACCCGGATACTGTTGCAGCAGTATTGCTTTCTGGGACTGGTGTACAAGAAGATCGAGATCCTTTTCAATGATACAGCTCCCCACTTGGTGGGTCTATGTATACTGGTCAGTGTTTCAATATCAATCTCAGTATTGATTTCTGGCTTCAGAACTCACTGCCTTGCATGGACCTTGGAATTTGGTGCTGAAGAAGTCAACAAATGTATACACATAAGTATCTTCATGCAGCAACGTTTTTACATTAATTCCTTTCGAAGTGCTAGCTTGTTCGTCTATGTTTTCCTACCAAATTGCTCCATATTACGTAGATACACATTGTTCTTCATCTGCCACGTATTTTATCATTTCGTCCACCTGTCTCAATCACCTTGAAACTTTTTTTTATATCCTCCTCACCCACTCACAATCTCAGTCAGGTTCTATCAGCAGATTTGGAAAGATTACATTTAATACACATGAACAAACGTTTGATCTGTTTTCTGAATAGATGTGGCCCAAACAGCAATTCCTGGATTATGCCGCTAGTCATTGCTTTCTGCTGCAAAATATCTGGAACGGTTTATGCTGATTCACTTTTTCCTGTCAGCTATCCTAATCTCAAACCATGCCAGTATATTAGATCTCGCTGTTAGACACTGTTATGGGCCAGGACAGACCCCCTCAAATCATTTCAAGGAAGTAGCACAGACCCAACGTTTGCTGGCTGACTTAAGCAAGTGTAAGGCGAATATTCCAGGAGTGATGCAGCTGATCAAGTCGTTTAGTTTTAAACAAAACAGAATGTCTTTGCAAGATTACTGAGTGAGACACAAACACAAGAGGATACAATACAGAATAACTTAACCCAACCGAAAACCCAACAGATTATCCCAACTTAATGAAGGTGTTTCAAGTACTGGATATAACATCCCATGGCAAAACCGAAAGGAAAAAAAAACAAACAAACCCAGTTTCTTACAGGACAGTTGTCAGAGAGAGTGACGAACAACATTGACCTGCTTCTCTGGGTCCGGGAGCTTTACAACTGGCTGCCTGCTTTAAGTAAACAGCCAGACTGCGGAAATCAGATCAAACAAACCAAAGCAGAGGAGCAGAATTAGGATAACTGGCCACTCCACTTTCTTAAGAACAGAAGAACTAGGAGCAGGAGGAGGCGGTCTGGTCCTCTGCCATTCAATAAGATCAAGACTGATCTACTCGTGGACTCTGATCTACTTTCCCGCGCTGTTACCGTATCCCTTATTTACTTTATTATTCAAATAGTATCTACCTTAGTTTTAAATACATTTACTGAATTAGTATCAACTACCTAAGTGTGCAGGGAATTCCAGAGATTACAAACCTCTGGGTGAAAAGATTCCTTCTCAATTCAATCCTAAATCTACTCCCTCTAATGTTGAGGTCATTCCCTCTTGTCCTAGCTTCACCTGCCAGTGGAAGCATCCTGTCTACTTCTATCTTATATACTGACTGCATAATTTTATATGTTTCTAAGAGATCATTCTCTCATTCTTCTAAATTCCAATAAATAAAGTTCCAATACGCTAAGACACAGCTCATAAGCCAACCCCCTCACCTCTACAATCACCCGAATAAACCACCCTGGACAGCTGCAACACAACCTCCCTGCTTATAACCTCAATCCGTGTAGCAATGAAGGGCAACATTCCATTTGCTTTCCTCAGTAATTGCTGTACCTGCAGACCAACCTTCTGTGATTCATGTGCATGGACACGCAGGTCCCTCTGCACACCAGCATGCTGCAACTTTTTAACCATTCAAGTAATAATCCTTTTTACTGGCACTCCTAACAAAATGGATCGCATCATATTTATCAATATTGTATTCCATCTGCCAGACATTTACCCACTCACTCAAAGTATCTATGTTCATCCACGAAGTCTCACAGTCCTCTGCATGCTTTGCTATTAAACGCATCTTCGTGTCATCTGCAAATCTTGACACACTATACGTTCTCTCCAACTCCAAATCATCTATATAAATTGTGAATAATTGTGGCCTCAACACTGATCCCTGAGGCACACCACTAAGTATTGATTGCCAGCCAGAATATCACTCACTTGCACTCACAATTTGCTTCCTGTTCGTCAAGCAATCCTCTATCTATACTGATACTTTACCCGTAACGTCATGCACCATTTTCTTATGCAGCAGCTTGTTGTGCGGCAACTTATTGAAGACCTTTTGAAAATCTAGGTACACCGTAGCCACGGGGGCCTCGTTGTTCACTTTGCTCGTATTATCTCCATAGATTTCCAAAAGACTTGTTAAACATGACCCGTTCTTCATGAACCCATGCTGCGTCTGCGCAATGGGACGATTTCTATTGAAATGCCTTGCTATTTCTTCCTTGATAATACACTCAAGCAGTTTCCCAACTACACAGGAAAAGCTAACTGGTCTATAAATTCCCATATTTTGTTTACCTCCCTTTTTAAACAGTGGCGTCACATTTGCTGTTTTCCAATCTGCTGGGAATGCCCTGGAGTTCAGCAAATGTTATCAAACTGCCACAATTGCATTTACTATTTCTCCCACGATCTCTTCTAGAACAATGGGATGCATTCCATCACGGCCAGGAGACTTGCCTACCCTCAGCTCCGTTAGCTTGCCCAACACTATCTCTTCCATAATAATGATTGTTTCCAAGGTCCTCACCGACCTCCGACTCTTCGGCAATTACTAGCATGGTATTAGTGTCCTCCATTATGATGAGAGATACAAAACACCTGTTCAATGCCTTGGTCATTTCGTCATACCCTATAACTAAATGACTCTTCCCATCCTCTGAGGGACCAACTCGAGTCATGTTTTTTTTTCCATTTTATATATTTATGGTGTATACCATCATCTATCTATCTTTATATACTGTACTTGTTTTTCTTTTGTTTTGTTTTCTGTCGTGTTCTATCATATTTTTTTCTTTATAATTCATTTTGTTGACCTTTATAGTTTTCCCCAAGCTTCTAGGTTTCTGCTGTTCTTGGCCACTTCGCATTCCTTCTCTTTCAATTTGATAGCGTCCCTTATTTTCTTAGATACAATTGACAGATTACCCATTTTCTTAGAGTCTTTCCTTTTCACAGGAATATACATTTGCCACGGAAATTAAAAGTCTCCTTTGAAAATTCTCCACTGCTAATCAACTCTCCCATCATGAAGTATTTGTTTTGAGGCGACTTTTGCCAACTCCTCCCTCATTGTATTTTAGTCTCCCTTGCTGAAGCACGGGACCCTGGTATTGGATTTTGTCTTCACACTCTCCATCTGTATTCGAAATTCAACCATACTGTGATCACTCCTACACTATGATGTGAATAATTATTCTTGTCTCATTGTACATCACCAGACCTATGATACCTTGCTCCTCACTATGCCTGCGATTATTTTATACTTGAAAACATTCCCTAGTAGCCAAACCCAGACTTTTTGGATTCGTTGCGTTTAAGACATCCATGAAAAATATAACAAGGACAGAATAAACTTGTTAAGGGAGTAGCATTGTCACAACACTAGACTTGGGACTTCATCAAAAATGTTTCTGATAATCCAAATTCACTGCATCCATTGCTGCGCCATAATTTATTTCTCAATCAGTTTCTCAAATAGGATTGGCCTTTAATAAATCGTCAATGACTTTTCCTGTGTTCATTACTTTTACATTAATGTAATTTTCAAAGTTCCCTGGTAATTCGTCGTTTCTAATAGACTTTTGTATAGTCCGGAATGTTTTTTTGGTGCTAAGCAACCTGTGATTCCCTGCCTCCTTTAGCAATACTGGGGTTACATTTGCTGCTGTCAAATCTGTAAATTCAGTTTCAGAATCATCAAGCATTTGGAAGAGGATAAACAGAGTATTCATTATTACCTTGGCCACCTCCATTAGTAATCAACGAGAAGATTAACAGGTCATGGGGATTTATCAGATTTCAGTCAATATAATTTCTCTAAAACTGTTTATGTACCGATTTGATTCTATTTACTTTTTCTCAGTAGATTGAGATGTGCTTGGAATTTACTTTTTGAAATGTTTTCTTTTGTGAAGGCAGAACTGAAGTCGTTGCTTCATAGTGTTGCCATTTTCCTGTTCTCCGTTCTCTGGTTTCAGCTACAAGGATCTTCTCTCACATTTCACCTTGGTATACTCTATGTTGAGAAGCTTTTACATTTCACTTATGTTAATGTACGCTTCATAAACCCATCATTTCCTGTTTTAAGCTACTCAGTGATTGACCATCAACAGTCATACAATCACAGAAGCATACTCTGTACAGTCAGAAATACAGTACAATCTACATTAGTCCCACTTTTCAACATCAGGCCGGTAGGCACGAGTGTTATAACACTTCAAGTGCTTGTCCAGGTACCTTTTCACGGCTGTGAGATGACCCACAATAACTTCCCTCAAAAAAGTGTATTCCAGACACCAACATCCTCTGGGTGAAAAACCATCCTGAAATCCTCTCTAAACCTCAAACCCTTCACTTTAACAGTGTCCTCCTTTGTTCTTGACCCTCTGACTTCAAGGAACCGCTGCTGTCTATCCACCCTGTCAATGCCCTTCATAATCTTACCCTACGGAATCACGTTCGCCTCAGTATTCTCAGTTCCCAAGTAAACAACCAGAGCTTATCCAGCCTCTCTCTAAAGCTGATATGCTCCATTGCAGGGAACATCGTGGTGACTCTCCTCTGTGCCACTTTCAGTGCAATCACATTTTTCCTGTAATGTGGATCCCTGAACTGCACACAGTATTCAATCTTAGCCTAACCAAATTGCTATGGAGCTCTTGTCATCTATGCCTCGATTAGTAAAGGCTATGCCTATTGTCTCCAATTGCTTCTTAACTAATCTATTACCCATTCCCGTCACATTCAAGGATGTGTGGAGAAGCATCCTCTGAAATTCAGAGCCTGCTGCCATTTATTGGGTCCTTCTCTGTCTGGTTTCTTCTTCCAAAGTGCATCATCTCATATTTATCAGGATTACATTCCAACTGCCATTGATCTGCCCTTCTGACCATTCCATTTGTATCTCCCAGTAACGTTAGACGTTCCTCCTCACTGCCAACCACCCGAGTAATCTATGTGTCAGACACAAACCTAATTATTACACTCTCTCCATGCCCCTTCACATACACATCTATATCAATTATGAATACCACAAATAATAAGGGACATAACACTGACACGCAAACAGTCTTCAACAGCCACCTGTTTTCTGCAATAGTTCCTCGTACACTGATCTGCTACTCACTGGTATGTAGTTCCCTGGTTAATCTCTACAAACCTTCCCATAAGGGGTGCTTTCCAGTCCTTGGCACTTACCTGTGACCAGATTGCATTTAAACATTTGCATCAGTGTCTTTTATCCCTTGTCTCCAACAGCAGCCTGAGGTGTAACTGAGCTGGACCTAGGGACGACATCAATTTTATACCAGCCAAAACTATCAAGCAAGCCCTGTACACATCTTACATCAATCTGCTCAAGAGCCTCTCAGTCCATCTTCTGGAATTCTGTCCCTACATCCTCCTTCTCCCAAGTAAAACAGACATGAAGCTCTCATCTATCAATCTATCAATGCTCACCAGATTCACAAACAGATTCCCGCCTTGATCTCAGGCCAAGTTTCGTCAGGAGAAAACCTTACTATCTGAGGCATGAATCTGGAGAATGTCCATTCAGTATGTGGGATCAGTATATTTCATTTAGATCCAGACAGCAAAATTGTATACAATGCTCCAGCTGCAGTCTCACCAGCACTCTGTGTAACTAGTGCAGAATGTTTTTATTGCTAGTCGGAATAAAGTACTGCAGAAGCTGGAATCTGTACTGAAACTAACACATGCTAGACATCACAGTAAGTCAGACAGCATCCGTAAAGAGAGAGCAAGTTAATGCTTTGAATCTAGTTGACACTTCATCGTCTGTATTCGGATTCCCTTTAAATGAAGGCAAACTTAACTTTTACCTTCCCTGTTTGTATATGTTCCTCCCAATACACTTTGCTTTAATGTTTTCTGCTAACATATCTTTTGTGTGTGCTGATTAAAAATCCTCCTGAATATCTGACTATATCGCATGCATTGCTTCTCTATGTTTAGGTATACAAGATATAACTTCAAACAAAATGTTTGCAACTTGTAACTTCCCTTTCATAAATGCAGAATAATTCTCTTGAAGTTTGTTATTACTTTCTCAGTGTCCAATATCACATTCGTTAGGATAGATTGCAAAAGATGACTTCCTGTAGATGACAAGTAAACTGGTCTGTAGTTTTCCACTCTGCCGCTTCCCTTCTTAAATCATTGGAATGCATTGATATCCTTTCAAATTGAATACGAATAAATACAGTCATCCACAATACAATCCATCTGTGTATTGCTGCTTTCTCTGAAATTTCAGCATGAAGTACATCTGGTCTGTCAGACTTACCAATCCTCAATCCAGATATGTTGTCATATACTACTACCACGTCACTAGTATGAATGATTTTAGAGTTTAGTTACAAAAATTCTGTGCTATTTCTGGGATATTGTCTGGATCTTTGTCCGTGAAGACAGACATAATGTAACAGTTTCGTCTCCCTGTCAATTTTCTGTACACTACAAAAAAATTATCCTGTCCATACATTCACTGTGCCACATTTGGCCTGTTTTCATTTTCCTTTCGAATATGAACATACATTTTTCGCCAATATTTACCAAGAACAAAAACAAAATGCAGCACAGGAACAGACCCTTCGGTCCTTCCAAGCCTGCACCTACCCAGATCCTCTATCTAAACTTGTCACCTATTTTCGAAGGATCTGTATCCCTCTGCTCCCTACCCATTAATGTATCTGTCTACATACATATTAAATGTCGCTATCGTGACCACGTCTACCACCTCCGCTGGCATTGCGTTTCAGGCATCTGCCAGTCTATGTGTAAAGAACTTTCTTAACATATCTCCCATTAACCCTTCCCATCTCACCTTGAATTCCTGACCACTAGAAATTGAGTACCCCACTTTGGGAATAAGTGTCTTGCTATCCACCCTGTCTATACCTCTCATGATTTTATAGAACTCATTCAGGTCTCCCGAATCTTCCGTCAGTCTAATGAAAATAATCCTAATCTACGAAACCTCTCTTCATGGCCAGTTCCCTCCAATACCAGGCAACATCCTGGTGAAACTCCTCTGTACCCTCTCCAAAGCATCCACGTCTTTTTCGTAATGTGGCGATCAGGACGGTATGATCTATTCCAAATGTTGTCGAACCAAAGCCGTATACAATTGTAACATGATCTGTCATCTCTTGTACACAATAAAATACAACAGATTCCCTTCTGTGGATGACAAGTTAACTGGTCTGTATTTCGCCACTATCCCTTTTCTTCCCTTCTTAAAATGGTGGAATTCGGGAAGCAAAGAATGCTGTATGCCTTCGTGACCACTTTATCGACCTGCTCCTCTAAGGAACAATGGACCTGAACACCCAAATCTCTCTGCACATCAATTTTGCCCAGGGCTTTTTCCATTTACCCTATAGTTCACTCTTGAATTGCATCTTCCGAAATGCATCATCTCACATTTGTCCAGATTGAACTTCATTTGTCATTTCTCTGCACAACTTTCCAATCTGTCTATTTTCTTCTGCATTCTCTGACAGTCCCCTTCACTTTCTGCTACTCCACCAATCTTAGTGCCATCTGAAAACTTATTAATCTGACCACCTTTACCTTCCTTCAGTTCATTTATGCGTATCATAAACAATAATGGTCCCAGCACTAAACCCTGTGAAACAGCACACAGAACAGTTGTTCATTTTGAGAAAATTCCTTCCACAGCTCTCCTCTGTCTGATGCTGCTCAGCCTATTCTCCATCCATTTAGCTAGTAGACCCTGGACCCCTTGCAACTTCACCTTCTTCATCAGCTTACCTCGTCAAAAACTTTACTGAAGTCCAGTATATGACATCTACAGCCCTGTCCTCACTACCAATTTTCACTTGCATAAAGAAATCTATTATGTTTCGAAGATGTGACCTCTCCGGAACAAAACCAGGGAGTCTGTTTAGAATCAGACAGGTTTTATTTCCAAGGCAGGACTTTATAAAATGCCACATTGGCTGACTGCCTACTAAGTGCATGGTTTTTTTAAATGCATTTGCAAATACAAATCTGCAAATTCAAATTCACCCCACAGATTTGTGTGTGTGCATGTGAGAAATGTGGAGTGTGTGTGCACGGGGGTAGGGGAAGAGTGAGAGAGAGAGCGTGTATCTGTGTGTGAGAAAGAGAGAAGAGTGTATGCGTGTGTGTGCACATGTGCTTGCAAGGGTGGCGGGTGTGTGTGTCCTCGGTAAGACACAGACAGATGTGGCAGATCCCTTTCCCCACACAGACTCACGCTCTGATTTCAGAGCTTCCACACTCTGCAGCCTCTGCTCCATTTGTTGTTCATGTTACAGACCCAGAGACTGTAACTACAGTCCCCATGCTCCATCCTGAGTTGGGTCACAAAATCCTCAGGTCTCCCTGAATGTCTGTGGCAGCTCACTGCACAACCTCCAGCAAACCATCCACAACACCTCCACTAAATTTTGAACAACAGGAGTCAGTCAGAAGGTTTTCATAGAGTCATTGAGTCACACAGATGTACAGCATGGAAACAGACGTTTTGTTCCAACCCGTCGTTGCCGACCCGATTTCCCAACCCAACCTAGTCCTACCTGCCAGCACCCAGCCCATATCACTCCAAACCTTTCCTATTCATATAAGGATCCAAATGCCTCTTAAATGTTGCAATTGTACCAGCCTCCACCATACCTCCGGCAGCTCATTCCATACACGTACTACACTATGTGAAAAAGTTGTCCCTTAGGTCTCTTTTCCCTTTCACCCTAAACCTATGCGTTCTATTGCTGGACTCCCCGACCCCAGGGAAAATATTTTGTCCATTTACTCTATTCATGCCGGTCATAATTTTGCAAACCTCTATAAGTTCACCTCTCAGCCTCCGACGCAAGTTCGATGCCTGCCCCTTCACAAAAATACTCGAGGGCTTCCTCGTGTTACTGACCACACGATCAGCTGAGAGTGACAAACACAGGCATTCAGTGGGTAAAAAATGAGGTCTGCAGATGCTGGAGATCACAGTTGAAAATGCATTGCTGGTTAAAGCACAGCAGGTCAGGCAGCATCCAAGGAATAGGAAATTCGACGTTTCGGGCATAAGCGCTTCATCAGGAATGAATTTTCAACAGGCATTCAGTGGACAGGCACAGCCTAATTTTCAAAGACGTGAGTCAAAACTGCTGAATCCCTCCTGTCCAACATGGATCATTAAACTGTCAGATTTTTTCTCCATGTGTGTGGGAGTAGTGCAAGAGCACTGCAGGATTGCATATATAACATGGAACATGGGACACACGGGGAAGTGAACAACAGCCCACACACACCACTTCATCGTTTCTGAGTTTCATAATGTCAGCACTCGATACATTAGGCAGCCAAAACCCAAAGTCAGGGAATTTCCAGAGGGACAAAAAATTCACATTAAAGATAGAAACAGATAATTAAGATAGAAATAGGCCATGTTGGTGAAATATGGAGAAAAAGACGGCAGTGGGACTAACTGGGGAGCTCTGCTGACTATGCCAATCTATTGGTTAGTAAAATGAACTACATACCCAGCATGGCGAGCTGTGCAGACTGTACCAGTGTAATGCTCAATAAGGAGTAAGTGAGGACTGCAGATGCTAGAGATCAGAGCTGAAAATGTGCTGCTGGAAAAGCGCAGCAGGTCAGGCAGCATCCAAGGAGCAGGAGAATCGACGTTTCGGGCATGAGCCCTTCTTCCTGAAGCTGAACTATCTGCCCAGCATGGGGAGCTGTGCAGACCGTGCCAGTGTATTGCTCAGTAAGCTGGACTGTCTGCCCAGCATGGGGAGCTGTGTAGACTATGCCAGTGTATTTCAACCTCAGTATTGACCGGGGATGGGATGTAGTCAGAGGAACGAAATGCAGTCTGTAACCAGAGCCGAACATAGTGACGTCAATGCTTTCAATATTTAAGCAGCAAGGGCAGTGATACAATGGATCATGTTTCCCAGTTGAAACTGGACAGGTCAATATAAAGACCCATGAGTAACACTGCCAGAAGCAAGGTGGGAGAGAGTGAAATAACAAGTTCATTGCTGCAGTTAGTAATGGTTTGTAAAGTGAACATCTTGATTTAGAGACTCAGCAGGAACAATAACAGCGAGAATGATAGTAGAATCTATTAAAGGACAGTATTACAGTCAATCATGATTTATAAAATAAATGACTGAACATTGAGACTTACCAGGGACACCAACGAAAGCCAGGATTGGATAATAAAAATATTGAATAATGTAAAGTGCATATTCGATCCGCAACGATAATGACCATCGATCATAATATGTAGAAAGATACCAAACATCCCAATATAAACTCCTGTCCATTCTTGAATCATTCCAGCCTAATGTTCTCAGATTGTGAAATGTTGTTTGAACATTCCAGTCTAATGTCCTCAGATTCTGATTCATTGTTGGAACATTCCAGACACTTGTGCTCTCATTCTGATCTCTCCCCACTGCCTCTCTTGAGCTGCCGATACCTATTAACGATGTCGGTGATACTCCCTCTCATACTGTGGAATAGCACAATCAACGGAACCCATTTATCATTAAAAGATGGAACTCCTCCACTGGGATAATGACAATCCATGGAGACTGGCATTAAGCACACTTAACAAGCAAACAGGCTCAGTTAACCCCTTCCTTACGTAACTTTTCCTATCCCATAAAAGGGTACATTTACTCAGTCTGCGTCGAATAGATGGGCGTTGCTTAGGGATGGTCGATAAATCTTTCAATCTTCTTATTCTTTCTTCTGTGTATGTGGGAGTAGTGCAAGAACACTGCAGGACTGTTTATATTAAATACTGTTAATAAAGGGAGATAGAGATAAATAAACAAACTAGCTGCATAAGGTGACCAGTGGGGACACTTCCATAGACAATAAACCAGTGTCCACTATTTATTGCCCATTGGCGTTGTGCAGTATTACTCCTTGTGACATCATTCAGAGCATTGAGACTACTGCTCAGGAACAGGAGAAGTTAATTCTGTGCCCATGTGTCTGTCACAGAGGGACAGGAGGAGACCATTCAGCCTCTCGCCCCTGTTACAGATGTACAGTGGGAGGCCATACAGCCTCTCAGGTCCGATGCAGAGGGATAGGAGTAGACCATTCAGCCTCTCGGGTCTATTGCAAATGGACAGGAGGAGGCATTCAGCCTATTGAGCCTGTTACAGAGGGACAGGAGGTGGCCATTCAGCCCATTGAGCCTATTATAGAGAGACAGAAGGAGGCCATTCAGCTTCTCGGGTCTGTTGCCGAGGGACAGGAGGAGGTCATTCAGAATATTGAGTCTGTGACAGAGGGACAGGAGGAGGCCATTCTGCTTCTTGAGCCTGTTATTCAGTAACTACCAGTTTTATGTAGAAGAACCGTCCTGACATAAATGGTAAAGTTCCAAATTGAATCAGGCCAACTTTGAACGCTTTACATTGGCAATTTAAAAGCTGCTTGGGAGAAGCTCGTGGCAGGAAAGTTGGAGGCCTTCACAATGAGATTACAGAGTCTAGAGAGAGTATGTTCCGGTTCATGAGCAATGCAAGGCTGGTAGGTGTCAGGAATGCTGGATGGTGAGCGGAATTGAGGTTCTATTCAAGAAAAAAGACGGAAGCATATGATAGGTATAGAAAGAAGGGATCGAATTAATCCATCGAGGAGTACCAGGGCTGCAGCCTAATACTAAAGAGGGAAATCAGGAGGGTAAACTGGGGGCATAAGATATCTTTCGAAAATAATGTAAGGGAAAATCCAAAGAGATTCTACCAATGCATTGAGGTCAAAAGAGTAACGAGGGAGAAGACAGGGCCCTTTAAAGATCAGCAAAGTGACCTATGTGTGGAACTACAGGAGATTGGTGAGATTTTACATAACTATTTTGGATCAGTATTTACTTTGGAATCTTATGGAAGGTAGAGAACTTGAGGAAATGAATGGTGATATCTTGAAAAGTGTCCATATTACTGAAGATGAGGAGCTGGCCATCTTAAATGGCATTAAGGTGCATAACGCCCTCTGACCTTTTATCTGACTCTTGGATAGACACTTGGAAGTTAGTACAATGAAGGGCACATAGGTTATTCTGATCTTAGAGTAGGAGAAACTGCCGGCACAACATCAACAGCTCAAGGGCCTGGACTGTGCTGCACTGTTTTGTGTTCTTTGACCTGATCGGGTGTACCCCAGAATCTTATGGGAAGCTAGGGAAGCCATTGTTTGATATCTGGCTGAGATACTTTTATCACGACAGCCACAGGTAAGGTTGTGCCATTGTTTAAGAACAGTTGGTAAGGAAAAGTGAGGAAACTATAGACCGCTAGTCCTGATGTCATTGGTGGGTAAGTTGTTGGAGGGAATTCTGAGGGACAGAATTTACTTGTGTTTGGAAAAGTAAATTCTGATTAGTGGTAGTCAACATGACTTTGCATGTTGGAAATCTTGTCTGACAAATTTGATTTAGTTTATTAAAGAAGTGACGAATAAGATTGATGAAGGCACAAAAATAGAACTGTGGAATAAAATATGGACTTTAATAAGGTATTCGAAAAGGTTCCACGTGGTAAACTGTTAAGCATTGATAGATCGCATGGAATACAGGGAGAGTTGTAGTTAATTCGCTCAAGGTTAAGAGATGAAGGTAATGCTGGTGCAGCATATTTTGTTTGGACTGGAGGTTTGTGACCAGCAGTCTGTCACTAGGATCTCATGGGTTTTGTCATTTATGTAAATGATTTGGATGTGAATACTAGTAGGAATGGTTAGTGAGTTTACAGATAACGCAAAAATTAGTGAAGTAGTGGATAGTAAAGAAATTAACTCAGAGTAAAACGGAATCCTGATAAGATGTGCCAAAGTGTCGAGTAGTGGCTGATGGAGTTAATGACAGACAAACGGATGGTCTAATATTTTTGTGAGCCAAATTGGATCAGCACTTGTAGGCAAGATCCTGGGAAGTGTTTCCAAACAGACAGCTAAATAGAAACTATAGAAACCCTGCAGTGTGGAAACAGGCCATTTCGCCCATCGAGTCCACAGTGACCCTTGAGATAACATGCTGACCAACACACCCATACTTTACTCCAGTAACTCTACATTTCCCTTAGACAATCCACCTAACTTGCAGTTTAGTGAGGCTACTGAACCTATCCTGTGCATTTTTAGACTGTGGGAGGAAAACCAAGCATCCGAAGTAATCCCACACAAACACTGGGAGAAATTGCAAACACCGCACAAAGAATCACCAAAAGATGGAATCGAACCCAGGTCATTGATGGTCTGAGGCAGTAGTTTTGGCCACTTTGCCACCTAACGATCATCGGAGTGAGTGACTGATTCCTCCCACTGTCTCTGGATCTGTCACATCTGTTCAGATGATGTCGAATTCCAGCGTGGTGCCTCTGTCAAGCCCTCCTTTACCTTCTACCCTGGATTCACATTCTAATGGACAGGGCCTGAAGCTGTGACTGACACATTTCCTGCATATCTGCCCTCATCCCTTCCCCTCCTTTCCAGATCAAGTGTTCCATTAATACTGCAGCATGCAAGATAATTGCTGATCTAAAATAAAACGAAGAGCTGTATACAATGGAGATCGGTAAACAATGCTTTTCAGATGAAGACTCTCCAGATTTGAAACATTGACTCTGTTGTCTTCTGACAAAGGATTGTGAGAAAGTGACAACTGCAAATGCACTGAATTCTAAAGTGAATTCCTGATGAAAGATTTATGCCTGAAACATCGTCTTTCCTGCTCCACGGATTCTGCCTGACCGGCTGTGCTCTTCGGGGGCCACAACTTTCGACTTTCTTCCTTCAGATGCAACCAAACCCGCTGCGATTTTCCTGCAAATTCTTGTGTATATAATTTCCTGTTTATAACATAAGCAAAGCTTTCCCTGCAGCATTGCCTTCCATGCACATCTCCCCCCAGTGTTTGCTTCTCCTTCTTGATGCTAAGCTGCAGTCAAACAGTTTCTGTGTAAAAACTGAGCACCGTGGTGAGTTGAATGGTAGATTCAGCGAGAGTTTTCTTGCTGCCTTTCTCGATGTTACAAAATCTCGCTGCATTTTGTTCGAAAAACACATGTATATGAAAGGCTGAGAAGGATATGGGCCACGTGCAGGGATATGGAGTGAATGTGGACCGACATTTTGGTCAGAATGGACCAGTTCTGGCTGAAGGATCTGTCGCCATGCAGTAGGATTGCACGACTGTAAATGAAAGTAGTTTGGGATATAGACGCGGCGGGAGGGGGGTGTGGGGGGGGGGAGGTGTGGGGGGGTTTGAGAAACAATGTCATGGAAAGGTATGTTCACTGATTTCAAAATTCTGAATGAAGACATGTCGATAGCATCTGACAACGTAAGCCAACATTACCAGGAATGATGGGGGAATGGGATATTGGTGTGAGCTCAGATGATAGAGAGTTTTGGATGAGGATTTGTTCTGCTGCTTTGTACCTGGGAGTGGGGTCTGCAGAGTCTTTGACTCTGGGCTGAATCTAACACTAATTTCTCTCAGTGTCATTTTCATTGTGTGGCAGAGGGATTGGCTGTATGAGACTGAGCGAGTTTACTGGTGCTATCTTATCGAACTCACCTCATTAACTATCCAACCCACCGCATGGTGTCATTCAATGCCAGCCTGATTCTTCCACTCATCATGTTTGGAGGTATTCACCATCGCCGGAAATCCCTGGATTTTCCGCGATCCCTGGCATTGATGCCAAAAATAAACGCCAGTGGGCAAATAATTGAGCTTTCTCAGTTCGGAGATGCCCTGCCCAGTTTAGGCCGAGCATGGCAGATGAGACAATAGTTAATAGACAATAGACAATGGGTGTAGGAGTAGGCCATTCGGCCCTTCGAGCCAGCACCAACATTCATTATGATTATGGCTTATCAACCACAATCCGTATCCTGTTCCTGCCAAATCCCCATAACCCTTGATTCCACTACCTTTAAGAGCTCTATCCATCCATTAAGGGCAATTACAACACGGGTTTGTCGACAGGGGGATTGATGTCCTGGAGAATGGGGTAGTAGAGAGGGGGACCATTCTCTTCTCAAAGGGAATCACACCACCAGACCCACCGAGCATGGTCTGAGCTCCCCACCCAGCTCAGTGCAGTATCTGCGGTCTGAAGAAATATCCAGCAATACAGGACAAGCATCAATAACCTTCCGCACTCTGTCAGGATAAGGGTCACTATTGTCTCTCTGCTTCCTCAAATTCACTGTATATCTGTTATAGCACCTTCCCCTGAACAAGGCTCATGCTCCAGCACCTCCCCCTCCTATCTCTCTCTCTAGCCTTTGTGATACCTCCACTCATTTATAGAATACTCTGAAGAGTGATGATTATGGAATGTTCCAGATAACGTTCCAAACAATTCCCAGTTTCAGGTGAATGAAAGTGCCCCAGTGTGGAAAGCATGAGGGAAAGGAACAGTGTGTTTCTTAACAATTAAAATTACATGCACACGAAATTTAAATCCATCATGAGCCCATTCCGTCCTTCAAATGTGCTCTATCATTTAATAAGATTGAGAGTGATCTGACTGTCTCCTGAGCTCCATTTTATAGGAACTTTCATGCATTCAGCCCCCGGCTTCCTGTCTCTGACCAGACAACACCCAGGAATTTTTATTCTGGGTTTTTTGAAGTATGTGTTCCTTAGGCATTTCCCATGGGGACGGACTCTCCTACCAATATATCCCATCAGCTTTCTATTTTCATGCAATAGTAAGCATGCATCACACAGACCAATCAGAAATATACTGTTATTTAATAGCTGTCGATATGTAAACACAATTATTATTCTGGTTATTTTGCTTGTGTCGCCTTATTTCATTCAGCTCAAGGCAGCATCTAAACACTTGTTTCCACAAGTTCCAGCAGGAAACATGTTTATCCCCAGCTGGTACCTTGACCGTTACCTGAATTGTACCTTTTTCCTTGTTATGAAAGTTTCTCTTGCCCTTTGTCTGTGAGTGTTTCTGTCTGAAACAGTCACACAGGCTCAGTTGGCTGGACGGCTGGTTTGTGGTGCAGAGGGAGGGCAATAGCACAGGTTCAATTCCCCACACTGACAGAGGTCACCATAGAGGGGACGTTTTCTCAACCTCCAGGGCTCAATTCCACTTTCCTGCTAACCCCTCACATCCCTCAACTCGCTGATATGTCAAAATCCAATCCGACCCATCTGTAAAATCATTCAGTGACCCAGCCTCCACACCTCTCTGGGTCAGTGACCCAGCCTCCACAACTCTCTGGGTTAGTGAAATTCAGACTTCACGACTTTCTGAAATAAGACATTTCTTTGTATCTCAGTTTGAAATCGATATCCCTTATTCTGTCCCTGAGTTAGAGATTCTGCCCAGGTGTGGAAACACATTCTCAGCATCTACCTTGTCAAGCCCCCTCTGTATCCTTTAAGTTTCAGTAATGTCACGCTCATTCATTTCAAGCACAATGAATAATCGCCTCACCATTTTAGATGTATTCAATAATTCAACCCTTTCATCCCAGGAACCTGCGTACTGTATCAATCTAGTTACTTGCTGCAACACCACGCTGACTTTATATTTCATACACAGGAACACTCCAATCCCTTTTAACTGCTCCTTTGTTGGGATCCTTCTACGTGAATAACAGCCTGCTTTCTGGTTCGCAGTGTCATCCTCAAACTCAGATGTATATTGCATTCAGCTCCCACCGTCAGGCTGTCAGAATAGACTGTAAATAACTGATGCTATCGGACTGGTATTTGTGATACGCCAACAGATATGTCTTTATCATTACGATCGAATAATCCGGATTCTCTGATTTCTATGTGTTAACCATCCGTCTTCCCATGCTAATCCATTGCCTGTAACACTATGAGCTCCTGTCTTGTGTAAGACCCTTTATTTTGTGATACCTTGTGGAAAATCTCTGGAAAGCCACATGCCTACCAGTTCCGCTTTATCAAGACCGCTTCTTACATTTTCAGGGCTGCCAGAATAACTTTTCAGGCAAAATATAGTTTCCCATTCACAAAACCATGCTGATTCTGAGTGAAGCTTTTCTAAATGCCCTTCAATTCTTGCCTTAATAATAGACTCTCGCAGATTCCCAGTAATAATGGTTAGGCTAAATGTTTCCTGCTTTCTGTTTCGTTCATTTTTGAAGACAGGCGCCACATTGGAGGTTCTCCAGTTTCGCTGGAATACTCCTGAAATCCACAGAGTTTTGGAATCTTTCACACAGTATTACCAGGAACTCTGTAACCACTTTTTAAAAATAAAAACAACTGTGAATTACTGCTGACCGGTCTACCCTTATTCTTATCTGTTTGCCAAATAAACTTTGTTCCTTTTGTTACAGTCAGTTCAAAAACTTGCCTCCTATTAAAATGCTTACAGTGCCTTCCCCTGTGAGGAACAATGAAAAGTACTGTAGCAATTGTTGCCTGTTCTCTTTAGTCACTTCCCCAGTCACACCCTCCAAATGACCTCAATATACTTTCCAGTCTTCATCTCTACCTAAGTTCACACACTTATATTGAACGTTTTTATATTCACAGAAAATTTTGCGATGCTTGATTTTATATTTCTTGCCAATTTACTTACATAATGTCTTTTGTTCCCCTTTATCCTCGCTTTCTAGATTCATACAGTCACATCACGCAAAACAGGCCCTTTGGTCCAACATGTCCATGCTTAACTAAACTCGTCCCATCTGCTTTCACGTGTCCCATATGCCTCTAAACGTTTCCCATATATATTTGTCCAAATGTATTTTAAATGTTGTAGCTGTGCTTTCATCTACCACTCTTCCTCTTGCAGCTCATTCCATACACACATCTCCCTATATGTGAAAAGGTTGCACCATTGGCCCTTTTAAATCTTCTCCCTTTCACCTTAAAACGATGTCGTCTATGTTTGAACCCCTCCCCTACCCCCACCCCCACCCAGCTCTCCGGGGGAAAATACCTTGGCTCTCCACCCAATCCCTGACTCTCATGATTTTATAACCTTCAATAACATCACTTTTCAACCTCCTCCACTCCATCTAATGCTAACTTCAAGAACAAACATTTCATCGTAAGCATTGCAATTTTGAAACAATATTCAAAATGACACGTAAACAACACAGACAAAACTTCATACTGTGATTTGTTTTATCTCAAAGTAACAATACTAGGACAGCGTGAAATCCTTACCAGTGCCATTAGAAAGTCAAACACTTGACTTTCTTTGTCGAAAGAGGGTGATGATCCCTACACTGAAAGCGTATATCTGGCCAAATCCAAGTAAGAAGGGGAATTCTTATACCACGCGGTCAGCATGCAGTTGCCTTTCGCAGAGTGAGATGAAGCCTGAGTGTACTTGTTGAAATTTGGATCACAGTGTGAATTCAGTGCGGGTGGGGGGGGGGGGGGGGGGGGAGGTGGGGGAGACGTAGGTGTTTGAAATAAGGTTTACTCCAAGAAGGAAACTTTCCGGAATGAGATGTGAGTGGGAGGTGTAAAACAACATGAATGGAGAGGCCGAGTCACAGTGAGACCAAAGGCAAAGTGGCAGCACAAAACACAGCTTGATGCTTGTGCGGGGAAGTTAGACCTGATCAAAAAGCCTCAGATAGGAACCATAATGTGATAGAATGTGCTTTGCATTGGATAGGGGTAACCTGGTATCAGGAAGGGGAGATGAACAGGGAGAGGATGGAGCAGCAATGACAAGGGATTCTGGGGGTAATTCAGGAAGCACAGCTGAAACTCATGCCCAGCATCTGCTCACTATCCCTCTAATATACACCCTAAATCTGGGCACACACTGATGCTCGTTATTTTGCGATTGAATAGTATCCTTGACAGATTTTGTCAACAACGGGCGGTTCATGTTCTTCTGAGTCCTTCTTTTTGAACAGAAACAATAATTCCTGAGCATTATGAGATATCTGCTTGAATGTCTGCTCCTGTATGTCCATTGACCTTCCTCTCGGTCTATTTCCACGTCTCTCTTCAGACCAGATGTGAGTCAGAAATCCTCAATTTAAATATTTGGTTCTTTTCAATCATTCAGGAGGAACTTATGCATGTGGCTGAATACATGATCAGCGGAGGTTGAATCCATTCTCCCAGTTTCTCCATCTCTGTTGTTTCTGTTTGATGATGTCACATTCCAGTGAACTGCCTCTGACGTGACGTCCTTTTTCTTCAAACCAGAAATCCCCTAACTCCGGTGGACAGGTCCTTTAGCTGTCATTCTCCCCTCGTCCACAGTGTCGCCCTCACTCCGTCCCCTCCTTCCCAGAACAATGATATATCTCCCCTTGTCATCACTTCCTACTGCACTAGAATCCACATTCATGGAATCCTCCTCTGCCTCTTCCATCATCTCCAGCAGGACTACACCATCAAACACATCTTCCCCTCACGTCCACTGTCAGCATTTCACGGGGACCATTCCTGAACACCCTGAACACTTCCCCACTCTCCCCATGGCACCTACTCATGCAATTGTTGAAGGTGCAACTCTTGCCCATTCTTCACTCCTCACTGTCTAAGGCCCCAATCACAACTTCCAGTTGAAGCAGCATGTCACTTGTATTCGTTCAATCCAGTCTCCTGTCATTGTTGCTCACAATGCCGTCTCCCTTACACTTGGGAGACCAAACAGAGACTGTTTTAAGGAACACTTCCACTGTCTGTAGGAATAATCCTGACCTTCCCCTTGCTTCCCATTACAATAACCTACGTTGTTCTCATGTTGACTTTTCGGTCCTGAGCTGCTGTAATGTTCCAAAGAAGCACAATCCAAGCTTGAGTAACATCTCATTTTACACTTGGATACATTACAGCCTGTAGGAGTTAATATTCAATTCCATAATTATACAACCTGACCCCATTATGGCTGTTCTCCATTTTTCAGACGTTCTGCTTCCTGGTTTCCCTGAGACCTTGTCTGTGACTTGTTTATCTTGCACTCAGTAGAGAGAAACCATTTCTCCCATTTACACTTGAATTTACACCCATTTTACAACTGCTTCTCTTTCACCACAATTAAAAGCTCCTTCCTTTGTGGCATTTCATCTCCACTTGCTCTGTTTCCCATCATCCTTCGTCCACTTTTGTCAAGGGATTAAGGAGTTCTTTTCAGTTCCGAATAAGGGTCACGCTGCACTTGAAACAATGTCTCTGTTTTTCTGTCTCCACAGATACTGCTCGATTTTCTGAATATCTTCAGCAATTTCTGGTTTCAAACAGCTTGAAAGACGTGTATCCAAGCCGCTCAAATGTCCTGTTCAACATGGAGAGTCATACACCGGGGAGTGAACAATAATGCAAGATGTAGAAATTAATTGGTTCTGAAACGACGTAAGTCTGGCATCATTGATGTTTCAGAGTTTTTAATGAAAACCATGGAGAGAAACACATTCAATCTAAACACCGAACGTGGCACGACTGGAAGGGAAAAGATCCATATGAATGTTAGAATTAGAATCACTACAGTGTGGAAACAGGCTCTTCTGCCCAACAAGTCCACAACGATTCTCTGAAGACTAAACCAACCAGACCCATCCCCATACCCTACACTTACCCCTGACTAATGGACCCAACCTACGCATCCTTGAACACAATGGATAATTGAACAAGGCCAATGCATCTAAACTGCACTTCTTTGGACTGTGGATAGAAATAGAAGCCCCTGGAAGAAGCCCATGCAGAATGTGTAAACTCCACGCAGACAGTCTCCGAAGGATGCAATCGAACTTGGGTCCGTAGTGTTGTAAGGCAGTAGCGCTAACCACGGATGCACGGTGCTGTCTGTCAGAATGTGCTTAGCGGTTTTGAGAATCATGACAGCTAAGACGGGTGACATCATGGACAAACGCTCAGAAGAATGAAAATATAAAAATGGAAGTGTTACCACATCGGAAACCAGAGTAGGTCATAGGGTGATCGGTGAAAGGGTCACGGTGTGCACTTGGGGATAGATGGCTGAATTGTAATGCGGAAATTGAAGCTCAAAACTGGGAATTCATATGGTACTGTCGAACACAGCTGGGCAGAAGGAGAATTGTATTGAATCACAATCTGTAACTTTATGCCCAGGATAATCCCTCAGTCTATCATTCCCATTAATCTGATCGATGTTTCAGAGACCAGTTGGCGAATGTACTAGTGTCAGAACCATGTATACCTAAAACTGATGACAATCCATTAAAAGCTACCGCACTTGGCCACTGTACTTACATACCAAACAGCAGGACTAATATCTGAGAGAGAGGGCGAAATGATTACAAAGTATCCAGATCAGATAGAAGCACTAGTTCCGCTACATGCAGTCGGAAATGGAATTGAACTATGAAACAACTGACGATTAAATAGGACACCACAAATATTATTTTAGAACAACATTGTTCAATGGGATTAGGGCGTCACCTATTGCCCAGAGGGTAGTTAAGAGTCAACCACATTACTATGGTTCTGGAGCTACATGTGTCCAGAGCAGGTATGGATGGCAGTATCCATTCCTTAAAGACATCAGTGAAGCAGATTGGTTTGTCCTCCAATTGGCAATTGATTCATGATCTCATCATTAAACTCTTAATCACAAACATGTATTGGATTTGAATTCCACCCTCTACTGTAACAGGATTCGAACTCAGATCACCAGAACATTACTGAGGTTATTCGACTGACATCGCAGCAGCTATTGCTGAAGCTGTGGTTCTACCATTCCTCGAAAGAATGGAAGCTTCCTGTACGTTATTGTAAAAGACAAGGATGCCATCTCTGCAACATCCTCAGCCAGAGGTGGTGCTTGAATGATGCCCATAGAATCACAGATGCCGGTCTTCAACCAATTCGATTCGCTGCACGTGACATGAAGAAACAGCAGAACACATTAGATACGACAAAGGCAATGGGCCCTGACACCATTCTTGCAAAAGGACTGAAGACTTGTGCTGCACAACAAGCCGTGTCTCTGGGGACGCTGTATCATTCAAGTTCCAACTCTGACTTCTCCCTGGCAATGTGGAAAATTTCTCAAATATGTCCCATCCCCTAAGAGGGGAATAATTATAAGCTGACCAATTACCACCACCTCAGTCCCATCACGACAATCAAATTAGTGAAAGTTCTTTCTGCCAGAGATGTCAAACAGCAAAGAAATAACCAGCTCACTGTGGTGTCCCATAGGTCCCCATATGGAGATGGTGCTGTTGTGGAAATGTTACTGGATTACTAATCTCGACCAGGTTAATGCTTTGGCAGCTGGTGGAAGTTAGAAGCAATTAATAAAATATCGAGCTGTAAAGTCTGGTGCCAGTAATACTGACATGGACGCCCATGTTAATTGTCAACATAAATTTTCTTCCACATTGTACATTTCGGAAGTGAATCTCCCGTGCTTTCTTAGTCTTGCCTAAATGTGCCTTCAGATACACAGCCATATGGTAAACTCATCAGTCGTCTCCGAAACTGCAAGGCCATTGTATCAAACTGTTCCGAGGTCTTAAAAGATGAACCCGGACAGAACACCGGGCACCAGCTTCTGCATCGGAAAGGGAAACGGGAAACACAGTCCTGTCGGGGCTTCAGAGACCTCCTTCCTAACATCCGAGAGTTTGTAACAACATTTACAGACCTTTCCCACAGACTGCACAGAAACATCGGGAAAGGGGTAGGTCACCCAAGCCGTTGAGCCTTCTCCATTCTGTTTTTTGGCAAAACAACTCTTTAATTGACTCTTCCCAAACACTGCATACTCTATATCCTTTGACGTAATTAACTGTCTGCATAAAAAAAATGAAGTACGAACTTCTCTCCGTCAATTTGGTGAAGAAGTCAACAAAAGTATACACATAAGTCTCTTCACAGAGCAACAGATTTACACCAATTCCTACTGAAATGCTAACCACTATTCTATTTTTTTCCAACTGATGTGCTCAATGTCACGTTTATCCACATTGTTCTTCATCTGACACGTATTTGCCCATTCCCTGCAATTGACTCAATCACCTTTGAACTTATTTACATCCTCAATACCCACTCACAATCTCAATTTGGGGCCATCAGCAGATTTGGAATGATTACATACAATGCTCATGGACAAATGTTTGATATGCTTTCTGAATATCTGGGGTCTAAACGTCAATTCCTGCATTATCATGCTAGACATTGATTTCCACTCCAAAATATATAGAACTGTTTATACTGATGCACTTTTTCTTTTAAAATCTCCCATTCTCAACCCATGCCAGAATATTAGATCTAGCTGTTACACACTGTTATGGACCAGACAGACCTCCTCAAATCATTTCAAGGAAGTAGCGAAGACCCAACCTTTGCTCATTGACTTAAGCAGGTTTAAGGTGGATATTCCAGGAGTGATGCAGCTGAATGAAACACAAACAGAAGAGGATAGCAGATAGAATAACGTAACTATCTGAAAAAGCAAGAAATTATCTCTCAACTCCGGATTCAACCCAGTGAAACTCTTCTGCATCCCATCCAATGCCAGTACATTCTTTCTCAATTAAGGCGGCTTAACCTTCATACAATACTCCAGGTGTGGCCTCACCAGCACCTTGTACAGCGGGAAAATCACTTCCCTGATTTTAACTTGAATCCCTTCGGCAACGAAAGACAACATACCATTTGCCTTCCTCAGTACTTGCTGAACCTGCAGACCAACCTTGTGTGATCCGTGCACATGGACACCCAGGTCCCTCTGCAGAGCAGCATGCTGCAATATGTTACCATTCAAGTAATAATCCTTTTTACTGGTACTCCGAACAAAATGGATGAATTCACATTTACTGGCATTGTATTCCATCTGCCAGGCATTTGCCTACTCAGTCAAAGTATCTGTGTTCCGCTTAAAAAGTTTCTAGATCTCAGCACACTTTGCTCTGCCACTCATCTTCGTGTCATCTGCAAACTTTGACACACTACGGATGCTCCCAAATCCACAACATTTATATAAATTGTGAATAATTACAGCCCCAACACTGATCCCTGAAGCACGCCACTAGTCACTGATTGCCAGATATGAATAGCACTCATTTAGACCCACCCTTTGCTTCCTGTTAGTCAACCAATCTTCTATCCATACTAATACTTTACCCGTAACGCCATCTTTATCTTCTGCCACAGTCTATTGTGCAGCACCTTGTCGAAGACCTTTTGGAAACCAAGATACACCATATTGGTTGTCTACCTTGCTCATAATGTCTCCATACATTAACAAAATATTTGTTAAGCATGACCTGCTCTTCAAGAACCAATGCTGTGTCTGCGCAATGTGCCGATTTCCGTCAAAATGTCTTGCTATTTTTCCCTTGATAATACACTGATACAACTTCCCTATTACACAGATTAAGCTAACTGGTTTATAATTCCCCATCTTTTATCTACCAGCCATCTTAAACAGTGGCACCTCATATGCTGTTTTCCAATCTGCTGTACTGCCTCAGAGTTCAGCAAATTTTACAAAATTACCACAAATGCACTTGTTATTTCTCCCCCCAATCTTTTTAGTACCCTGCAATGCATTTCATTCGGGGACTTGTCTGCCTTTAGATCTATTAGCTAACCCAACACTACCTCCTGCATAATAATGATTATGCACATGTCCTCACTTACCCTCATCGCTTTGTCAGTTACTGGCATGTTATTAGTGTCTTCCACTAGGAATAATAATAAGGGACACATTACTGATCATTGTGGTACATCAGGGAACAACGGTCTCCAGTCACACAAACAGCCTTCTACTCACATATATTTTTCGCAAAATTTTCTCTAACACTGATCTGAAATACACTGGTCTATAGTTCCCTGCTCTATCTCTACAACCCCTCCTATAAAGTGTGTTCTCCAGTCCTCGGGCACCTCACCTGTGACGAGATTCTATTTAAACATTTGCATCAGCGCTCTCATCCTTGTCTCCAACATCAGTCTGAGATGTAACTGAGCTGGACTTGGGTACTGGCCCAGTTTTATACCAGCCAAAACCATCAATCCTTGCTCACATCTTACATCAATCTGTTCAAGAGCTCACCAGTGAACCTTCTTGAATGTTGTACCGACCTCCTCCTTTTCCCAAGTAAACAGACGTGAAGTTCTCAGATGACAATCAATCAGCGTTCTCCAGTTTCAAACAAAGATTCCCGCCTCGATCTCAGACCAAGTCTCCTCAGCAGACCATCGTGCCACCTGAGAGATTAATCAGGAGAATGCCCATTCAGTATATGTGATCAGTATATTTTACTTAGATCAAGACATCAAAATTGTACAGGTACAGTCCACCCAACTCTCTGTGTTACTAGTGCAGAATGTCTTTACTTCTAGGAGGAGAAAATTACTGGAGAAGCTGAATCTGTACGGAAGGAAACACATGCTAGAGATCACAGTGAGTCAGAAAGCATCGTAAAGAGAGAGCAATCTGACACTTTGTGTCCAGTTGATTCTCCATCGTCTGTATTCGGAATCCCTTTAAATGAAGGCGTTTAAGGGGACACAGCTCTGAAACCTGTGGCACACCAGCATACACCGGTCTGCAGTCACACAAACAGCCTTTTATAGACACCTATGTTCTCCAATAGTTTCTCTAATGCTTACCTTCCCCGTTTGCATATGTTCTTCCAAATACACTTTGATTTAATGTTTTCTGATAACTTACTGTGTGTGTTGATTAAACCTTCTCCTGAATACCAGACGGTACCACATTCACTGATTCACCATTGTTTACATCTACAAGAGATATTTTCAAGAAGAAAATTGTAAATTATAACTTCCCTTTCATAAATGCAGAACAACTCTCTTGAAATTTGCTATTACTTACTCAGTGTCCATTAAGATCTTCGTTACAATAGCTTGCAGCAGATTCCCTTCTGTGGATGACAAATAACTGTCCTGTAGTCCTCCACTCTCCCACTTCTTCCCTTCGTTAATCATTTGAATGCATTTATAACCTTCCGAAGTGAATACAGAAAAGTACAGTGGTTCCTGTTGCAATCAACATGTGCATTGCTGTTTTCTCTGAAATTTCAGTTTGAATTATATCTGGTCTGTCAGAATTATCAATCCTCATCCCACTTCTCTTTCCAAATGCTACCTCATAACTGTATATGAATGGTTTTAGTCTTAAGTTACAAAGGTCCCATGATGACTTGGTACTTCTGGGAGATTTTCTGGAACTTCCTCTTTGAAGACAGACGCAATGTCGCTGTTTCGTCTCCTTGTCATTTTCCTGTTCTCTACAATAAATTCTCGTATCCACACATTCGCTGTACCACATTTGATCTTGGTATCATTTTCATTTCAAGTATCGACAGACGCTTTTCGCCAGTATTTACAAATAACAAAGACCATCACAGCACAGGAATAGGCCCTTCAGCCTTCTAAGCCCACGTCAAGCCTCCTCTGTATCTTGTACGTTTCAGTAATGTCACCGTCATTCATTTCAACCACAGTTACAATAAGCTTCAAACTGCAATTTGAGAGGGAGAGGGTACAATCGGAAATGACAATATTTCTGTTGAATAAAGGGAACTGTGGAGCTATGAGGGAGGAGCTGGCCAAAGTTCAATGGTGCAATACCTTAGCAGGGATGACAGTGGAGGTACAATGGCGGATATTTCTGTGCCACATTTGATCTTGGTATCATTTTCCTTTCAAGTGTCAACAGACGCTTTTTGCTAGTATTTACAAATAACAAAGAAAATCACAGCACAGGAACAGGCCCTTCAGCCCTCCAAGCCTGTGTCGATCCACATCCTCTATCTAAATCTGTCAGCTATTTTCTAAGGATCTGTATCCCTCTGCTTCCTCATATTAAATGACACTATCGTCCCCGCCTCTACCACCTCCACTGGAACACATTCCAGCCACTCACTACCCTCGGCGCAAAGAACTTCTCGAGCCTATCTCCAATAAACTTTTCCCCTTACATCTTGAAATCTTGACCCAAAGTAACTGGGTCCCCAACTCTGGCAATAAGCTTCTTGCTATCCACATTGTTTACATCTCTCATGATTTTGTAGACCTCAATCAAGTCCTACCTCAACCTCCGTCTTTCTAATGATAATAATCCTAATCTACCAAACCTATCTTTATATGTTGTTCTCTCCACACTAGGCAATATTCTGGTGAAAATCCTCTGCCCTTTTTCCAAAGCATCCAGATTCTTTCAGTAATGTGGCAAACAGAACTGTCCGCAGTATTCTGAATGTGGTCGAACCAAAGTCATATATAACTGTAATATGGCCTGCCTATTCTTGTACACAATACATTCCAACAGATTCCCTCCTGTGGGTGACGAGTTAACTGGTCTGTGGTTCTCCACTTCTTAAATTGTTGGAATGCAGGAAGGAAAGTATGCTGTATGCCTTCTTGATCATTCTTTCGACCTGCCACTTTCAGCGAACAATGGACCTGAACACCCAGATCTCTCTGTACATCAATTTTCCCCCAGGGCTTTTTCCATTTACTGTATAATTCGCTCTTGAATTGGATCTTCCAAACTCCATCACCTCACACCTGCCATTTCTCCATTCAACTCTACAATCTATCTATATTCAGCTGTGTTCTCTGACAGTCCCCTCTACTTTCTGCTACTCTAACAATCTAAGTGTAATCTGCAAACTTGCTAATCAGACCACGTGTACCTTCCTTCAGACCATGTAAGTATATTACAAAAAACAGTAGTCCCAGCACGGATCCCTGTGAAACACCACACAGAACAGTTCTCCATTTTGAGAAACTCCCTTCCATTACTACTCTCTATCTCCGGTTGCCCATCCACTCCTCCATCCATCTAGCTAGGACGCACTGGACTCCTGCGACTTCACCTTCTCCATCAGTTTATCTCATCAAACGTCTTACTGACGTCAATAACTCCCACTGGACTACATCACACTGATCAGAAGTAAACTCCATCTTCCACTACACTCCTCACTTTATATCTGATCGATATCAGACTGTAGTCTGAGAGCATCTGCTTCACTGTTGACTACACCCTCACCGTTCCTGTCATCTGCAAACCTACTAATGACACCTTATGCTTTCACATCCGAGTCATTAATGTACATAATAAACAGCGATGGTTCCTGTACAGATTATTGTGGTGCCCCCGCTGGGCAAAAGCTTTCAATCACAAAACCAACCCTCCACCAATTATGGATCCGATTTCCCAACTTGCCTTGCATCCCGTGGACTCTTCCCTTTTGTACCAGCCTTCTATGTGGGACCTTGTCAAAAGACCTTAATGAATTCCATGGAAGCCACAGCATCTGCACTATTCTCATAAATATTTTCAGACACCACTTCAAAAACTCAGCTGAATTCATCTGACAGGGTCTTCCTCTCCCAAATCTATGCTGACTATCCGTAATCAATTATTGCCTTTTGGCATGGCGATCCATTCTGTGCCTCAGAATTGTTCTCAATAATTTCCCTCCCACTGCTGTCAGACTATCTGCTCTGTAATTACCTGGCTTTACCCTGCTGCCTTACTTGAACAAAGGAACCACATTAGCGATCCTCCAGTCAGTCGGCACTTCGCCTGTGACCAGCAAAGTATTAAATATATCCACCAGGGCCCCAACAATCTCCTCCCTTACCTCCCATAGCAGCCTAGCATACATTTCATTGGCACTGGGGATTTCTCCACCTTTATGCCTGTGAAAACATTTATTACCTCCTCCTTATTGATCTTAACATGTTCTAGGTTCCTCAGTGTCCCAACTGAAATCCCCAGCTCCAATGCCTTTCTCATGCGTGAATACAGGTGTGAAGTGTTCATTCAAGACCTCACCTAATTCCTCTGGCTCCATGCACAGATTGTCCCTTTGGTTTCTAAGACGCCTCACTGCTTAGTTGGGAATCCTCTTACTCTTACTATTGTCATAAAAGACCTTGTGGCTTTTCGAATTTGCTGAGAAGCTCGGGAAAAGATTGCAGGGCCCTTTGCAGAGTTATTTGTATCATCAACAGTCCCTGTGAAGTGCTGGAAGACTGGAGAGTGGCTCATGCTGTTTCATCAGTTAAAGGCTGCAAGGAAAAGCCAGAAAACGACAGACCACTGAGACAGACATCAGTGGTGTGTGAATTGTTGGAATAGATTCGAAGAAATTCATGCAGATGGAAAAGCAATGGCAGATTAAGGATGATCAGCATGGGTTTATGCGTGAGAAATGATATCCCACAAACCTGATTGAGTTTTTGAGTAAGTTGACAGGAGGAAGACTGGGAGATGGTGTGTAAAAGGTTCTGCATAGTCGACTGGTTAATAAGGTGGGATCCAGAGAGAGCTGCACAAATGCATACAAAGTTGGTTTGGTGGTGGGAGACAGAGGGTCGTGGCATGGGTTTGTTGTTCTGAGTGGACAATGTGACCATTAGTGTGTGGCAACGATTGGCACTGGATCGACTGTTTTTCTTCATTCATATAAACGATTTAGAGGAGAATATAGGAGGCATAGTTACTACATTTTTGGGTGACACTAAAGTTGGTGTCAGAGTGGTCAGTGAAGAAGGTTGTCTCAGGTTACCATGGGATGTTGATCCGGTGGGTCAGTGGGCTGAGGACCAGCAGATGGAGTTTAATTTATTTAAATGCGAGGAGTTGTATTTTAGTCAGGGGAAAAGAGTAGGACAAAAACAGTTAATGGTGCAGCACTGAGTAGTATTTTCAAAGAGAGAGAGATGGGTACTGGTACACAGTTGCTTGGATGTGGTGTCACTGGTAGACAGGATGGGGAAGAAGGCATTTGGATCTATTTACCTTCATTAATCAGAGCCTGGGAGACTGAGTTGGGACACCATATTGTGGCTGCATAGGATATTGGTTGAGAACATTTGCAACCATTTAATGATGACCATAAAAGCATTGTTGATCATCAGGGAAATCTCATCTGGTCCACTTATACCCTGAAGAGAAGGACATCTGACATTCTAACTCGGTTTGGCTGAGGTGTGTTTCCAAACCCACAGCAACATGGTTAACTCTGAGCTGCCCTCTTGCAAACAGAAGTGGGTAATGAAAGCTGGTGCAGCCAGTGACACCCACATCCTATGATTGTATCAATAAAAGGACATATTTCCCTCCCTACTTCACATCTGACACCAGCGTGAAGTTGATCTTTATCCTGCAGATTGTGAATGGTTGTGTGTGTGTGGTGGTATGAATGTTCAGTTCTGTGTGTGTGCGTTGGCACCTCTCCTCAAGCAGAACAACCCTGGCTTATCACTGTATCTTTCTCTAGTCCCTAAAGCATTCCTTATGTCTGTAACTGCCTTTCGGCCCAAATATGCTTCTGTTCCTCCAGTTTCTGTCATTATCGAATGTCCTTTATCCCCTCCTGCCCTGTTAATGTCTGGTCAAATTCCATTGACACTTTCTATCTCGATAAACTGGTTTGAGTCCCACAACTTGCTCTGTATTTGTAATTCTTTCCCTGTCCCATAATCCTCCATATCTCTTGAACCAACTCCAGCACATATTGCCCTCCCTCACTCTGTGAACCCCTCCTGTCACAACAATCCATATCGGCTTTTTATTGTCGTTGAGGCCCTTATCACACTTCATGTATCTGTCAGCACATCCAGTACATTTAAGTCTCCCGTATCATCTCATTAAAGCCCAACAATGTTTCCGCTTCCTACAACACTCCTCTTACTGGGATAACCCTTGCTCTCCCTTTAACACCTGCTTCAACGTTTTGATCGCTCTTTTGTCAGTTTCTGAGACACTCTGCCTTCAGAATTGTTAGCTTTTATTGACAGTCTTCGAAGCCTGTTTTATTCTAATATGATCCTTAAAGACCCGAGGCATTCACTGATTCGTATTTCTTGCTGAAGTTTGATCTGTGCCAAGGGAATATCCTTTTGTTGAATATTTTCTTGCTGTTAATTTAGAGGCATATATTTCAGTCTGTTTACCGTGTTAACTTTGGGCAGTTCTCCCCTCATGCCCATGTAGTTTGCTTTGTTTAAATTTCGGACTGTTGGGTGTACTTGGAGTGGTCACTGTGGAACTTCATAATCCATTTGAATTCCACCTTACTACCCAAGCCCCCCAGGCCCCATCCCACTGCTGGCCAAGGACGTAGTGACTCTGATCAAAGACAAAGAAACCATTAAACAACGCGGAGGGAGCACTTCAAAGACTTCCTTACCCAGGGTTCTGTCATTGATCAGAGCGTCCTTGACCGTATGCCACAACACGATGCACACCACAGGGTCAGCAATGCACCACCCCCACACGAAGTAGAGAAGGCTGTCCGCCAGCTCAAGAACAACAAGGCTGCTGGAGCAGACAGTCTCCCTGCTGAGGTACTGAAATGCAGAGGCACAGAGCTCTTGCAGCTACTCCAGATCCTGAGCCAACAGAATTCTCCACTCCAGAGAGACGAGGCAGCACAGGCCAGGGATGGAGACTGGAATTTTCCAGATCTATGTGGGACTCAGGGCCATTCTCCATATGTAACCCTCACTGCATCAGTCTAATTTTCCATTCTGTCTGTCTCCTGTAGGTACTCAGGAAGTTCCTGACTCAATAGATTTCCCAGCTGCTGGGTGTCTCATTGAAGATGGTTGGTCAGCCAGAGAGACAAAGGGCAGGGAGACCTGCAGCCTTCAATAAATCCTGAACTGAGGTAAGATCACTCACAGTGCACAGCGCAGAGAGCAATGAGAGGGCTCCAAACATCGGCCAACAAGACATGACATAGTCACAGTGCTGGAGGGGGAGCACAGTACAGACACACCCCAAGCTCAAACACCGCCCCTACTTTAACTTACTTTGCACTAAGACGGCATCGGGAATTCAGAGTTATCAATCCAGGCCTGTGCTGTCTTAGTGAGCATCCGTACAACAGAGGGGAAAACAGGCCACCCAGAAGACGGTGGGATGCTGCCTGAGATCTTTCTGTTCTGCGTTCCCTCTCCAACACTGTATCTATGGTGTGCCTGATGGACCAGTCTCTTCAATAATTTGTAATTCCTTCATTAGTTCATATTCCTGTAACCTCCTCCCTTCCCTATAGTCCCTCCCCATATTTGAAATGTGCTGCATTCAGACGACCATCCCTATCGCTGTAAGTTGCTTCAGTGTTTACAACATGTCTTATCTCGATAGTCTCTTCCTCCAGGAACTTGATACAGATTCATACAGCACAAAAACAGAACCATCAGTCCGACTAGTCCATGATGACCAGGTTTCCCAAACTAAACGAGACTCATTTGCCTGCGTCTGGACCATATCCCTTCAAACCTTCTCCTCTCCATGTACCTGCCGAAATGTCTTTTCCATCTTATAATTGTTCTTGTTTCTCCCATGTGCCCCTAGCATTCCTTTCTATCTCTCCACCATCCTCTGTGGGTAATGTTGCCCCTCATCTCCCTCTTTGATTTCTTTGCTGTCTCACCTCACATGCATGCCTTTAGTTTTGGACTCACCAACCATTGGCTATTCACCTTCCTTATGGACCGCTTGGTTTTATAAACCTTTATAAGATCAAACTGTAGCCTCCTCTGCCCAAGGGAAATATTGAGGACAATGTTACAAATATCTCCAACTTATGTTTTCAATGTTCTGATCCATAAATGTAAGTGTGCCAAATTCCGCATTCCCTACCCTGTCCATCTGTGATACCACTTCCAAGGAATGATATAACTGCACCCCTTGAACTCTCTCTGTTCGACAACACTGCCTAGGGCTCAACCATTAACTGTGATCATTCTCGCTGGTTTGTCTTAATAAGATCTCCTTTGGTAACTGTATTCACTGCCCTTTATAAAATTGATTTGATCATCTACAAACTTAGGAACAATGACTCCTATATTCTCAACCATATCGTTTATGTGGATGATGCACATCAGTGGACGTGGCCCCGATCCTGACACCACACTGCTGGTTACAGGCCTCCAGTCTGAGCAACAACCCTCTACCACCACACTCTGTCTCCTACTGTCAAGCCAATTTTGTATCCAGTTGGTGAGTTCTCCCTGATCACATGTGATCTAACCTTACAAACCAGTATATCATGAAAAACCCTGTCAAACAACCTGCTGACGGTAGTTTAGGCAATGTATGGTCACCACTTCAACTAAAACAATCAAGTTAGTGAGACCTGACTTTGTCTGCACAAAGCCGTGCTGATTATCTTTCATCAATCCTTTCCCAATGCATGTGACTCCTGTCTGGCAGAATCACTTCCACAACTTACCCACCACTGACATCGGGCTAATTGATCTTTACTTCCCTGGCTTTCCATCACAGCCTTTCTTAAATAATGACAAAACCATACTCTTGTCATCATCGTACTGCATGGAAACTGACTCTTCAATTGAAACAAAACATAGTCTCAAAGTAAACTTGTCCCAGCTGCCTGTTGCTGGCCCATATCCCTCCAAACCTTTCCTATTCATGTACTTATCCAAATGTCTTTTAAACGTTGTAACTGTATCGTCATCCATCACTTCCTCAGGAAGTTCATTCCACACTTGAACCACCCTCTGTTTAACAATTTGCCACTTATATCCTTTTGTTTGAACATCTCTCTCCTCTAACCTTAAAAATGTGTCCCCTCCTCTTGAGACTCCCCCATCCTGGACAAAAGACAACTGCCATTAACTCTATTTATATTTCTAATCTTTTTTCATAAACATTCATAAGGTCATCTCTCATTCTCCAGGTTCCAGTGAAAAAAGACTCAGCCTGTCCAGCCATTTTTCAGAACTCAAGCTTTCCATACCCATCAATATCCTGGTAAATCTCTTCTGAACATCCTGCAGCTTAATATCATCCTCCCTATGACTGGGGCGATCAGACCTGGACAGAGTAATGCCAGAAGAGGCCTCATCAATGTCCTTACAATCTCAACCTGACGTCCCAAATCCTACACTCAATAGACTGATCAATAGTCAAGCATGACAAGCACTGCCTTATCCATCCTGTGATGCAAACTTCAAGAATTATGTACCTGAACCCTGAGGTCCCTCTGCTCTAAAACACGAACCGAGGCCAAACATTAATTGTATAAGCTCTACCCTTGTTTGTTTTACCTAATGCATTACCTCACATTTATTCAGATTGAATTCCATCTACAGTTTCTCAGCCCATTCACCCATATCATCAAGATCCCTTTATAATTGCAGCAAACCTCCTTCACTGTCCACGATTTCACCCTCCAGCCTTCCAACCCATCACACATGGCTGTCAATGGTACATTTGCTCCGGGCTCCACAATTTCTTCCCTAGCATCCCACAATGTCCTGTGGTCACATAATCAGGTCCTGGGGCTTTCCATAAATTTGTGTTTTAAATCTCCAGCACCATCTGTTCTATAACGTGCACTCTTTTCAAGTACTAGGGAAGTTCAGCATGGAAACAGACCCTTCGGTCCCCAACACATCTAGGCTGACCAGAAGATCTAAACAAATCCATCCCATTTACCAGCATTTGACCCATATACTGCTAAACTCTGACTATTCATATACCCATCCAGATACCTTTCAAACATTGTCATTAGTATCAGTCTCTGTTACTTTCTCCCTCAGCTCGTTCCATACCCTCATCACCTTGTGCATGAAAAAGCTGTCCCTTCGGTCCCTTCTCAACCTTTCCCCTCTAACCTTAAACCTATGCCCTCTCGTTTTGGACTCCCAAACCCCTGGGAAAACACCTTGAAGGTTTACCCAATCCACGCACCTCACATTTATATAAACCTCTGTACGGTCACCTCTCAGTCTCCAATGCTCCAAGGAAAATAACCCCAGCTTATTCAGCAACAACCCTGGCAACAGCTTGTGAATCTTTTCTGAGCCCTTTCAAGTTTCACAACATCCTTCCGAGAGCAGGGAGATTGGAATTGCGGTGTACTCCAGTTGTGGGCTGAGATATTACTCTTCTCCCTGAGTTGCCCAGTCTTTGTTCACAGTGAGTTCTGGAGTGCAAAATGTGTTTAGGGTCTTAGCCATATCCTGCAGTTCCACACATCGATGGCCTCATTGATCTTTAAGGGCCCATATTTTGTCTCGAGTTACTCTTTTGTTCTTAATATAATTATACAATTACTTTTTGGATTCTCCTTATCCTTATCTGCCAAATCTATTTCATGTCACCTTTCTGCATTCCTGAGTTCCACCTGAAGTGTATTCCTACAGCCCCTCTGCTCCTCAGGATTCCCTTGATCCAGCTGGCTATACCTGACAAGGGGCCCCTTTTCCTTGACCAGACCCTCAATAGACAGCCAGTGTTTCCAAATGCTGTCAGCATTAACCTGCACGCAAACAGGAACATGGTGGGTGCTGATCGCTCAATTTATCTCACTTTTAAAATATTCTCATTTGCCAGACTTCCCTTTCCCTGCAAATAGACTCACCAATCACCTTTTAAAAGTTCCTGGCTGATACGATCAAGATTTGGCTGGCCCCATTTTATAACTTGAACTTTTGGACCAGGTCTGTCCTTTTCCATCGCCGTTTTCAAACTGATAGAATTGTGGTCACTTTGGCAAAATGCTTTCCCACTGACACCTCAGTCCCTTTCTCTACCTTGTTTCACAAGGGGAGGTCAGGTTTGGCACCTTTCTCTAGTTGGGCCATTCACGTATTGTTTGGGAGTTTTCTGGACCGCAATTACCAAATTTCTCCCTTCCTAACATTGAATAGTGGCAATGCCAATCTAGGTTTGGAAAGTTTACAAACCCCGACCATAACAGCCTTATTATTATGATTGATATTTGAGATCCCCCGACATATGTGTTCCTCAGTCTGCCACGGATTGTTCAGGGTCAGTACACTCGTATCAAAGTGATGACCCATTCTTATTTCACACTTTCACTAACACAGTGGCGATCCCACAGGAATGTCCTCTCCAGGTATTGCTGTGATGTTTCATGCAATCAAATCTCACCATCACGCGTCCTTCCTTTCTCGCGACCCCTTCGATGCTTTATGTGGTCTCTCTACCTTGAAACGATGATTTGCTAGTCCTGCCCCTCCCTCAGCTGTGTTTCTGTAATAACGATAATCTCCCAGTGCCATGTTCCCATCCATCCCCTGGGTTCATCTTCCTTAGCTGTCAGGCCCCTCGCATTGAAATAAATGCAGTTTAATCATCAGGTTTCCCCTATTCCCTGATATGTTCTTGCCTGCCTTTTCTGTTGAAATTGCTCTCTTTAACTTGTGTACCAATCTCAAACTTTCTGACAGTTTAAGGTCCAACACACTGCCAGACTAGTTTATATCCTCTCAAACCCCTCCAGCAATTTGCCCCACCAGTGTGTTGGTCCCCATCTCACCCCCAGGTCAGGTCCATTCCCCACTCTGTCTCCCTGTGCTGACACCTCCAGGGATGTATGGGCATGTTCACCAAGGTCCCTGTGCTCCTCAGAACTTAACAAGGACCTACCGTTCATTATGTCTGTCCTTCGCTTATCGTTCCTTCCACAGGGTATTACCTCACTTCGATCACTACTAAACTCTTCTCAGATTATCATATGATTGGCATCGGACTGTAGACTGAGACCATCCCCCCTCACTGTAGACAATACCTCACCTTTCATGTCACCTGTAAACCTACTAATGATTTCTTCTGTTTTCGCATCCGAGTTGTTAATGTACATAATGACCAAGAATGGCTACCTGTGGTACACCCGCTGGTGAAAGAATTTCAAACACTAACAAATTCATCCACCAATTGTGGTCCCAAGTTACCAACTTGCCTTGGATCCCATGGTCTCTTTCCCTCTGGACCAGCCTTCCATATGGGGCCTTGTCAAAAGCCTAACCCAACTCCATATAAACCACATCATCCGCACTGCCCTCCTCATTATTTTTAGACACCATTTCAAAAACCTCCACGGAGTTTCTCAGACAATATATTCCTCTACCCGAGCTGATCCTAACCTTTGCAAGTGTTGATTCATCCACAGAATTGTTTCAAATAATTTCCCTCCCATTGCTGAGAGACTATTTGCTCTGTAAATACCTGGCCTATCCCTGCTGCCCTTCTTGAACAAAGGAACCACATTAGCGATCCTCCAGTCATTCGGCACTTCACCTGTGGCCAGCAAAGTATTAAATATATGCACCAGAGCCCCAGCAATCTCCTCCATTACCTCTCATAGCAGCCTGGGATACATTTCATTGGGTACTGGGGATTTCCCCACCTTTATGCCTGTGAAAACATTTAATACCTCCCCCCCTTATTGATCTTAACATGTTCTAGAGCCTCGCCATCCCAACTGAAATCCCCGGATACAATGTATTTCTCCTGTGTGAATACAGATATGAAGTATTCATTGAAGACCTCATCTACTTCCTCTGGCTCCACACACAGATATTCCCTTTGGTTTCTTATAGGCCTTTCTCTTTCCTCAGTAATCCTCTTATTCTAACTATACTGATAAAGTACCTTGTGACTTTTCCTTAATAGTATTTGACAAGGATATTTTATGGCCCTTATTTGTCCCTCATTTCTAAGGACCCCCTTGCACTCCCTACACTTTTGGTTGGATTCGCCTAGTTGTATTACACTGTATTTTTTTAATCAATCTCATGATATCGCTTTATCAGTATTCGCTGGACATTTTGCCTTTACTATTTCCTTGTCAGGAACACACTGGCCCTGAATTTTCTCTGTATCACTTTAACATACTCCCACTTTCGTAATATAGACCCACCTGCAGATAGTCCTCCCAGTCTATGTTTACCAGATCCTCTTTATTGATATTGATACTGATAGGAGACTCGGTTCTGAGGGGGACAGACAGGAGACTGTGCGGCTGCAGAAGAGACCCCCAGGATGGTGTGCTGCCTCGTGGATACCAGGGTCAAGGATGTCTCTGAGTCGTTACTGAACATTTTGAAGGGGAGGGGTAGGAGCCATTGGTCATTGTGCACATCGGTCCACATGACAGAGGTAGACAAAGGGATGGGATCCTGTGAAATGAGTATCAGGAGTTAGGTAAGAGTTTTAAAAGGAAGACCTCAAGGGAAGTGATCTACAGATTATTCCCAGTGCCACCTGCACTGTTGAGCATTGAAATAGATAGATAGGCCAGATAGATGTGTGGCTGAGGAGCTGGGGGAGGGGGTAATATTTGGATCATTGAGATCTCTTACGGGGTAGAGGTGACCTGTACAAGGGGGAACAAGTTCGACTTAAACCAGAGGGACACCAGGATCACTGTGAGCGAAATTTGTGAGTGTTGCCTGGCGTGGGATTAAACTAGGTTGGCAGGGACTCTGAGTAAGAGAGTTACCATCGGCCAGTCAGGGGAAAAATACATCAACCAACGAGAACAAGTTTCCTATTCTGGATATCCTGGGGCACAGTCAAGGGAGGGAAAAGAATACTAGTTTAACGTGCATTTATTTCAACACACGAGGCCTGACTTGTAAGGCAGATGAGCTCAGAGCATGGATTGGCTCTGGGGACTGGGATATTATAGCCATAACAGAAACATGGCTGAGAGAAGGGCAGGACTGACAGTTCACTGTTCCAGGATACAGAAGCTACAGGTGTGACAGAGTGAGTGAGATGGGAGTTTTGCACTTTTGATAAGGGAGGGCAGAACAACAGTGCTTAGAAAGGATACACTTAAGGTATCATCAAATGAGGCCATATGGTTAGAAGTTAGAAACAAAAAGGGGATGGACTCTGTTGGGACAGTGGTCCAGATTCCCAAAAAGCCAGTGGATACTAAAGGAGCAGATGTGTAGAGAGGTTGCAGGTACCTATAGAAATAATAATGTAGTATTGGTTGGAGATGTTAACTTCCCCTGGATGGACTGGGCCACCCACAGAGTAAAAGGCCTGTACGGAGTGCAATTTGACAAACGTGTCCAAGAAATTTTCCTAAACAAAGTTGTAACGCTAACAAGGCCTAACTCTACTCAGGCGGGAGCAGCCCTGGACCTCCTCTCAGAAAACGAGGTCTGGAAAGTGACTGAAGTGTCAGTTAGAGAGCACTTCGGGTCCAGTGATTACAACTGTCTTCGTTAGAACAGAGTTATGGAAAAGAATCAGACGGGTCCCCAGATGAAACTGGAGCAGGGCCACGTTTGGGGGGGGGGGGGGGGGGCATTAGGTAGGATTGGGTGAATTAAAAATCACAGAACACCAGGCTATAGTCCAATAGGTTTATTTCAAAGCACCATCTTTCGAAGCACAGGTGATAATACTAAAAGGTGAAAGGCAGAAACTAAATGTGTTTGATATTACATTCCATGACACTGCTATCCTGTGTTTATCCTGTTGTTATAAATTCTGCGCCGTACGACTGTGCTCCACAATCACCTGATGAAGAAGCAGCGCCCTGAAACCTAGTGCGTCCAAATAAACCTGTTGGACTTTAAGCTGGTGTTGTGCGATTTTTAACATTGCCCACCCCAGTCCAACACCGGCTCCTCCACATCATGATTACCATCGATTGGGACAGTCTGTTTGAAGGAAAAGGAATGACTAGCAATGGGTTTAATCAATCCATGTCTTTTTCCAGTCCAAAAGACACGATCAATCTGTGGAGACCCTGCAATCCTCTCAGGTCACTGCAGCATTCCCGATCTGTAGAACTCACTCCAATGCCTGTTACTCTCCTGATCCAGCTCTGAAAAGACTCATTTTTGTGCAACATCCTCCCATGACTATCTCCTACCCTGTCAATGCAAGCTCCTCCAGTCTCTCCATAAATCTACTCATCTCCATAACCTTCTCCAGCTCTTACACCTCTATCTGTGCAAATGCCACACTCCCCTACAAACCTTCCCACTTTGACCAAACTGCAGGAGGTTTAACTGACTTATCTGTGAAACTGTCTCCAACCATCCCATTTTACCAACATCCTTGTGCCTGTAAACTGCTTCGTCCCTCCCAACCTCCCCATTTCCATGAACTCCTGCAGGCCCTATAGCTCTGTAACCTCTTGTGGTTCTATGGTCCTCGCTCCCTGTGAAACTACCTCCCGTTCTCACACCCCTCCTAATCTGGGTTGTCTGCTCCAGATCAGATCATTGCTGTGTCTGTTACCCTCGACAATCCTAGCAACCCTTCTTATTTGTGCCTCTTCATTCAGATCCCATCTCTGCAGCTTACTGAAACCTCTTTGTGCCATTGTAACCCTTCCTATTTAGAACGTAGAACAATAAAGCACAGCACAGGCCCTTTGGCCTCAATGTTGTGCTGACCTTTTACCGTACAGACCCTACATTTTGCTATCATCCAGTTGCCTATCTAAGAATTGCTTAAATGTCCCTAATGTATTGGACTCTGCTACCACTGTTGGCAGTGCATTCCACGCACCCGCTACACGATGTGTAAAGAACCCACCCCTGACATCTCCTATAAACCTTCCTCCAATCATCTTCAACTTATGCCACATCATCATTTCCATTTTTGCAATGGGAAAGTATGTGGTTATCCTCTCTATCTAAGCCACAAATCATCTCATTCACTTCGATGAAATCACCTCTCATCGTTTTTCATTCCAATGAGAAAAGCCCTAACTCCCTCAAATATTCTTCGTAAGATCTCCCCTCCAGTCCAGGCAGCATCCTGATAAATCTCCTCTGCACCCTCTCTTAAGCTTCCACATCTTTCTGATAATGAGGCAACCAGAATTGAACGCAATAAACCAAGTGTTGTCTAAACAGGGCTCGATAAAGCTGCAGCATAATCTCATAGCTCTTAAATTCAATCCCCCTGCTAATGAAAGCCAACACACCACATGCCTTCTGAACAAGGCTATCAGTTTGACTACCAGCTTTGAGGCATCAGTGGACGTGGACCCCAAGATTCTTCTGTTCCTCCACACTGTCAAGAATCCTTCATTTCTCTCTGTAAAGGTTTTCTGCGGAATCGTTCAATCTTAAACCCTCCCGATCTTGGTAACCTGTTCCAATCCCTCCAACACCCGTAAACCGGGAAACCTCTTCAAGTCCCGACAATCCCCCTTACCTGTGTAACCTCCTTTATTAGAATCTTCCCTCAAAATTACTGAAACCTCCATTTGCCACAGCAATACTCCTGATATCTGCATAACTCTCCAGAATGGCTGTGCACAGCTTCAAGTTCCCAGGCTGGGAGATATAATTTCAGATGTGAATCTTTTTGCCCGTTCTGTCTTTGTGCCTGATACTGATCTGATGCTGCTCAGGTAGAAAGCACTCTCCGTGCATCTGGTAACCTCCAGATCTATGTTCCTGTCCAGCGCTCACCTCATCGATGCCTTCCTTTGGAAAGCTCTTTATTTTGTCATTATTGTCAAGCGGCGGTTTCGCGACTTGCAGGAATTGGGGAGTTGCCATTTTGAGAGAATGAAACGTTTAACATTGGGAATTGGGAAGCCTTTAAAAATGAAAACGGCAGTCCAGAGACAGTGTACAGTATTCCTGTTAGGGTCAAAGGTAAAGCTGATAGGTGTATGGAATACTGGATATTGAGAGAAATTAAGGTTTCAATGAAGAAAAAGAAGTAAACATATCTCAGGAGAGAATGTGAATCCTGAGAAGAGTCTCAAGGCAGTAGGAGTGTACTAAAGTGGGAAATCAGGAGGGTGAAAAGGGGGCACGAGATAGCTTGGACAAATAGTTTTAAGGAGAATCCCAAGGGTTTTTTTTATAAAAACATAAAGGACAAAATGGTAACTAGGGAAGAATAGGGCCCCTTGAAGATCAGCAAGGCAGCCTGAACGTGGAGTTGCAGGAGATGAGGAGATACTAAACAATTGTTTTACAACAGTGTTTACTGTGAGGAAGACATGGAAGATGTAGAATGTATGGACATAGGTGGTGTCAACTTGCAAAATGTCCATATTACAAAGGAGGAGGTGCTGGATGTCTTGAAATGCATAAAGGTGGATAAATCCCCAGGACCTTATCAGGTCATAGAATCATAGAGATGTACAGCTGGAAAAAGACCATTCGGTCCAAACCGTCTATGCCAACCAGATATACCTACCGAACCTAGTCTCACCTGCCAACACCCGGCCCACATCCCTCCAAACCCTTCCTATTCATATACTCATTCAAATGCCTCATAAATGTTGCAAATTTACCAGCCTCCACCACTTCCTCTGGCAGCTCATTCCATGCCAGTACCACCCTCTGTGTGAAAGAGTTGCCCCTTAGGTCTCTTTTAGATCTTTCCCCTCTCGCCCTAAACCCATACCCTCTAGTTCTGGACACCCCGACCCTTGGGAAAACATTTTGTCTATTTATCCTGTCCATGCCTCTCATAAATTTGTAAAACTCTATAAGGTCACCCCTCAGCCTCCGACGCTCCAGGGAAACCAGCCCCAGTCTTATCAGCCTCTCCCTGTAGCTCAGATCCTCCATCCCTGGCAACATTCTTGTAAATCTTTCACAACATCTTTCTGATAGGAAGGAGACCAGAATTGCATGCAATATTCCAACAGTGGCCTAAGCAATGTCCAGTACAGCTGCAACATGACCTCCCAACGCTGTACGCAGTACTCTGACCAATATAGGAATGCATACCAAATGCCTTCTTCACTATCCTATCTACCTGCGACTCTACTTTCGAAGAGCTATGAACCTGCACTCCAAGGTCTTTTGATTCAGGAACACTTCGTAGCACCTTGCCAGGACCTGATCAGGTGTACCCTAGAACTCTGTGAGAAGCTAGGGAAGTGATTGCTGGGCCCGTGCTGAAATATTTTTATCATCGATAGTCCCAGGTCAGGTACCAGAAGACTCGAGGTTGTCTAACGTGGTGCCACTATTTAAGCAATATGGTAAGGAAAAGCCAGGGAACGACAAACCGGTTCGCCTGACGTCAGTGGTGCGCAAGTTGAAGGAGGGAATCATGAGGGACAGGATTTTCATGTGTTTGGAAAGGCAGTGTATAATTAGAGACAGTCAACATTGCTTTGTGCGTGGGAAATCATGTCTCAAGAAATTGTTTGAGGTTTTTGAAGGAATAATAAAAAGGATTGATGAGGGCAGAGCGGTTAGTGTGAGCGATATCGACCTCAATAAGGTGTTCGAAAAGTTTCCACATGGGAGGTTGGTGAGCAAGGTTAAATCTCATGAAATGCAGGGAAAACCAGCCATTTGGATACAGAACTGGCTCAAAGCTGGAAGACAGAGAGTGGTGGTGGAGGGGTGTTTTTTAGACTGGAGACCTGTGACCAGTGGAGTTCCACAAGATCGGTTGTGGATCCAGTATTTTTGTTACTTATATAGATGATTTGGATGTGAACATAGGAGGTATAGTTAGCAAGTTTGCAGATGACACCAAAATTGGAGGTGCGGTGGATAGCGAAGAATGTTATCTCAGATTACAACGGGATCTGGATCAGATGGGCCAATGGGCTGAGGTGTGGCAGTTGGAGTTTAATTTAGATAAAAGTGAAGTGCTGCGTTTTGGGAAAGCAAATCTCAGCAGGACTTACACATTTAATGGTGTTTTCTAGGGATTGTTGCTGAACAAAGACCTTTGGAATGCAGGTTCATAGCTCCTTGGAAGTGGAGTTCCAGGTAGATAGGATAGTGAAGGAGGTGTTTGGTATGCCAGACCATAACAACACGACGGTTGGAGGAACAGCACCTCAACTTCCGCCTAGGAACCCTCCAACCACAAGGGATGAACTCAGATTTCTCCAGTTTCCTCATTTCCCCTCCCCCACCTTGGATCAGTCAAATCCCTCGAACTCAGCACCGCCTTCCCAACCTACAATCTTCTTCCTGACCTCTCCACCCCCACCCCACTCCGGCCTATCACCCTCACCTTGACCTCGTTCCTCCTATTGCATCTCCATCGTCCCTCCCCCAAGTTCCTCCTCCCTACCTTTTATCTTAGCCTGCTGAACACACTTTCCACATTCCTGAAGAAGGGCTTATGTCCGAAACGTCAAATATCCTGTTCCTTGGATGCTGCCTGACCTGCTGTGCGTTTCCAGCAACACATTTTCAGCTCTGATCCCCAGCATCTGCAGTCCTCACTTTCTCCTCGAACTCTTCCTTTGCATTCTGTATTTCTGTCCCAAAAATCTCCCTGTATCTGTAACTCTCTCTCTCTCCCTCTGTCCGTCTGTCTATCTCTCTCTCTCTCTCTGTATGTATGTGTGAATGTGTGTATGTGTGTGTGTGTGTATGTATATATATATAGATATATATATATATATATCTACCCATCCTGTAAAAATACGCTCCTCCAGTATCTCCATCCATCTACTCATCTCCATCACATTCTCCAGATCTTACCCCTCACGTCTGTGTAAACATCACCCTCCCCTACAACCCTCCCTACCGCAGGAACCTCCTCCAGTTTGTGCAATGCTCTCTATCTGTGTAAGTATCTCCAGGCCTTATTGCTGTTCCTGTCTCTGTAAGCTCTGCCACACTCTCCAGCCTTCCCATTGATTTAACCTCCAGAACCTCAGCATCTGATATCATTCACTTCAGCCTTCCGTACCTCTATTAGTTCCTCAACTTTATACAAATCTCTTCGTCTCTGTAAATAGCAACAATCCATAAAATGCTCCCTGTCTGCATAAACTATTCCCATCCTGCACTGAGAAGCCTCACTGTCCTTTTGATCACCTGTAGTCCTTTCGGATCTCCCTGTAACTTCCCTGACTCCATTGAATACAGCTCATCTCATGTTATAACTCCTCATAATCATGTTACTCCCCATCTCTGTGATATTCTTCAATCCCTGCAATTCTCGTTCTTTTTCTCCAGACCTTCCAATGCTCCTGATCGATGTAAGGTTATTGATCCCTTGCAGCATGTTTAATACCTGAAGCAACTTCCACTTCCTCAATGCATCCTGCCCCTGTAACCTTCTCAAATACTACAGCTTTGTAACTGTCTTTATAATATCTTCCAACATCTACAAACTTACCGATTTCTGTAACCTCCTCCATAACAGCATTCCACATCTCTGTGTAATGGATGAGAATGCTGCAACCTGTTTTCACCGCGGTGGATAACTGTCTGAACTCCTGCAGTCTTACAATCCCACGTATCTGTGGCTCCTCCAACCCTTACCATTTTCCCTGGCTCTGAACTGATCCAGCCCCTTTGAACCTCCCTAACTCAGTAAACACCTGCACAGGTAACGAACATCCTTATCAGTGTATTGCCGAGGCCCTACAGCCCTCCCTACAGCTCCAAATACCACTCTCCCTATCTTTATAACTCCTTCAGGACTGATAACCCTGTACCTCTCTGGGACATTTTTCATCCCAACAACCTGTCTGCTCTCTAACTACCAACAGTGACCTCAAACCACCCCAACTCTGTAACATCTTCCAGTCTCTACACCCCTGCTTTTCTCTGTAAGCTTCCCGAGTGCCTACATTCGCCTTTATCTCCGGTTACAGATCCTTGCTCAGGGAAGCAATGTCTCAGTACAGATCCTGCAAGAAGACTAAAGAATCTTCAATGTATCAGTAAATTTGCTGATTTTCTAAATTCTCATGAGTTCAAATTCAACCTTCTCCAGCTTTTCTCATCAATACCCCTCCATTATGAGGGACAGTCTGTCAAACCTTCCCTGGGCTGCCTCCAATGCAAGAACATTTCCCTCTAGATAGGGGCCCACATCTGTTCACATTATTTCCATTGTGAGCTGACTGGAACCCTCTAAAGCTATTACAAGCCTTCCCTATTGTTATTCTCCATTTCCTGTGGAGTCAACACCAGCATTCCACTTGCCCTTTCTATGACCTGCTGACCATGTAAACCACTGTTCTGAGATTTATACACAAGAATTTCCAAGTTACTTTGTGATGTGGCTTTCTGTAGTCTACCTGAAACCAAGAGGTGACGGTAATAATCAGGAAAGTGTTGGAATGTATTGTAAATGATATGGCAGAAATGATAACGGCACAATTCGAAAGCAGATGAATAAGCACGTCCCGTAAGCCTATCCCGGTGGCACGGAGGCAGCGCGGTGGCTCAGTGGTTAGCACTGCTGCCTCGCAGCAACAGGAATCAGGCTTCGATTCGGGCCTCGGGCAATTGGCAGTGTGGAGATCTCCCTGTGTCTGTGTGAGTTTCCTCCAGGTATTCCTGATTCCTCCCACAGTCCAAAGATGTGCAGGTTAGGAGACGTGGCCATGGAACGTTGTCCACACTGTCGGGTTTCTGTGATCAAATATAGAAGTCGGTCACTTGGACCACCGAGTCTGTTCCACTATTCGATGATGGTGGGATTGTTTCTCTTACCTAGTCCCTGTAACCCTTCCTCCCCTTACTCATGAAGAACTTATCTATCAGGTGAAAGTGAGGGCTGCAGATGCTGGGGGTTAGAGTTCAGAGCGTGGTGCTGGAAAAGGACAGCAAGTCAGGCAGCATCCGAGGAGCAGGAGAATCTACGTTTCAGGCAAAAGCCCTTCATCAGTCCTTTCCTGATTGAGGGCTTTTGCCAGAAATGTCGATTCTCCTGTTCCTCGGATGCTGCCTGACATGCTGGTCTTTTCCAGCACAACACCCCTGACAAGAACCTATCTATCTCTGAGTTAATAAACTGAATTACTTCTGATCCATAGCCCTCCCCCCCCCAACCCCGCCCCCACCCCCCGGGAGTGAGCTCCCCAGATTATCGCCTTCTGGCTGAATAAATTGCTCCACATCTCCATTCTCGAGTGGCGTCCCTTCACTCTGAAGCTCTCTCTTTGGGCCCGAGTCTTTCCGAATCATGGAACTATCTTCCCCATATCCACTCTATCCAGGTTCCTCGGTATTCTGTACGTTTGATTCAGATTCTACCACCACTGCTTAAACGTCGTCAAGTGTAGACCCAGAATCTTCAACTGCTCCTCATGTGACAAGCATTTCATCTCTGGGATCTTTCTGGGAAATTTGTTTCCCGTGCCCCCTCACATTCTTTGTCCAGACTGTTAATGTACAGCATGTTCAGGGTGGTCCCTACGCTTACCCCTGTGGAACTCCACTTGTCACTGGCTGACTCCTTTATATCCACTCTCTGCCTTCTGACAGTGCCAGCATGTTGTTCTGAAAGCGAGATGTAGTTTCATACACACTGCTGGCTTTGTTTTCCTGTCTGGCTGTAGTCAGCAGAGTAGATAAAAGGGAGGAATGGTTTATTGGGATTTTTAGAAACCTTTTAACAAGGTCCCACTAAAGAGGTGGATAAGCAAAATTAGCACATGTGGGATTGGAGGGAATATACTGGCATGGATTGAGAATTCTTTAACAGACAGAAACTTAAGTGGAAGAAAATGGATCAGTGCTTGACATACAGCTAATTTCAAATGGATTTGATGGGTTTGATGGTCGGACAAAGTCTAATGTTCCACATTTGTTGGTGACACAAAATTAGCTAGGATTGTGGGTTGTATGGAGGAAGCAAAGAGAACATGAACAGTCTGTGAGTTTCCCGTTTTTTAAAATTCAATGATGTACCGTGGTCATCACTTGCTCGGCCATCATTACCTTCCCATCTGTAATTCCCTGGTGAAGGTGGTAGTCAGCTGTCTTCCTGACCCATTGCAGTCCTTTGGGTGAAGGACAGACACATTGCTGGGAGGATGGAACGTGGCTTGGAGGACACCTAGGAAATTCTGGTGTGTCCGTGCACCTGTAGCTCCTGTCCTTCCAGGGAATAATGGTTCTGGGTTTGTGAAGGGCTGCTGAAAGAGGCTTCCTGAGTGACCTCAGTGCTGCTTGTTGATTTTTCTACAAATTCCTTCCTTTATTCATTCACGGACATGTGCATTGTTGGCTGAGTCAGCATTTTTAAATTGATTTTGAGTTGTCCCTGAGAAGATGGTGGTGAGCTGCCTTCTTGAGTGACTGCACCAGCCGTTGGAACTGTTGTTGTCTATGCACCCTCCAGCAGGCACTACAACATTCCTCTTGTCTGTAACATATCCCACATGTGCCACTGTAACTGCGTGCAGACAATGCAGCTCTCCCTTTATTGGTGACATACTCGTCTACGTACAACTCTTATAGTTCCTCAAAATACCTCAGCTCTTCCATTGCCGCCTGTGCTGTTGATCTTGCAAATTGTTTTTATTCCTGTTTAAACTTCTGATCAGCATTCAACTGTTCCTTTTTAAATTTGTAAACTCTCAGTATCTGTATCCCTCCATATCACTGTTACAAATTACAACACAGGTTCCCCTCCTTAAATCTCTATGAATTGCAATGGCTGGATGTGTTTAATTCACACTTTTCACCCTCCTTATCCACCTCACCTCGTCCAGCCCCTACAGGCCCACCATTTCGGAATGCTCCCGTTCTCTGAGGGTCCTTGAATAGCACCACTGCTCCCATGATCTATATCCCCTCAGTTATTATCAGTCTTCTAACTCTGTAACATGCAGCAGTGTCCAGTACCTTACAACACTTCCTGGTTGTCAATTTGCATTCGTTGAAGTTTTTCTATCTCTCTAAGCAGTTCACAAAAAACCCTTTAGACTCGACAAAGCTCCGTTAAAAACAAACCACCAACTCTATTTCCTTTGCCTTATTCAGTTCCTGCAACTCTCCCTGTATTATCCAGTAACCTGCTTTAGGCACCGCACGTCTGCCTACTTCTCCAGATAGCCTGATCCAACCCAGAAAGCTCTCTCAATCACTGTAACACCCTCTGCCCCTTCTAAACCTCCTCTTTCCCACTGTTTTCCACGCACAACGGCGATCCTGTAATAGAGCAGTGCGGAATGGGATGTTATAAATCTCAGCTGAGGTTTGAAGCCGACCATTACCTGGGAGTCACAAGGTGAGAGAACCTGAGAGAGAGCAGCACAAAGCAGGAGAATATAAATCATCAGCGAGGATCGAGTCCGACTGGGACTTGGAATTAGAGAAACAGCAGAGCAGGAGGCTTGAAATCAGCACCGAGTCACAGAGGGAGTGACTGTCTGAGGGAGAAACATGGAGCAGGAGCTTGAGGCTCACTCACACCTGGGAGTTACAGAGGCAGCAAAGTGTGAGGAAATAAATCAGCACTGAGTATTGAGGCCTAGTCATACTGGGAGTAACAGAGACGGTGACCATGTGAGGAAGCAGAGTGGAGTGGAAGCTGGAGGATTACACGTACCCGGATGTCACAAAGGTGGTGACCCTGTGTGGGAGCAGAGTGGAGTTGGAGCTGGTCGATTACACATGTCTGGGAGTCACAGAGACAGTGACCCTGTGAGGGAGCAGAGTAGATGGAAGCTGGAGGATTACACGTACCTGGAAGTCACAGAGATGTTGATCCTGTGAGGTCTTCACAGAAGGAAATGAAAGTTCATTTGCTGATAATAAACATTACTTGCTGTAACTTGCTGAAAAATGACATTTTCTTTCATGGAATTAGAGCTGAAGGCTCAAATATCAGTAATAAGTGAAAGTCTGAATCAGTATAATAAAGAATCCCAGTCAGCTACAGACCAATAAGAGAATGCATGTGAAACGCATGCCCCTGATGTTAACTTTATCCAACATAATTCATTGAGTAAGACTAAATACGTTTCAGCTTATGTTGCAGTAGTACAGGCTGGTCAAATGGGAAACGTTTTCTGTTACATTGTGAAGTTATAGCCCCTGCTGGTGTTCGAGATGAACACCTGGTCCTGCAGCTCAGTTAATGACTGGAGATTCTGTGAGACATCTATGATGCTGAGAGTTAGGTGGATAACACTTAAAGGGAGGGGATCACACTGCTGTCATAACGGCCTGTAAGAAGGAAGGGAATGGGTGATCAGTCCAAAGATCCGGTCAGGAAATACAGGATTACCCTGGAGGGGAGGGGAGGAGAGGGGAGGCTCCCTCACCATTCAGTTTCCCAGTTTGGAAGCTGATGAAGATGTGGGTTGCTCAGATAAATGCACTCAGAGCCATATCTGTGGCACCACAAGCAGCCTGACTGTACATGAGGGGAGGGAGAAGGAAAGAGGGGCAATAGTCACAGAGGAGTCAGGAAATTGAAGAAGGTGTCAGCGTTTCTGTGACTGTCAATGTAATTCCAGGGTCGTGGTGTTAAGAATGTCACTGTGTTCATCAAGTCTGCTCCACCATTCAATTTTGACTGATCGGTTTTTCGAGCCTGTTTTCCATCTTTTCCCCGTTGATCTCATGGCAATCAAAATTTTTTCTATCTTTGTTTTAAATCTACTCAATGACCTTGCATCCATAGCCTTCTGTGTCAATGACTTTCACAGATTCCCCACTCTCTGGGTGAAGACGTTTTCCCTTATCTCCGATCTAAAAGGTTTTCCCTTTACTCAAAGGCTGTGCCCTTGGTTACTCGTCTCTCCTGTCAATGGAAACATCTTCACAACGTCCACTCTGTCCAAGCCACTCCTCAGTATTCTGTAAGTTTCAACCAGATATCCCCTTGTCCTTCTAAACTCCATCATGTATAGTCCCAGAGCCCTGAAACATTCCTCATCTGCTAAGCCTTTCATTCCTGGGATTTTTCTTGTGAACTTCATAAAGACCTGCTCCAGGTCCAATGCATACTCCCTGATGGATGGAGCCTAAAGTATAACGTAATCAAAAATGATATAAAGGAAAGCAAAAGATGAAGTGTAGAAGTATTGGTTCAGGATAGTGTTAGTTAATGAGTCTGAGATTAAGCTGATGCCTTCAAGTTCAGAATAAATTTGGCTGGAGCTTTAGTAAAAAAAAAACTATAAGGTTATGCTGTGAGGGACCGCCAGTGGGCTGCCAACTAGTGAAAAGGATACAGAGATGTCAACGTGACAGTGTTGAGAAACTTCCATTATCCAGCTGCAGGTTGGGATACTGACTGTGTCTGGGTAGTGACGGATTGCATGGAGGAGCGCTTACTGCAGGAGTATGTGCCCACCCCAAGGGGCCATGCACTGTTGAACCTTGGAAAAGAAGTGGGGAAAGTGAATCCAGTATCAGGTGGGAACATTTTCAGGCACGATGATCATTTTATTGTAACGCTCAGGATGATGGTAGAGAATGCTGTGCATTGACTGAGTTTGAGAAAAATCAATCGACTGAGAACTGCCTTCACTGGGGCAAGATGAATCTGGGAAGGTGTGACCGGAACACCAAGTTGATCAGAAAAAAGAAAAAAATGAAGAATGGGCTCCCTTCAATGGCTTGGGTCTGTTCGAGGGATAGTTCCTCACACAGGAAAGGCAGGGTGAACAAACCCAATGCTCCCTCGATGACAATGGAGCAAAAGGTTAAGGTGAAGAAGACCAATTGAATAGCTGTCAGATAGAGAAGAATATTGTGAACCAGGAGAAATGCTGAAGGTTTAGGGTAGAGATGATACAGCGGAGGAATTTATGAGAAAATGGAGAGGCAACATGAAATTGTCACACCTCTAGGGGAGCGTGTGAAAAGGTGGAGTAAGGCTGATTCAACAACTGAAAGAGGATTGATACTGAGATGAAGGGGAATGGCTAAGTGTGAGATGAATACTTCATCTTTGTCTTTACCAAAGTGGCCGAACCCACCCAGGTCATGGTGACAGAGGAGGAAACTCTGTCACTCGAAAGGTACAACATTGATTCGGAATATATTTGTGGCACAGGCAACAAACCGGTTTCACTGTTTTTCCCTCAACATATGTGACATTAAATCATTCATTCATTCATGCATGGAATAAAAGGGACTGTATCAATTTGGACACAAAATTGACTGATTGGTAGGAAATCGAGAGGAATGTTCACTAGATTTTTAATTCAGGCTGGAGATAGATGTTCAGTGAAGTTTCACAGGATTCAGTTTTGGTGACCTCATTCATTTTGATATGTGTGAACGATGTACAAGTGGTGTGCAGGGACACATTCAAAATTTTCAGTTGACACAGCACTTAAAGAAATTGTAAACTGTGAGGAAAACGTTGTAGAACTCTAAACTTACATTGCCAACTTGTTAGAAACAGTAGAAAGGTGATTGATGAAGTTTGGCACATTGAAATATGAGACAATGCAAGTTTCTATCAAGAACATTAAAATACAACATAAAATAGGCAGGAATACAGACGCACCGGATGCGCAAACACCATTGAGGTCTGTAGGACATTAATCATCAGCAAATCATACAGTGTTCCTGTCTTTATAAATACTGATAGTTCAAGAGTAAGAAGGTGGTGTTGAACTTGCATCAAACACATTCAACTTCAATTGTGTCACATGATCGGACAGATGTGAACACATTGGAAAGGATAAAGAACTGATCTAAAAGAATATTTCCAGGAATGAGAAAGATCAGTTATGAAGTCAGACTGTTGCAACTGTTCTCACTGAAGTGAAGGTTGCTAAGCGGAGATTAGATTGGATAAAACTGGACCCACTCACAAAACGAGAGGACACCGATTTCAGGTTATATACAATCGGAGAGCTATGATAGAAGTAAGAACCTTTTAACTTAGCGAGTAGTTAGGATACACTTGGATGTGTTATAAATGGATGTTGAATGGAAATTTTCAAGAGGAAATTGGATGATTATTGCGACTAATAGCAATGTATTATAGTTGTGGTTCTGTTCGGCGAGCTGGGAATTTGTATTGCAAACATTTCGTCCCCTGTCTAGGTGACATCCTCAGTGTTTGGGACCCTCCTGTGAAGCTCTTCTGTGATGTTTCCTCCGGCATTTATGTTGGTTTGTCTCTGCCGCTTCCAGTTGTCAGTTCCTGCTGTCCACTGCAGTGGCCGGTCTCTTGGGTCCAGGTCGATGTATTTGTTGATAGAATCTGTGGATGAGTGCCATGCCTCTAGGAATTCCCTGTCTGTTCTTTGTTTGGCTCATCCTATAATTGTAGTATTGTCGCAGTCGAACTCAAGTTGCTTGTCATCCGCGTGTGTGGCAGAACACCGAAAGGAGAATTTACCACAAAGGTGTACAGGAAAGCTACATACACAGACCAAGTTCTGAACTACGAAAGCAACCAGCCCAACACACACAAAAGAAGTTGCATCAAGACCCTGTTAAATAGGGCCACAACACACTGCAGCACACCAGAACTGCAAAAAGAGGAAGACGAACACCTCTACAATGTGTTCGCCAAAAACAGATACCCCCGCAGTTACATCAACAGATGCCTAAGAGAAAGACAATGGAATGAGGACATGCCATAACCCAAAGGACTAGCCACACTACCATACATCAAGAACATTTCTGAACTGACAGCCAGATTACTACGACCACTAGGACTCATAACAGCACACAATCCAACAGCCACTCTCAGACAACAACTCACCAGGACAAAGGACCCGATACCCAGCATGAGCAAAACCAACGTAATGTATAAAATACTATGCAAGGACTGCACAAAACACTACATAGGACAAAAAGGAAGACAGCTAACGATCCGCATCCATGAACACCAACTAGCCACGAAACGACACAACCAGCTATCCTTCGTAGCCACACACGCAGATGACAAGCAACATGAGTTCGACTGGGACAACACTACTATTATAGGACAAGCCAAACAGAGGACAGCCAGGGAATTCCTAGAGGTATGGCACTCATTCACAGATTCTATCAACAAACACATCGATCTGGACCCAATATGCCGGCCACTGCAGCGGACAGCTGGTACTGACAACGGGAAACGGCAGAGACAAACCACTACAAATGCCGGAGGAAAGATCACAAAAGCACTTCACAGGAGGCTCCCAAGCACTGAGGATGTCATCTAGACAGGGGATGAAACGTTTGCAACACAAATTCCCTGCTCGGCGAACAGAACCACAACAAAGAGCACGTGAGCTACAAATCTTCTCCAAAACTTTGAGAAATGTATTATGTTACAGGAGAAAGCAAGAGAGCACTACTCTGTAATGAACTCAGATGAAGAGCTGGTGCAAACATCATGGGTCAAATGACACACTTCTTGCCTTAATTTTTCTGTGTGGATTGGTGTCTCAAGAATGTCTCAAGAGTTCTGCAATTCTAATAATACTGTGTCTCCATCACCTCATTGATGCTGGGCGATCTAATTTACCTCTGAAACATTAATCAGTCAAAGCACCCCTCCTTATCTCTGTAACTCATACAGGCATTTTATAAACCTCCTTTCTCTGCAATCTCCTCTAAATACTCCCTCTCTCTGTAATAATTCTCAAGGCCTGACAGCTTTGTCTGTAATTGCTCCAATACATAGAAAGCTCCCAATCTTTACAATCTCCTCCAGCTCACACAATCATCAGTCTATCAATGTCACTAACTCCCTCCCGCCCTGATAAATCTCATGGTCTCCATAACCTCCTACAGCCATTACACTGTTCATTATTCAGCGCACCTTTCTCTGTCCCTTACAAATCTGACCATCTCTTAAACTTCCTCAAATCCCTACAATTTTCCCTGTTGTCTATTGTGCTCCAATGTGTGATCTTCTGTGTAAAAGCCTCTTGTCCCTACAGCACTCCCGAATCTGTAACCACCTTCTGTCCCTACACAGCTCCCTAACTCTACAGCCTCCACATTGTAAATCCCACCTTATATGTGGAAACACCTCCAGCCATCCTTATTTCTGTAATCTCCACCAGATCAAAAAAACCCTCTATGTATCACGAATCTTCATTAACCCCTTAAAATCTCACTGTCTCTGAAATTCCTCCCGCTACTGCAATACTCTTCATGAAATCTTCCAAGAAAAGTCACATTTTCTTTCAGGAGAACCTCGTCTTATTAATCTCCTGCAGTGCCAATACAAGGTTTTCTTTTGTCTTCTGCAAGCTCTCTATCTCAAACCCCTTCACCTATAACATCCTTATTGTCTGTAATCTCATTCACAAACTTGATCTGCCTGTATGTCTGTGACCTTCTCCAGGAGGAGGAAAGGTTTTTCGGGGTAGGGGTAGATTTTGTGTTTGAAGAATCTCATAAACGTATGACTGTTTGTAGAAAGTAGACGATTTACAAGATGGGAAGGGTGACAGAACATGAGGGATGTCACAGAGACTGATATTTGTAGGCACAGAGAAAATAATTTTTAGTTTGCATGTTTGACTATTGTTTGAAGGGGAAAGCATGCTATTAACTGCAAATGTGTGGGTGTAGTATTGAGTTTGGGATCTGCCTGTTCTAACTGTTGGACTCCATACAGGAATAGGTGCGAGCAGCTGACCCCACAAAGGCGGGACAGAGTCTGTAATCTTCCAAATCATATTTGGGAGATCAATTTCAGAACAGGTGAGAGCAGCTGACAATATTCAGGCTAGGCAGAAAGTGTGGGATTTTCCTGGTCTGATTGTGGGACTCATTTCCAGAATAGATGTGAGGAGCTATAAATAACTAATGTGCTGGGCTTGTTCAGTTCTGAATGTACTTACCTATTCTGTATCCGTATCTCCATGTGATTCCGACCTGACATTGTCACAACAGAAGTGACTGCTGAAAGACAATTCCCAGGTAGGAATATTTGACCATGGTCAACTCAACAGAGCATCAGATAAAATTAAGTTCTCACTTCCTGAAATATTACAATTCGAAAGTATTTTACGAAAACAAAACTTGTTTCATCTGGTGTGAATTCAGTCTGCATCATTGAGCCGAATCTCTATGATAGGACAGATCAGTTCACCTGTCACAGTGTGGGTTCTATCTGTAAGCCTTGTGTACTTTAACCACTTCTCACAACACCACTCAGACTTTCCACCATCGCCCACATCCGTTGGATTCTTTTTCTGATACAGACAGACATGGGTATCATTTTCATCAGGTTTCGTGGAGAGTTTCTCTTTGCAAGTTTACTGTAGACAAAATATTGATCTGGCTGGTCCAGCTCACATTTCACTTCAACCAAAACAAAACTATCTTTGTCATTGTAATCTGCTTCAGCCCCTAGAACAATCGAAGTCTCTGTAATACCCTGCTGTTTTCGCATGCCTTCCTATCTCTGTAACCTTTTCCCAAATTTACATTCATCATGATTTCTGGTCCTTGCTGTCATCCCCATATTCCTTCCTGCTTTTTTAATCAAGGCCAATGAAACAGTAAAACAAATAGAATGAAACAAGACCGATATGGCTGCAGTGTGACCAAGACTGAGAACCGAATAATCAAAGGCTTTCAGCATTGATACAAGAAGGAGAAAAAGCCCACCACAGTGAAGTAGCATTGTGTATACAGGCTGGGATCAGTATTTCTGTGATGCTAATCAATTAACACGCTACTCCTCACTGTCCGCTCCCTGATCCCTTTACATTGATTCTCTCGATATTGCCTAAATATCAGAAATGTCTACAACACAGATTACTCTGGAAATTGTCTGCACTGATTAAAAAGAAGGTGCCACCCAGCTTCATCCTTTCAAAAAAAAATTGTTATGATTCCACAGAGACTGTAGGACTTCAGGTTCAGATCTAGGCACATTTATAAAATATTCCAGAGTTTCTGCCTCGACTCTGCTTCCATGAATGACTCTCAGATCCTTTCCTTACTCTGGGATTAATAACAACTTTCCTCATGAATTTTTCTAATATTTCAGCCAATTACATTAAATATTTGCTGCTGGTAACTGAGCTCTCCAATAAGAACAAGACAGTCTCTCCCTCTCTATCCAGGCCCTTGACAACATGTGCAGGCTAATCAAATCTCCTCTCAGAATCGTTCACTTCAACCTTTCCTCATAACTGCATTATCACTTTCCCAGGATAACAAACCTCTTCACTACCACCTCCAAGAATGAAACATGCTCGAAACGTCAATTCTCCTGGTACTCTGCTACCTGGCCTGCTGTGCTTTTCCCACACCACACTCTTTGACTCTAATTTCCAGCATCTGCAATCCTCACATTCTTCCTCTACACAATCCATTCTAATTCCATCCTTCCATGTGATATAGTGACCAGAACTACATGCAGTACACAGGCTGTGATTGATCTCGTTATTTATACAGTTCTTGTATAAGCCTCCTGCTCTTACATTCTGCACTTGAACTGAGAAAGGAAATGTGCCATTTTCTGCCTAATTTAGATTATTGATGATGCTGGCTACTTTCAGGGTAAAAGCAAATTACTGCGGATGTTGGCATCTGAAACCAAAAGAGAAAATGCTGGAAAATCTCTGCAGTTCTGACAGCATCTGTAAGGTGAGATAAGAGCTGACATTTCGAGTCTAACTGACCCTTTGTCAAAGCAACAAAAAGGGAGAAATAGGGAGATATTTATACTAGGATCTGTCCACACTGACATTATGCTCATTTATTGTGTATTCTTTCTATTGATTGCTGTCCCTAAATGACTTGACTTGCACTTCTCCAGGTTGCTTGGTACATTCAACTGTACCTCATAGCTTCCATTTTTAAGCAGACTACTATGTGTTCGCTCATCCAATCAAGTAAGTCACATCAACTGTACGGATCTGTGCATGAAAACCAAACAGCCAGTTTAATTACACACATCTTTCCATGCATAAATTCAAGCTGACAGTCCTGGATTCCTCAGGGATTTTCTAAGGGTCCATTCTTCCTACCGCGCAGAATTCCGATCTGTAAGTATTCATTCAGCCCCTTGCTTCATACTAAACTGAGATACAATATCAGCAGGTCTCTGACACTTTGCCTCTATTCAGTGAGGAACCGAAAATGATGAACAATGAATAAATATGGCAGGGGAAGTTTCTCCACAGCTTCTTGTAAGGATGTGAATCTCCTTTATAGGTCTTCTCTCTCTTTAAGTTGATAACTTCCAATAGTTTGCACGGCAAAATCTGCACAAGACAAGGGCGTGACTTGGCCAATCTCATTTCTGTCAGTTTCATTGAGGGTTTGTCTCCACAAGTCTAAGTGAATGTTCTCATAACAACAACATCCTGAATCTGCCGCATGAACTACCTGCCCTGCCTCTATGTCCATTCTTTCATCTGGTACGAGCCCAATGATTATTTTCCGATTTGTTATAGGTATAAAAACTGCCCACTGCCCAGATAGTCCAGAATGCACCGGATTCCCTGCTGCAGATGCCATTAAAAAAAAAAATCCACTTCACTCTTGGATTGACAATCCGAAAATGTCCTTTACATTACGGCGAGGGGGATTGAGAAACGTAGTAAACTGAGGGTCCCACTCTGTGGCTGAGCCCCTGAGGCTCTGGTAGATGGCATGGTGCAGGACAGGGACAGTATCTTCCTCCAGGATAAATAGACAAAGTCTTTTCCCTGGGGTGGGGGAGTCCAGAACCAGAAGGCATATGTTTAAGGTGAGAGGGGAAAGATACAAAAGACACCTAAGAGGCAACCTTTTCACGCGGAAGGTAGTGCGTGTATGGAATGAGCTGCCAGAGGATGCGGTGGATGCTGGTACAATTGCAACATTTAAGAGGCATTTGGATGGGTATATGAATAGGAAGTGCATGGAGCAATATTGGCCGGGTGCCTGCAGGTGGGACTGGATTGGGTAGGGATATCTGGTCGGCATGGATGGGTTGGGCCGAAGAGTCTGTTTCCATGCTGAACATCTCTATGATTCTATGACTAGCAGCGGAAGCCATGACACCAGACCTGCTAGCTTATCTGAGAATGACCCGTAGGGCCAGTGAGGTGCCAACCTTCTGGGTGAATGCCCAACAGTGTAGGAAGGGCATCGATGACTAGGGTAAGTGCCACCATCTGCACTTCGTGACCTTGCCCTCTCTCTATCTGTTACTGCACCCACCTCCCACCATGACTCATGTTCTCCTACTCTCACTGAATGCAGCACCTTCTCTCGGTTTCTCTCTAACCTCTTCTCTGTCCCGCTCGCCAGTTCTGCCTGGTGTCTGTGCTGCCCACTAACTCACTCAGGATATCTCCCCATCTTTCCCTCAGCTGTACCATTACTAACAGCTGTACCAACCACTTCCATCTCCCTAATGCCTCTTGATAATTCGCTCATTCCAGGAGGAACTATCCCACAATAGAGCAGAAAGAGCCAAGAGTGGTATGAGACAGCCCAACATTCAGCTCCTCAACCCCTCACAGGGGAAGGGCCTGACACTAACAACCATGAAAGGCTGACTGACTGTGTCCAAACTCCCGGATTGGGATCTGAGACTCCCCTTGACTCACTGTGGGTACCGTGACTGACTGTGGACAATGATACTCAGCTTTCTGGGTTTGCGTCTGTGCTAAACACCAAGGCAATACAGCAGGCGGATGAACATAATAGCCCTAGCTGAGGAGAAACATTGTTGAGGGCAGGGGAAGACAAGGCAATAATTCTGTGAGCATTCAAGTCAGCTCAAAGTGAGTGTGTGCAAACACGGAGTGAGCAGCCCAGAGGGACAGTCCATGAGCTGGGTGGGTGTCCCTGAGCACAGTGTCCTTGCAGTAGCATTGACTGTGTGCAAACACGGAGTGAGCAGCCCAGAGGGAAAGTCCATGAGCTGGGTGGGTGTCGCTGAGCACAGTGTCCTTGCAGCAGCATTCCAATGAGAGTTGTCAGTGCACCCTGAGCTGCAGCATTGAAGTACAGAAGCGTATGGTCAGTGGGTCAGAGATGTGCTAGGATGGCATGGTGAGGCTGGCATGTGTCAGATGCCAGCATTGGTGGATGTTGACTACTTGCAGATTCTGCCAGTGCCGTGTCCCCCGAGACGCTGGTGTCCCAGATAGAAGGCCGCAGGAGCGAGGGTCAAGAGGGAGTCACCAGTTACCAGCTCTGACATTCATATCAAATTCTAAATATTGAGTTTCCCTACAGAGGGGAAGGATATGAAGCTGCAAGCTGATGAGGGAAGGGATCCACAATAATGTGGCTGTTGATCCTCAGTCATCATTCAGTCAGCATCTCGCCACGCTCGCCTTCAAACCTTGTATTAAAGAACAGTCCAGCACAGAAATAGGCCCTTCAGCCCAGCAAGCCCGCACTGACTCATGATGCCCTCTTAAAGTTAAAACAAAAGTTTTTGCTCCGATACCTTCTTTGTCATTCTGTTCCCTACTTACTCATACTTGTGCCAAGATCCCTCGAAAACCTTGTTATATTGGCTTCTTCCCCTCTATCAGTGCATTGCAGGCACTTTCACATTCCGTCTGGAACAGCCAAAAAAAACTTACCTATCACATCTCCTGAACTTTCTCCCTTTTACGTAAAACCTACGGTCCTGATAATTGATATTTCTAATCTGGGGAAAAAAACAGCCTCTAACTGTCCTTCTATCTATGCCTCTGATAATTTTGTAAATATCTATCAGGTAGCCCCATAGCCAATGATGCCCAGATGCAAACAAACCATGTGTGTTCAATTTCTCCTTCTGGCTAATACCCTCCAAACCAGACAACATGCTGGTAAAACTTTTCCATTCCCTCTCCAACACTTCCACATCGTGTGGCAACCAGTACTGTACACAATATTCTAAATGTACATCGAACTAAGTTTCTTTACAGCTGCAATATGACCTGCTAATTTACATACTGCATGCTCTGATGTACGTCTGCATGTTTGCCGTCAGGCTTCTTGATCACCCTATCCACTTTCCGGGAACCGTGGAGCTGTACCCCAAGATCCCTTTGGATGTTGATGTGGCCAGTAGTTTTTCCATCTACTTTATACTTCTCTCCTGCAATAGAGCTTCCAAAATGCATCACGTTACAACTGTCCAGATAAAGTTGCATCAGTGTTTTCTCTGTCCAAGTCTGCAGCTGACCTATATCCTGCTGTATTCTCTGGTAATCATCCTCACAATCTGCAACTCCGCCAATCTATTTACAGATCTCCAGTCACAAAAATATTGTTCCACCACTACTCTGTCTTCTATGGCCAAGCAGTTCTATATCCATCTTACTAACTGATCGCTGATCGCATTTCACTTCACCTTCTGTATGACCCTGCCATAAGGAACCATATCAAAGGCCTTGCTAAGGTCCAAACGGCCAACATCCAGTCCCATGCCCTCAACAATCAATTTTGTGACTTCCTAAAAACATTCAATCAAGTTTGTGAGACATGATCTTCCCAACACAACTGTGTTGCCTGTTGTGAGTAAGTCCATTCTAGAGTGCTGTTGGAGCTGCACTCATTCTGACAAGTGATGATTCCATCGTATTCCTGACATGAACATTGGAGAGTAGATTAGATTCCTTACAGTGTGGAAACAGGCCCTTCGGCCTAACCAGTCCACAGCAACCCTCTGAAGAGTAACCCACCCTCACCCATTTCCCTCTAACTAAAACACTCAACAATCTAGTATGGCCAATTCACCTGGCCTGTGGGACACGGGGTGAACGTGTAAATTCCACACAGTTAGTCACCCAAGGCCGGAATCGAACCCGGGACTGTGGTGCTGTGAGGTGCTAAACACGAAGCCACCATGCCGCTCTTGATGGCGCCCGTAGAGTTGGAGGTATGTTAGACAGTAATGGTTACTGTATAGTGGGAGGTATGTTGGACCGTGACGGTTACTGTACAGTGGGAGGTATGTCGGGCCGTGATGGTTACTGTACAGTGAGAGGTACGTTGGGCCATGATGGTTACTGTACAGTGGGAGGTATGTCAGGCACTGATGGTTACTGTACAGTGGGAGATATGTCAGGCCATGATGGGTACTGTATAGTAGGAGATATGTCGGGCTGTGAGGTTGCAGACTGAGTTGTACAGAGTATGGTTCTGCTGCTGCTCATGGCCCATTGCACCTCATAGATGCATCATCATTTGTTGCTCAATCTGTTTAACGTCTGTCCTATTAGGAAACCATATCATGGTGAGGAGGGTCTGCAAAATGTAAAGATAGCCCTTGCTCCCCATTGTGCAGTGATCATTCTTACCGATATATGAAATGGAGAGATGTATCTGCAGTAGGCAGATCGGTGATGAAGTTGTCAATTATATTTTTCCCTTTATTGATTCCCCCAGAACCTGCCACAGAGCAGTCTAGCAGCCACAGGATCCAGCATCAAGACTGAGCAGGATATTTACGATATACAAAGGAGCAGCTCCTTCTGCCTGGCTATGTCCTGTCAATGGAACAGAATCTACCAGAGAGGATGGTGATGTTGCCAGGGACATAGTCCTGTTCACAGAATCCTGCTTTACAGGCAATATCTGACTGGTTTTTTTATTAGCCTGTGGGAAAAATACAACAGGTCACTTTTACATTTTGTATAATGAAGAGTTAATATCACTTTGTTTCTTACATGTTTTAAAATAAACCAAACATCATTTTTTTCAGTTGAAAACAATTGAAGTGAACAATAATTGAATTACCAGAGCGCATATCTAATTATTACACAATTCAGTGACTGTAGTAAACAGCTGATTCATGTTCAGATCAGTGAACACACCATTTTGCAGGCAACATAGCTGTTGGAAATGACTTTGAGAAAAAGCCTGAATTCAGACACAGAGTTATTGGACCTCACCATGACCTCCAAAATACTGGCCATCTCCAAAATCTGTCCAGACTGAAGCTGGGTAGTTACTGATACAATCCCTCACAATAGACTGGTTAGAGACATACCTGAACAACGGGGAGATGTGTGCGGGGCAGACTGGTCAATGGACTAGCACATGGCGCTGGTCCAGTCGCAGTTCAACATTTATAACAATGACCTGTAAATAACCATGTATTGCAAGTATATCTCTTCTGGTGTGCCACCTAAACTCTAATTTTGCACCTTGGACCGGATCGTGAATGAAGGTGTTATAAAGGTGATGAGCTCCTGCAGCACATGGCATCTTACATTGAATCCCTCATAAACCATATCCAGTGTATTTTAGCCCCACAATGTTCGTATCCAAACAGAATTGTACAGCTCCATTGATGGCCAGTATGATTCCAGCTCAAAGTCCTTGTGTCTGACTTGCGCTAAAAGTTCTGTGTAACTGTTTGCAGCACTGTTCTAACCATTAACACCAAAGTCTGTTTACTGAAGGTCCAAAATCCTGTCATAATACCAACTTTTAGATTGTCCAATAAGCACAAATCTCCCCTTTATTCAGTTAACTTTTATAACAACATGATGAAAACAGTGCACAAATCACAGTATGGAGCATTGAAATGCTGAATCTCATTTCCACACCCAAGACCAAATTATTATTAAGTGAAAAGAATTTGAAAATATACAATTATTTTCCCTTGCATTAATGTTGTGAACTAATAGTCGACTCTCATGCTCCTCAGATGCTGCCTGAACGGCTGTGCTTTTTTCAGAAACACAATTTTTGACTCTGATCTACAGCATCTGCAGTCCTCATTTTCTCCCTGGTGATATCCACTCATAATCATTTTTCGTGGCAACAATATCACCGTGTTTAAACATGTTACAGTAAGGTATGAGTACATTTTCAGTTGTTCTATCTATCTCAGTGCTCAGTAATGTGGGACGTGAATGCTATTGTCTGTGTGATGCTCAGTATGTAGCCCATGCCTCTGAGAGACTGACAGATTGTTTCAAACAACATATTCCTACAGTTGTTCACAGTAAACAGGTTACTGCCTGGACCCAATCAGCCTGAGCTCATAAAACCCAAAGCACAGGGTCCAGCACTGGGCATGATTGGACAGTATTTTTAATTTCAATTTATTCATGGGATGTGTCTGGGCCAGTATTTATAGCCTGTCCCTTGTTGCCCTTGAAAAGGTGGTGGTGAGCTGCTGCACTGAACCACTGCAGTCCATGTGTTGTAGTTAGACTTCTAATACCGTTCGGGTGGGACATTGAAACAGTGACAATGAAGGAACAGCAATATATTTACCAACCAAGATAGTGGATGGCTTGGAATAAAACGCGAACATAGTGGGGGTCCCATGAATCTGCTTCCCTTGTCCTTCTTGAAGGTGGTGTTTTCAGAGGTACGTTGTAAGAACCCTTGGTAAATTTCTGAAGAGCATCGTGTAGATGGCAGGAATTTCTGCACCTGAGTGCCAATGGGTGATGGGTGAAGCTGAACAAAGCCAGGCAAATGGTTGGTATTCCATCACACGCACATTCAATCTGTGACTTTTCGATGGTTTGTTGGCTTTCACAAACCATGGGTTAAGTTATTTCTGCAGGATTCCTAGCCCCTGACATATTCTTGGAGCAAACGAATTAATATGCGTCAAAGTGTGGCACTGCAAAAGCACGACCGGTCAGGCAGCATCTGAGGTACAGGAGAGTCGATGTTTTAGCAGAAGCCCTTCACAGGAATGGGTAATGAAATTCTATGGTCAGTCCAGTTCTGGTTAATGGTAATCGCTGGAATATTGCTAGGTAGGTGTTCAGTGATGGTGGTGGCATTCACCGTTAGAGGATATGGTTCAATTTTCTATTATTAGAGGTAACCGTTGTCTGGCACACGTATAATAGAATGACAACTTGTTATTTGTAAGCACACACCTGCATATTTCCAGGTCCTGTTGCATTTGGTTAAGGACTGCTTCAATATCTGAGTAAATGTTGTTGAACATTGTTCAATAATTGGCAAGCATCCTCACTTGTGACTTTACAGTGTAGAGATGGTCATTTGTGAAACAGCTGAAAATTATTGGGCCTAGGGAAGAGAGCACCCTTACAGCTTACTAATGCTGTCCCTCCCACTGAGCTAGGAAGCTTGCTTCTAGTTCCACCTGCTCCAGAAGTGTTTAACAACATACCTGAATGGATTAGTATTACAATATCAACCACAAAGAGCTGAGTGAGGGCTTGGTTAGCTCAATCAGTTGGACAACTGGTTTGTAGTGGCGATTAATGCTAACAGTGTGGGTTTGATTCCTGCATTGAATGAGAGAACTGTTACTACTCAATCTCTCCCTTACTTGAGTCATGATAACTATCCAGTTAAACTACCACCAGTTGTCGCTGTCCAATGAGAGAGCAGCCCTATCATCCCATAGGAGTTTGGTGCCTTACCTTTCCATTTCTGATTTCCAGGCTTACCCAGGAAATCCTCCACTGGGGAACTGCTGCAAAGCTAAGATGGCTGCTCTCCCCCAAACCCCAGTCACCATCATTTATTCTAGATATGACTTCAGCCAGTGCAGATATTTCCTATTTGATCCAGCATTGATATTAATCCTGGATATGACACTAGGTCAAATGCAGTTATGCTGCTGTTAAGTGCAGTCACTCTGGCCTCTACTCTAGAATCCAACTGTTTGTTTGCTTGTTGGCTGCCTTTAAACCAAGGCTTCAATGAGCTCAGGGAATGAGTGGCTCTGGCAGAGCCCATACTGAGCTTCAGTGATCAGGTTGGTGCTGAGGAAGGGCTGCTTGATCCAATTGTAGATGACATCATCCATCCTTTTATTAATCATAAGGATTAGAAGAATGGGGCAGTCATGGATTGCCTGAAGTTTTGTCTGTGTGTGTACAGGACACACCCGGATAGCTTCCCACATTGTCAGGCATTATCCAATCTCTCCAGCCACCTGTAGATACCACATGAAATGTTTTGGATTAGCTGAAGACTGCCATCTGGAGGAGACTAAAGTAGTTCATCCCACTGACCCATCTGTCTGAACATTGCTGTGAATATTTCAGCCTTAGCTGTTCTATTGTTGTGCTGGACCCTTTCATCTTTGAGGAAGGTTTTTTTTGTGGATCCTCCTCCTCCAGTGAGTTGTTTGATTGACCACCCCCATTCACACTGATTGCATGTGACAGGATTGCAGAGATCAGGTCTGATTTGTTGGTTAGATATGTCTGTCACTTGAAGCTGACGCTAATTGATGAGTAAGTGGTAAGTTCGCCTCATTGTGAGTTGTGCTTAGTGCTGCTCTTCGCAAGCCCTCCTGGATTCTCCATTGAAAAAGGGTTTATCCCCGACTTGATTTTTAGGGTAAAGTGGAGCATGTGCCAACAGTGACTGTGAAAATTGTGGTGGATACAATTCTGCTGCTGTTGGTAATGTTGGGGTGTGTCTGTGTGGGATAGTCTTCGGAGGGTTGGTATGGACTTGCTTGGCCGAAAGGCATGTTTCAACAGAGTAGGGACTTTGTGAATTTTATGACTCACCTCTCATATCCCAAAGCTGAGTTACTAAAGTTTTCTCGTTTAATATGGTGGTACAGAAGATATTCATAATGTTAAAGTGGGATTTTAGTCTCCAGAAATATTGTGTGGTAGTCACCGTTTCCAACAAGGTCATCGATCAATGTGTCTGCAGCCCGTAGATTGGTGAGGATGAGATCAAAGATGCTTCCCCCTCTCAGTAGTTGCCTTCTCACCCGGTGCAAACCCAGTCTCACAGTTATGTTCTTTTGGTGTTTTGAAATGGCCCACACAGGATATATTCTCCAGCTTTATCACTCTCTCAGTGCTTCCTCGAAGTGTTTTTCAATATCGAGGGGCACTGAACCATAAGGTTGTGGGAGGAGAGTTAGCAGGAGGTTTCCAATTCAGTGTTTACTCTAAAACCATGAGGCTGAGTGAGGGTAGTCAGCAGGAGGTTTCCGTGTCAGTGTTTGATATGACACTGTGAGGCTGTGGGAGGGGAGTCAGCAGGAGGTTTCTGTGTCAGTGTTTGATCTGACACCGTGAGGCTGAGGGAGGGGGCTCAGCAGGAGGTTTCTGTGCCAGTGTTTGATGTGACACCGTGAGGCTGAGGGAGGAGGCTCAGCAGGAGGTTTCCATGTCAGTGTTTGATCTGACACCGTGAGACTGAGGGAGGGGGCTCAGCAGGAGGTTTCTGTGCCAGTGTTTGATGTGACACCGTGAGGCTGAGGGAGGAGGCTCAGCAGGAGGTTTCCATGTCAGTGTTTGATCTGACACCATGAGGCTGAGGGAGGGGAGTCAGCAGGAGGTTTCTGTGTCAGTGTTTAATCTGACGCCGTGAGACTTTGTTATGTCACATTGTTGCTTGAGGAGTCTGTAGGGCACTCTCCCTAGCCGCCAGACATTAGGAAGGAAGGGTTTCCAGCGTTTGCAGGGGTTTTTATTATTGTTGCTATCAAGTGAAGGGCCTCTCCTGTGCTGTATGAGACTAACTCGATTTCTCTTGTGCTTTGACAGTCCAAAGTCTCACTCCTTCAGTTCCTTCCAGTGCCTTGTTCTATTCCACAGATTTCTATAATATTTTCTCTAATAAGACATCGCAAAATTCCGCTTTTAAACCATCTACGTGTATCTCTGTATTTTTCCCTGTCATCTCCTCTAGCCCCTACATCCCTCCCCTATCTCTCCTAACCTAAAGCTGCTACACCTCTCCCCATATTCTGTGAATGAATTTTAAAAAATTCTCTCACCTCTCTATCATGCACAGGCCACGCTATGTCTCGGCCATGTCCAACCTTGTTTGCCTCTCTCAGTACCATCTCCAGCCTTGTTTTCCTCTCTCTGTGACATCACCAGCCTTGTTTTCCTCTCTCTGTACCATCTCCAGCCTTTCTTTCCTCTCTCTCTACCATCTCCAGCCTTTCTTTCCTCTGTCTCTACCATCTCCAGCCTTGCTTTCCTATATCTGTAACATCTTCAATCTTGCTTTAACATCCTGCCCTGTCCTGTCTCTAGTTCCAGTGCAACAGAATATTGAGTTGTTAGCCATGACCTCTCTCAAACACGTCTCTGTAATGGCAAAAATGTCACACTCGTCCATATCAACTGATTCCCTTATCACATCAGTCTGTCTGATAATACTCCCAGCGTTAACGAAAGCCAGAATATAACACCTGGAATATTCTGTACTACAGAGTGCTTCAGTCATTCACTGTTTCTTAACAAGCTGCCCAAACCATGAACCAAATTTTAACTCTCACTGAATGAATATTTATTGAAATGTAATTTATTTTTTAAAAAAATGATTGCATCAAATGCAACTTTCCAGGCCTGAGCAGTCAGCTCCAAATACAATGAGTTTCTGATGATTAATTCCCACTTAGTGTATGAGGGGACAGCCCTCAGTAATGGAGAAAGTGAAGATTGCAGTTGATGGAGATCAGAATCGAAAAGTGTGATGCTGGAAAAGCACAGCAGGTCAAGCAGTATCCAAGGAGCAGAGAATCAATGTTTCAGGCTTAAGCCCTTCATCAGAAAAGCACTGGTGCATTCTTTTATTTTTGTTCTGTAATTCGCAGAATGTTGGAAACCTTACTACTTCAGGAAGTCAGCACTGTATACTACACTGAAATGGAAAACAGTCAATCAGTTGGTAAGGCAGCGTGTAGACAAGTTGAAGGGAAATACAGATTGATTGGGGTACAAACATAAGGATAGATAAATCCACGAGTGATATGGGGTTATCCTAGGTTACTCCAGGAAGTTACGGAAGAAATTGATGTACTTTTGGTGATGATCTTTGCATCCTCACTGTCCACTGAAATAGTGCCAGATGATTGGAGAGTGGCAAATGTTATTGCCTTGTTTGGGAAAGGGAATAGGGACAACACTGGGAATGACAGAACAATCTGTCTTACATCAATGGTGGGCTAAGTATTGGAGATGATTCTGAGTGACAGGATTTGCAATTACTTAGAAAACCATAGTTTGATTATTGATAGTCAACATTGCTTTGTGGTGAGCAGGTCATGCCTCACAAACCTTATTGAATTCTCTGAAGATGTGAAAAACAACATTGATGAAGGCAGCCAGGTAGATGTGGTAAACAAGAATTTTAGCAAGGTGTTTGATAAGTTTCCCCATTGTAGGCACATTCTGTAGATAAGGAGGCATGGGACGCAGGAAAATGTGGCAGTCTGGATATGGACTTGGCTGGCCCATTGAAGACAGAGTGTGGTAGCAGATGAAAAATATTCAGCCTGGAGTTCAGCGACAAGTGGTGTTCCACTGAAATTGGCTCTGTGACCTGTGCTGTTTGTGATTTTTATAAATGACTTTGATGAGGAGGTGGAATGGTGGGTTACTAAGTTTGCCGATGACAGGAAGTTTGGTGGAGTTGTGTATAGTTTGGAGGGCTATTGTAGATTGCAATGGGACATTGACGGGATGCAGAACTAGGCTGAGAAAGGCGAATAGAGATCAAACGTAAAACATGCGAATTGTTTTATTTTTGAAGGTTGCATTTGCATACAGAATACAGGTTTAAAGGCAGAATACTTGACAATGTGGTGGAACAGAGGGATCTTGACCCATGTCCCTTAAAATTACCACCCAAGTTGATAGAGTTGTTAATAAGGTGATGGTGTGCTGGCTTTCATTATCAGAGGAAAGAGCAGCGAGTTTAATGCTTAGTTCTATAAAGCTGTGGTTCAACCATACTCGGAATATTGTGTTCAGATCTGGTTACCACATTATGGGAAACATGTGGAAGGCTCAGAGAGTGTGCAGAGGAGATTTACCAGGATGCTGGAAGGACTGGAGGACATGTCTTAGGAAGAAAGTTTGAGGGAGCGAGGGGTTTTCTCCCTGGAGCGTAGAAGGATGAGAGTTGACTTGATAAAAGTGCACAAGATGTTGAGAGACAAATATTGGATAGCCAGAGTCTTTTCCCATGGCAGAAATGGCTATCAACAACGGAGAAAATTTTAATGTGATTGGAAAAAGGTTACGGGAGATGTCAGAGGTAGGTTCTTTACACACAAAGTGGTGGGGGAGGAATGGATGTAGAGTCAGTTACATTCGGGATAATTACGAAGACTTATGGAAAGGCACATGGAATTTAGTGCATTGAAGGTTATGTAGGTTAGTCTGATCTTAGAATAGGATAAAAGGCCAGCAAAACATTGAGGGTTAAAGGGCTCTTACTTTGCTGTACTGTTCTATGTTCCAAGTTTCACTTAACTTGTGGATTCTCATCAGTTGTTGAATGTGTGAGGGAGTGAGGTGTATTCACCTGAATGTCAGCACAACGTGTATGGTTACCGAGACCAGACAAAATCTCCCAAGTTCAGTTATTAAACTGATTTCTGACTTGCCGTTAGCTTCTGGTTTTATCAGATGCATTCTGTTGGGTGACCCATGTATTAATATCTGACCATCCACAGACATGTACAATTTTATTTTGATACTGGTGAATGTGAAGGTACATTTATTGGATATTATTTCAGAGGATTCATTGTGTGACACAAGATGCTGCATTATACTGTCAATTGTGAACATTTTCTCCCAGTGTCTGGTCCAGAGAGCAGATGTATGGAGTATGGGGGACATGCCAGGTGTCAGCACCATGAGCAACAACATGTGATTCTGACAGTCCATGTCCATACAACTGCTCTCTGGGTCTGGATTTGATTGTGATAGTCTGCTGGCTAGTTTCCTCCTGCCCAAGGTGGAATCCAAACGATTCACTTTGAAGGAATGTTTGAATGATTATCCTGACCCAGATTGGAAATTATCTGGACAGATTCAGGAGCATGTCAGTGTCTCATTGGTAGCTATGAGGTCCAGTAGCACTGTGTCTGAATTGAAGCTTTGGAATACATTTTTAATGCCGGTCACGATTGCAACGTGGTGGGTTTACTGACCTGAACAATAATCAGGTGTTTGCCATGTTTGTGAATTGGGCAATGATGACATATTAACTACAGTTCTTCAACTTAACAATCATCTCTGAAAACAATTAAGTTGATTCTGTATTGATCGAACTAACATATAAACACCTAACTACATTTTATGATACAACAGTAAAGAGTGCACGTTTTGTTTTGTACAGCAAAAGAACGTTTTATCTGACTAGATCGAGTGAATCCTTAGAAGAGTACAAAGGCAGTATGAGTATACTTAAGAGGGAAATCAGGAGGGCAAAAAGGGGACATGAGATAACATTGGCAAAAAGAATTAAGGAGAATCCAAAAGCATTTTACAAAGACATTAAGGAAAATAGAGTAAATAGAGAAAGAATAGGGTCCACTCAAAGATCAGCAAAGAGGCTTTTGTGTGCAGCTGCAGGAGCTAGGGGACATAAGAAATGAGCATTTGGCATCAATGTTTACTGTGGAAAATGACATGGAAGAAATAGAATGTAGGGAAATAAATGGTGACATCTTCAAAATGTTTATATTACAAAAGGGGATGTGCGGGATGTCTTGCAACGCATAAAAGTGGATAAATCCCCAGGACCTGATCACGTGTACCCGAGAACTCTGTGGGAAGCCAGGGAAATTATTGCTGGGCCTGTTCATGAGATATTTGTATCATTGATAGTCGCAGGTGAGGTGCCAGAGGACTGGAGGTTGGCGAATGTGGTGCCACTGTATAAAAAGGGCGGTAAGGACAAGCCAGGCAACGATAGACCAGTGAGCCTGACAGTGGTGGTGGGCAAGTGTTTGGAGGGAACCCTGAGGGACAGGACGTACATGTATTTGGAAAGGCACGGGCTGATTAAGAACAGTCAACATTGCTTTGTGAGTGGAAAATCATGTCTCACAAAATTGTTTGAGATTTTTACAGAAGTAACAAAGAGGATTGATGAGGGCAGAGAGTTGGACATGATTTATTTCAACTTCAGTAAACGTTCAGCAAGGTTCCCCATGGAAGAGTAGTTAGCCAGCTTCGATGTCATGGACTACAGGGAGAACTAGCCATTTGGATACAGAACTGGCTCAAAGGAAGAAGACAGAGGGTGGTGGTGGAGGGATGTTTTTCAGACTGGAGGCCTGTGACCAGTGGAGTGCCATAAGGATCAGTGCTGAATCCACTAATTTTCGTTATTTATATAAATGATTTGAATGTGAGCATAAGAAGTACAGTTAGTAAGTTTGCAGATGACACCAAAATTGGAGGTGTTGTGAACAGCGAAGAAGGTTACCTCGGATTGCAACAGGATCTTGATCAAGTGGGCCAATGGGCTTAGGAGTGGCAGATGGAGTTTAATTTACATAAATGCGAGGTGCTGCATTTTGGGAAAGCAAGTCTTAACAGGAGTTATACTCTTATTGTCGAAAATCCTAGGGAGTGTTGCTGAACAAAGAGACCTTGGAGTGCAATTTCATTGTTCCTTGCAAGTAGAGTCACAGATAGATAAGACAGTGAAGTAGACGATTGGTGTGCTTTCCTTTATTGGTCAGAGTATTGAGTACAGGAGTTGGAAGGTCATGTTGTGGGTTTTTCGGAAGTTAGTTAGGCCACTTTTGGAATATTGCATGCAATTCTGCTCTCCTTCCTATCAGAAGGAATTTGTGAAACTTGAAAGGGTTAGGAAAAGATTTACAAGGATGTTGCTAGGATTGGAGCATTTGAGCTGTAGGGAGAGCCTGAATAAGGTAGCGCTGTTTTCAGTGGAGTGTCGGAGGCTGAGGGGTGACTGTTTAGAGGTTTATAAAATCATGAAAGACATGGATAAGGTAAATGGACAAGATGTTCTCCCTGGTGTGGGGGCGTCCAGAAGTAGAAGGCGTATGTTTAGGGTGAGAGGGGAAAGATATAAAAGAGACCTAAGGGGCACCTTTCTCCTGCAGGGGGTGGTATGTGTATGGAATGAGCTGCCCGAGCAAGTGGTGGAGGCAAGTACAATTGCAACATTTAAAAGGCATCTGAATGGGTATATGCTGGGAAGGGTTTGGAGGGATATGGCTCGGGTGTGGGCAGGTGGGACTAGATTGGGGTTGGGATATCTGGTCAGCATGGACGAGTTGAAACAAAGTGTCTGTTTCCATACTGTACATCTCTATGATTCTATTACTGTAATTTAGAAATGACAATAATTTAACATGCACTGTCAAATAAATAAATGTTTTATGTATTAAATTGTAGCATACAGTAAGTTGAAAACTTGCAATTTTTAGAATGAATAATAAAGAACAAAGAATATTCCAGCACAGGAGCTGACCCTTCAGCCCTCCAAGCCTACACCGATCCAGATCTTCTATTTAAACCTGTCGGCTATTTTCTAAGGATCTGTATCCCTCTGCTACCTGCCCATTCATTTATCTGTCTAGATATACCTTAAATGATGCTCCCACAATATACTCCAAATATGCTTCAATCAGAGCCTTGTAAAGACTCAGAAATTCATCTCTGCTTTAATATTCAAGTCGTCTCAAAATAAATGCCATCATTGTATTTGTCTTTCTGACCGGATAGGTCACCCAAAACAATGAACGTATTATGGACATTAATAAACTTATCATGGAGTTACAAAAATGAACAGTGATTAAAGCATGATGGCAAATAGATCTCAGCCTTGTGTAAACTCTCTGTACTAATCTACATGCTGTAGAATCCAGACAGGCTGCAGCTCCCTCCAGACAGTTTGCAAACAAACCTGACAGCTACAGTACAGTACTCTCCTGAAGATGGCCTTTAATGGGACATTGGAATGTCGCCCTTGGGTCATCAATATGCCAACCCATGGTTGAGTCTGATTGATCAGGGTAAACACACCTGATCATTCCATTGCAGATCCTCCATACCGTCCCAAGGGCTTGAAGACTTGGAAGGATAAGAATACATCAAAACTCCACAGAGTACAGTAACTGGAGAATATCCACCGAGAAACAAGACAACTCCAACACCATCGGAAGAATAAGAAGGCATCACCACGTGGAGCCTGGCCAAGTTCTAGTGTGGTGGTACACGGTCAGCCAAAGTTAAGTAAAAGCATAAGACAGTTTGCAGTATTTTTCATTACTCTATAGTAAACTTTATTGTATTGTATTGACTGTGCTCAATAAAAAAAATTATTGTTTGTACGAGTTGACTCACAGTTCTTTTGCTGAATAGAAGCCTTTAAATACACTGTGTGGCAGACACAACAACTTCCTAACTATTCACTCAACCTGCATGTTTACCTTGAGACATTCCTGTGCAAGAACTCATAACTCTGTTTGCACTTCAGACTTCTGAATTTTCTTTTCATTTATGAAATAGTCCATGCCTCTCTTCCTGTTCACAAAGTACATCATCTCGCACTTTCCCAAGATGTATTCCATCTACCACTTCTTTTCCCACTCTCCTATTCTATCTAAATCCCTCTGCAGCCTCCCTGCCTCCTCAATGCTACCTGTCCCTCCACCTACCTTTTTTCATCTAAACGCCTACCCAGAATGCCCTCAGTTCCTTAATATAGATCGTTAATGTACAAAGTAAAATGTTGTGGTCCCAACACTGAGCCTTGAGGAACATAGTGGTCATTGGCTGCTATCCTGGGAAGGACCCTTTTATACCCATTCTCTACTTTCTGCCAGACAGCCAAGCTTCTGCACACATTAGTCTATTGCTTCCAACAAAAAGGGACCTTATTGTACTCAGCAGTCTCCTGTGTGGCACCTTGTCAAAGTCCTTCTTGATGTCCAGGTGGATAACATCCACTGACTTTCCTTTGTCTCACTTGCTTGTTACATCCTTAAATAACTCTTACAGATATATGAGGCAAGACATCCCCTTGATGAAACCATACCGACTTTACCCAATTTTACAATTCACTTGCAAGTATTCAGAAATCTCATCGTTCACAATGGATTCCAGGATCTTACACATGACTGAGGTTGTGCTAATCGGTCTTTCACTTTCTGCCTTTTGCCTTATTCCCTTTTTAAAGAGCGTGTCACGTTTGCAACTTTCTAGTCTTCTGAGCCTCTCCCTGATTCTAGAAATTAATGAAAGATCACCACAAATGTCTCCATTATTTCTTCAGCTATCTCCCTTGGCACTCTGCGATATCGTCTATCTGTCCAGTTTATTTACCCATTTAGTTTTTTGAGCAATTTGTCCTAATAAGCTCAGTCCCAAGCTTCATCCCAAGCGCTATCTTGAATTTGTGGAATACTATCGGTGTTTTTACTGTTAAAACTAACGTGAAATAATTGTTCAGTTTCTCAGCCATTACTTGTTCCCCATTGCTATATATCCAGCGACGTATCCCACGTCTCAATATCCATTTCTGCCTCTATTTTGCACTTTATATATCTAAAGAACATATTACAGTTTTTTTTATTACTGACTAGTTTACCTTCATATTTAATCTTTTTCCTCTTATTTCTTATTTTGTTGCCCTATATTGGTATTTGTAAGCTTCCAAATCCTCTGGTTTCCCACTGCCATTTGCCATGTTGTCTGATTTCTCTTTTGCTTTTACGCTAGCCCTGATTTCCCCTGTCATCCATTGTTGCCTCATCCTCCCTATACCATGCTTCTTTTTGCTTGGAATGAATCTCTGCTGCGTCTGCTGAATTACTCCCAGAAACCCCCGCCATTACTGTTCCACTGTCTTTCCTGTTAGCCTACTCTCCCAATCAATTCAACCCAATTCTTCCCTCATGCCTTTGTATTTACTTTTATTCAGTGGTAATAATTGTTAAGTCTTCTATCTTCTCCCTGTCAAATTGAAGAGTAGGTTCAATGATATTATGATCACTGCTGCTTAAAGTTTTTCGTTACCTGAAGCTCCCTTATCAAGTCTGCTTCATTGCACAACACTAAATCCAGTATTACTCGTTGCCTGCACCATAAGCTGCTCGAAAAAAGCCATCTTGTAGACATTCCACAAATTCCTTTTCTTACAAAGCACTAGCAACCTGATTTTACGAGTCCAGCTACATATTGAAATCCTCCCAATCATTATAACTTTGCTTTTGTTACACATCTTTTTTACCTCCCGATGTGTCCCCTGTCCCAGCTCCTGACTACGATTTGTAGACCTGTACATAACTCCAGCTATGTTTTTTTTCACCTTTGCCGTTCCTCCATTCTACCCACACACACATTCCACACCATCTGTCCCTACTTTGAGTTTAGGGAACTGAGTGATGGGACTGCAAAACACTTTACCATAGTTCATAGTTTAGACATTGATTAAAATATTACATTTTCAATTCCATTGGAACGAGGCCACAATCTATTTCTTTGGCCAAATATTCTGTCTGTACTAGGGAGGAATGCAGACATTTGAAACTGTTAGAAAAGCAAGATTTGAAGAGGATTTGAAACTATAAAGAGATTAAGGTGTGTCAAGTGAACAGAAAAATATTGTATGGAATATTGTCGGAAATATTGTCTGTGCACTCAAAGACGTTGGCCGGTTGAATTGAAAGGCAGTGTATTATTTCAATGGAGAGATTGGCTTGAAGAAAAAAGAAATCGTGCACCTGGATGACATACTAAAACCTTTATGTGTGCATAAAGCTTTGATGGAGTACGATAAATGTAGAAACTATCTGAAACAGAATACATGCAAAATTAGGGAAGATTTTCTCCAGTTTTGCAGAGCAGTGGCAAGACAGCATCGAGAGAACAATGGGCATACTGACATGCAAATCAGTCCAGAGAAGATTCATTCAACTGATTCCTGTGTGGAACGTTTATTTCATGAGGAAATCTTGAACTGACCGACTCTGGATCTGCTGGAGTTTAGGTGAACAACATGTGATCTTGGTAAGGCCAAAAAATTCCAAGTAGTCTTTTCAAGTTGAATTCTAAAACAATATTTCAGCTTGTGTGAGAGATTACCAGGAGTGGACTGTCTATAAAACTGAAGAATATCTCTTTAAAGAAGATGTTGGTTGTTTTAATTCTCTCAATGTGTCGTGTATTTGTGAACTCTCTTCCCAGATAGCAATGGAGGATAAAACATTGAATATTCCTAAGGCAGAGGCAGACAGATTCTTGACTAAAAACGATGCACTAACATTGTAAGGGCAAAGGAAGAATAAGAGGGACAGTTGATAAGTTTGCAGTTGAGACCAAAATTGGAGGTGTAGTGGACAGCGAAGAGGGTATGCTCAGATTAAAACAGGATTTGGCCAGATGGACGAATGAGCTGAAAAGTGGCAGCTGGAGTTTAATCCAGATAAATGCGAGGTGCTGCATTTTGGGAAATCAAATCTTAGCAGGACTTATACACTTAATGGTAATGTTCTAGGGTGTGTTGCAGAACAAAGAGACCTTGGAGTGCAGGTTCATTATTCCTTGAAAGTGGAGTCGCAGGTAGATAGGATAGTGAAGGAGGCGTTTGGTATGCTTTCATTTATTGGTCAGAGTATTGAGTACAGGAGGTGGGCGGTCATGTTGCGGCTTTACAGGACATTGGTTAGACCACTGTTGGAATATTGCATGTTATTCTGGTTTCCTTCCTATCGGAGAGATGTTGTGAAACTTGAAATGGTTCAGAAAGGATTTAGAAGGATGTTGACGGGGTTGGAGGATTTGAGCTACAGGGAGAGGCTGAACTGGCTGGGGTTGTTTTCCCTGGAGCATCGGAGGCTGAGGGGTGACCTTATAGACGTTTACAAAATTATGAGGGGCATGGATAAGGTAAATAGGCAAATAAGGTAAATTTTCCCTGGGTCGGTGAGACCAGAATTAGAGGGCATAGGTTTATGTTGAGAGGGGAAAAATATAAAAGAGACCAAAGGGGCAACATTTTTGTGCAGAGGGTCGTGGGTGTATGGAATGAGCTGCCAGGGGAAGTGGTGGAGGCTGGTACAATTGTAACATTTAAGAGGCATTTGGATGGGTACATGAGTAAGAATGGTTTGGAGGGAGATGGGCCGGTGCTGGCAGGTGGGGTTAGATTGGTTTGGGATATCTGATCAGCATAGATGGATTGGACCGAAAGGTCTGTTTCCATGCTGTACATCTCTATGATTCTATGACTGGGTGATTGAGGTCAAAATCAGATCATCCAAAATCTTATTGCATGGCGGAGCTCGTTTGGTGACTTACTCCTGATGCTAGGTTTTGCATTTCTGTTGTCTTTAGATGCTGAAAAATTATGAGATGATTCTCATGAGCATGACGACTTTTTCTTTCAGGTTATTGGGCACAGCTTTCCATATGTGACTTTTAAACAGCACTCAAAAGCACTCAGGGAAGTTTCATAGTTTTGGAGAAAAGTCAGGAGCACAGCGCAAAGTAAAACCATACCTTGAAACTGCTTTCGAAATCAGATTGAGTCGAATGGATAACTTTACTTCTGCACATTCCTTTCAGTTCTTCTTGTGAGATGAGTTTCATTAGCAAGGCCAACATTCTGTTGCCTATGTGTAATTTCTATTCAGAATATGGTGATAACCCCCAGGGATTATTGTGGTGCAGGGACACTAACAGATATGTTACAAAGAGAGAAACGGGGTTCGGAACCATTTGACAGTGAATGGAGAATGATATAGCTTCAAGTCAGTGTGCTGTGTGACCTTGGAGATTGTATTCCTCACCATTTGATGCACACAAGCTATGGATATAGTCGGAATACATTCTCTGTTTTCAACAATTAAACTGATAATTATATAGCATATCAATAGACCCTTCAGCCCAGTACATCAATGCCAGCCAGGAACCACCTATGGATATTTTTTCCCAGTTACCTGAAGACCTATGACCTACTATGTCCTGGCAGTTTTCGCTTAAATGCTGCATTGCCTTGTATTATCTGTGACCTGAGTGTTTTTTGTTCTTTTAATATATGCACAAAATGGTTTTATTGAAGTAAATAACACAACTATAAAGACAGCAGCAAGCTCATCAGATCAATTAAAAAATCCTCATTTTTCAATAATTATAGAAAATCCGATTGTCTTTTCAATTGATTAGGGATTTTAAATGAAGCTAGACCAGCATTACTTGCCCTGGAGACGTTCCAGTCCAGTTGATGTTGGTCCATCCAAGTGACTGGTAGGATGGAGTACCAGCAGTGCATCTCATGTGCTGGTTTAACTGCTGGTGGATGGAGTGTTATACACGCCCCCATGCTATGATGAACAGCTCGCAGGAAAACACAGGAAATCTGACTCATTGTCAAAGCGAACATATAGGATTCAATTTATTACTTTTTTCTGAGAAATAGCAACCTTACAGATACATGTCTATATAATAATGAAAGGAAGTCTGTTTCTATGTTATTGGTGTCCTTAAAATAATGGTGTCAAGCAGCTGGAATAATGTTGGTGCTGTCGTTGGAGGATTCTTGCACTGAGCATGTGAATTAACATGTATGTTTTCAGAGATGGCTGGACTGTCCCAGGTTACTAATTGCTGATAATCCTTGGGATGTGTCTCATTTGTAATTTTGCCACTTAATGAACACAGTTTGCCAGAACAAACCAACAAGTACCTTTAGTTGGTGCGTCTGAATGTATCAGAGCTTTCATGGCTGCCACCACATGGAATCATATAAAAAGACAAGGCCCATCGAGTCTGCACCACCCAGTGCTGATGCAAGTGTTTTATAAATTTTAAAAGTTACCTTTCTGAACTACCCTCCAAGGCAATGCATTCTAGACACAGACCATCCTCTAGGTTCAAAACATATTGCACAACTCCTCTCTCAATATCCTATTTTTCACTTTCAACATGTGTCCCTTGTTTTTGACCCTTTGACTAAGGGAAACTGCTGCTGTCTGTTCACTCTGCCCATACCTCCCATGCTCTTATACACCTCTGTCAGGTTCACTGCTTACTCTTTTCTGTTACAAAAGCAAGACTATCTTCATGGTTTGAGTTCTGTCTTGTCTTGTCACTTCTTCCAAAGTTCAGCATCTCACATATTTCAGTGTTAATTTTTATCAGGCCCTCGGAACGATCTGTTTGTATCCTCCTGTAATCTAACACGTTCCTCCTTACTGTGACCCTTCCAGCTCATCATTGCTCATCCACAACATTTTTTATCATCCTCCAATATACCCCATATCCCACATTAATATCATCAACATTTAGGAATATCAGAAACAAACCTTCATTTCCTTCCTGTTCTACAGATCTATGGCAGAGGAATAAATGGGAATTCCAGTCTCTTGTTTTTCATATTTTGGTGAATTGCCAGCGTGATGCAGTTGAGGTCTTTTATGACAGAGCCACAAATCATATTTTGGACATGGAGCTGAATTCTGCTTTTACACTCCACCCCTCTACATGTATTATTCAGAAGGCTTGTATATCATTAATGTTGGGCGAGCCTTTGGCACTGTGCACTGAAACGTTGTATATGGGCCTGCAGCGTATTCTGTAAACCATTCACTGCAATAGCCAGAGCTGAAGTTTTTTTTTTCATCTGGAGGATGGACGCAGGCTCATTCATTAAGTTTGTTTGAAAGAGCTCGAGGGATGAGGATAACGATTAAATTAAATTCTATATTATAAACACACTATAGAAGATCAATTCACATTCTCATGTCTACGTTGAATTGGAAGCAAATTAAAAGAAAAAGCACCACAGTTCTGAATATTGTTTTAACAAGTGAAATTATGTTGCAATAATGCATTGGGGAAAAAGAAAATGTCTGCACTTGATGGAGATACAGAAATGCAGAGTAAATATATAACATGAACAAGAATCAAGTGTTAATAAAAAAGTATGAGGAGCCTTTTCTTAATTTTCAAAGGAAACAAGAGACCACTTTTCCTGCAGTGATGTTTGATTTTCCATCTACCTCACTTTTCCAACTACATGCTTTCTCCTGCCACTGATGGGACTTCTGCCACACCTCCTCCTCCCCATTCCTACTCTTTCCTTACTCACCTACTTCCCTTACGTTGCCCCTTCTGATGCTACATACCCTTCCACTGACCATCTCCCTTCACACTTATCGCACTGTATGTCACACCACTTCCCCTGTCACTCCCACTTTCCCAGATGCTCCGTTTCCCTTTTTGCCATCACAGTAGAAGCTGTTGGTTTCTGTGCGATTACTGGTCATTAGTGAATGGTGAGCTTGGACTGATCAATGTCAAACAGTTTCAGACAATAGGATGTTTGTCACTGTCTGATGCAGCACTAACAGGATAGCTTTGTTCACTGTCGGTACAGATTGGAGCTTCCTCCTGTCCGTCTGACACAATGTTTAACCAAACAGCCTCATCACAAACAGGAAAACCAACTTCTGACAGAATCGGAAGGCCATGTAGCAATTTTCTTTGAATATTGAGAGGATATTGTTCCAACAAACAGTGTTCTTGCCTTTTGCTCATTATTCTTTCAACTGATCTTCCCATTTAATTTGAGGTGAGTTCAGCGTGAATTCCCTTTCAATCGAAGCTGGGCTTGACTGAGGGTGGAATCAAGGACCTTGAGGAAAACTGTGATTAATGGGTATTAGAGAGCATTCTGCACTGGGAATGTGAGCAATAGAAAAATCAGTCTCTGCAAGCTATCTTCCACATTGCGTTCCATCCTGACGAGGAACTAATTTGATCTTCCTTCACAGGTATTCGATAAAAATCTTGGAATGTCCCTACAACAGCTCTGTGTGGGTTTGCATTACTTGGATTGAAGAGGAAGGCTGTAGCAGGTCTCTGGCGACTTAGCCAGAGTTACTGGAGATGACAAATAAACTCTGCCCTTGCTAGTGCCTTCCAAATCCCTGGATTGATATGTTCTGTTAAAGAAAATAAAATAAGATACTTTATGTTTGCCCATTTTCATTTAACGTCTCAGAAAGATAAGACCTTGCTGGATGAGTCTGATGCCAGTGACATCAGGAGAATGACAAGACATTGATAACAATTGGAATCGTTAATTCATTTAGTTACTCACAGATTATTGATTGTGTGATGTCAGTGCCACTGAGTTCAACATTTTCATAATGTGTAATGGTGATCATTCTCATATTTTTAAACTTTTCATTCAGAAGCCATAACCAAATACTCGACAGCCAACAGAAATGGCAGTTTCACTGTTCCCTTTCAGATCAGACAAATATCCATAGGTCAAAAGACTAAGTAAGTTGAAAGTGCTGGAAAACCTTAACAGGTTCTAAGCAGAGAGAAACAGATTTAACTTATTGAGCCGAATATGATTTTTTCCCACTAGGGTAATATCAGGCTTAATATTCTAACTCTGTTTCTATCTCCAGATACTGGCTCATCTGCTGTATTTTGCCTCTGTTTTCTGTTTATATTGCAGATTTACATTTTCCCCAGTATTCCGCAGCACAGTGATTCATTGGGGGGAGCAGAGTGGGAATGGGAGTGGCATGGCGTCTCAGTGGTTACCACGACTGTCTCACAGTACAGGGGCCCGGTTTGCTTCCACACTCAAGACTGTTTGTATTGAGTTTTCACATTCTTCCCCTGGCTGCATGTGTTTCCTCCAGGTGTGTCAGATTCCTCCCACAGTCTAAAGACTCTCAGTGGATTGACCATGCTAAATTTCCCACCTAACACACTTTTAAGTAAATGCCAACACGCAGGTACCACACACCTTTGGGGAAGAGAATTCCAACTCAATCGGTCCTTAGCGAATTTCTCCTTATCCCTGTTCCTATCGAGGTTCGAGAGTCATTCTTTCTTTTTCTTGTCCCACTCCTCCATCGGTCACGACAAATTATCTGTGTAACCAAGTGTGTGATATGGCAAATGATATCTGTCTCAGACTGGGTCAGGTACAGTGTTAGGAACATATCAGGCAGGTTTCTTAAAATTGCAAAAATAAATAATCTAAAATAAAAACAAAGTTACTCAAAAAACGATGGAAAGATAAATAACATAGTTTGGACATTGACGATATGTGTATCATTATTTATTTTCCTAGAAATCTGAGACACATATACACTCGTCTGAAAGCAAACAGAAAAAAAAACTTTGCAGAATATTAGTTTGAAAGAGCTTTGTCCAAATTATAGTTGATTTCATGGTAAAAGGAAAATCGAGATGGTCTCAATTGTTGCTCTGCCTCACAGATGCTGCTGGCAATGGGGTTTCTTCCTGGAACAGTAGGACTTGGCTGAATTCCCTTCTCTGCTGGCAGTGGGGAGATTCCAATGAATCCTCAAAAGGAACCCTCCATGAGTGGTAAAGATTACTGATGAATTTTCTGCTTTCTGTTAAAGAGGCATACAGTGTGTTAGGTTTCATTTGTAGAGGGATCGATTTCCAGAGCCACAATGTCATGTTGCAACTGTACAAAACGCTGGTGCGACCACACTTTGAATATTGTGTACAGTTCTGGTCCCCATATTACAGGAAGGATGTGGAATAATTGCAAAAGGTGCAGAAGAGATTTATCAGGATGTTGCGATGTCTGGAGGGAAGATCTTATGTGAAACGGCTGAGAGGGGGTTGATAGAGACATACAATATGATCAGGGGATTAGGTAGGGCATACAGTGTAAGTTTGTTTTCCCCTAGGATGATGATGTCAGCTTGTACGAGGGCACATGATTACAAATTTAGGGGTGATAGATTTAAGACAGATGTCAGAGACAGGTTCTTTACGCAGAGAGTGGTAAAGGTATGGAATGCCCTACCTGCTAATGTAGTCAACTCAGCCACATTAGGGAGATTTAAACAATCCTTAGATAGGCACATGGAAGATTTTGGGATAGTGTATGGCGATGAGCTGAGAATAGTTCACAGGTCACAGGACGAAGGGCCTGTTCTGCGCTATATTGTCCTATGTTCTATATGTTGCTGTCCATACAAACAAGTAAAGCGATGGAACAATAGCTGTGGCTTCTCAGACAAGTTACATTTTCTCCCTCTCTGGGCTGAAACATGCTGTAACATTACCCATGCACCAACGTGAACCATGTAAGATCTGGTTAAACATTCCGCTGATTGCATACTCCATTCCTTTTCTTTGTTCCATTTAGGAGTGATTTGTTATTTATCATTTGAAAATATTTTTATATGTGGCTTCATAATAATTGTACAATAAATCCATGTCTTCAAAGTATTGTGTTAAAATGAATATATTGTTTTATTAAATTAAATCCTTGGTTTTATTCTCTCATCCCTTTGCTATGCTCAGTGCACTCTCCTTAGTGTCCTTTATGATTCAATGTAAACATCTCTTATTCTCAGGCCTGAAGTGCCCTGACCTTGTAGACGTCATGAGGGGCATGCATATAGTTACTTTCCAAGGTCGGAGGAGTCCAAACCAGACGGCATAGATTTAAGGTGAGAGGGTTAAGATTATAAAGATACGTGAAGGGGTAACTTTTGTACACAGAGGGTAGTGTGTGTATGGAACGAACTGGCAGCGATGGTGATGGAGGCTGGTATAATTACAACATTTAAGAGGCAATGGATGGGCACGTGAATAAGAACCGTTTAGAGGATTATGGGACTAATGCTGGCAAAGATTATTACATCAGATTGGAATATCTGGTCGGTGCAGATAAGCTGGACTGAAAGGTCTGTTTCCATGCTGTATGACGCTGTGATTCCATCAGGCCTCCATTCCAGCAAAGAGTAAAGTGAAACATCAGTGAAAAGCTTCTAAAACCATTGCATATTTTTCTTTCAGTTTAGGGGTTCATTACTAGACACAATACATCAGATGTAGTCTCAGCATTGTCATGTACAAATGCAGTAATACATCTTAATGATTTAACCCAATAGCCTTTGCATAAAACAGCAAGATTTGATACCCTTTTCTAATTATTGACTGAATTCTGCTGACTAGGTTCATGTTGCTCATGTACTGGAATACACAAAACATTCTGTACCAATGGGTTCTGTGATTTTCTCTCCATTTAAGTGGGTTACTGTTATTTTCTCTGCTCAACACAGCACTGACTTTTCTTAACCTACATTATATTGTTTTCTGCTAATGTTTTGCTCATTAACTTCCCCTGTCTCTATACCATTGCAGAGTCTCCATGTCCAGTTAAATGACTACCTTGGTGAATGAGCTAACTGATCTCCACGCTAATCAGTCCTCTCATCCAAGTCATTGGAATAGTTTGTAAATAGTTGATAATCTCACATTGATCCCCGAGGAACTCCACACAGTTACAACTTTACAACCTAATCATCCCGAATGTTTATTCCCTGATAGTTAACCGGGTTTCCTCTGTTGCTGGGCAGCGGGCTAGAAAGGTTGGATGGTTTCATCCTACACTGTGTAATGTACTTAGCGAGTTGAATGACTTCAATCTATTCATGCCTAAATCCTTCGAGGGCAGAATGGTCTCCTCCTGTCTCACGATAACAATGCTGACTGGCTGAATGTGATCTTTCTTTACCTCTGTAAGATTACAGAGTGCTTGAGAGAACTACACGTGGGTTAGGAGCAGCAGTTGGCCAATCAGCCCCTTGAGCCTGCTGCACCATTCGGAATGTGCATTGTTGATGTGATTATAACTAAACATCCCTTTCCTGTGTGTCCTAATAAACATGGATTCTCCAGTTCATCAAAGTTCTATGGAACTCAAACTTGAGTGTTTTCTGTAATCCAGTCTTCACTGCTCCCTAGGGATGAGAACACCACAGAATACGCAATCTTAAAGAGAAGGGAGCATCCCTATCTCAGTCGGAAATGGAAAAGTCCTTATTCTTAAAATGTGTTCAGCTCAAACCAATCACCACTCTTTTGATGTATAAGGAGTCGACAATTAGAAACAGATATCGCCCACTCAGCCCCTCAAACCTGTCCACATTCCCATTAACTCTCCTAAACCAAATACTTATCAAATTCAGTCTCCACTGACCTCGTGGAAAGACAATTCCAGGAAAGATCATATGAGCAATGAACACTGGTGCAGAATGAGGCCATTCAGCCCATCTTTTCTGCCATGACATTTGATCACGGCTAAAATATTTCAGAACCGCATTATCCTGCCTTCTCCTAAGTTAACCAATGATAACTTATTAATTTAAAAAATGTATATATCTCTATATTAAATAACGTATGTGCCTGTATGTTGGGTTATGTTTGTGTGCTTGTGTGTAAATGTCCATATCTACATGCGTATCTCTGTGGGCCACTGTTATGTGTGTTAGTGTCAGTATCTCAGTTTGTGTGTGCCTCTCTCTACATCGCTGTGCAATGTTGTTTTTGAATTAAATAGATTGAACTTGGAATCAAAGTCTTCTTCCTCCTATCTCTCTGTCTGTCCCTGTTGTCCATAGAGTTCATAGAATTGCTACAGTGTGGAAACAGCCCCTTCAACCCAACAGGTCCACACTGACCTTTCGAAGAGAAATCCACCCAGACTCATTCAAATACTATCCTACATTTACCCATGACGAATGCCACAAACCTACACATCCATGAGCACTATGGACAATTTAGCATGTCAAATTCACCTAACATCTACAACGTTGGACTGTGGGTGGAAACCAGAACACCCAGTGGAAATCCATGCAGAAACAGCGAGAATGTGAAACTCCACATAGACAGTCACCTGAGGGTGGACACGATCCCGGGTGTCTGGTGCTGTGAGGCAGCAGTGCTCTCCTCTGAGTTTTGTGATTAGATTCATACAATACCTCCCTCTGCTGGACTGCCCACACCACTGCATCGGTGCCACAGTTTTTAACTCTGAGAAGCTAATAAATCCTTTGTTGTGAATCTCTCAAATTGCATGGCCGTTTGATTTTTCAAATAATATCTTTGGAAGCACAGAGCAGTTTTGTCTGATACTAAGCCTGCTGGACTGCCCACACCACTGCATCGGTGCCACAGTTTTTAACTCTGAGAAGATAATAAATCCTTTGTTGTGAATCTCTCAAATTGCATGGCCGTTTGATTTTTCAAATAATATCTTTGGAAGCACAGAGCAGTTTTGTCTGATACTAAGCCATGTTGTTCCTGCGTCATTGCCACCACTACTGGGCCTTTTTCAGGACTTCTCAATACGTTCTCACATAATGTTTAAGCATTGCAAGTCTCAGAATGAGAAATAAATTCATCTCATCTCCTGACAAAATGGGTCACTCAGAGGTGAGTATTTCCATTCTGACAAAATCAAGTATATTTGCAACCCTCCATCTACCAGCATTGTGTGTGTGTGTGTGCATTATGTGTTGATGATGCTGTCAGTTTGGATGGTGCTGTGAGCTGCCGCCCTCTCTCCCTCCCAGATTGTATCCTCAAAAGTTATCACCCTCTGCCACGGTCACTGCAGTCGGGTGGGGTAGCCAACTAAGGGAGAGATTGTGTTATTTTCAGCACCACAGAGAGTGCCAAAAATGCACCCATATACAGATACTCAACTGAGTCAAGTACAGACACACAGGTACGGTGGTTGTGAGGGAGATGAATAGTGTGCACTCCACACCCGTCTTGCTCCATTCTGTCCTATTCCAAGCTGTCTCTGCTGGAATATGAGATGGGGATGGATGGAGTAAAGGTGGAAGTGGATGACCCTGCTGTTAGTTCTGCATTAGGTATGGGGGTGGGAAGATGGTGACGTGTCCAAATGGAGTCAGTCAACAGTGTTGTATCCATGCAGTGCTATTAGTGAGGGAGATATAGTAGAGGGGAATGAGAGAGAGAGAGAGAGGGAAGGTGATGCATGCTGCAGTGAGAGTGTGGAGCATGAGCCTTGTTCGAGGGTCGAGGCTATAACAGATACACAGTGAGTGCGAGGAAGCAGAGAAAATACAGGGAAAGTTATTGATGCTTTTCCTATTGCTGGACAGTTCTTCTGACCGCAGATACTGCACTGAGCTGGGTGGTGAGCTCAGACCATGCTCGGTGGGTCTGGTGGTTTGGCCCTCTCTGGGAAGAGAATGGCCCACCTCTGTACTAGCCCATCCTGCAGGATCTCTGTGCCCATGTTGACAAACTGTTTAGTAATTGCCCTTATCTGCCATGCTCAGGGAAAACTGTGTAAGGGCAGCTCCAACCTGAGAAAACTCAACTGTGTGCCCTTGGCTGGTTAAGGATGGCACCAGTGCCCGGGCTCACAGAGTATCCGGGGCATCTGAGTGATGGTGAGTTCCTCCAACATGATGGGTGGGAGAATTGGGCTGGTATTGAATGAGAGGGACACCATGTGGTGGGGTAGGTAGTTAATAAGGTAACTTTGATAAGATAGCAGCACGAAACTAGCTCAGCCTAATGCAGATCATCCCTCTGTCACACGCAATGAAAATGTCACTGAGTCAAATTATTGTTAGATTCAACCCAATGAGTCGAAGACTCTGCTGACTCCATTCCCAGTTACAATGCTGCAGCAGCTTGAACAATGCTCTCCATCACAGAGAAGGAGCTAAACGTCTCCTTACCCTTGGGAGATGAGGCAGTGGGAAGGGGGTGGTTTAGGTATCAGTGGGGGACCACTTTATGACAAGTCATCATAATTCTATTAGTTTTAAAATAGAGATGGAAAAAGATGAACCAGATCTAAAACTTAAAGTTCTAAAATGTTGAAAAGTCAATTTTGATGATATCAAACAAGAATTTTCCAAAGTCGATTGGGACAGATATTCGCAGAAGGGGGTCAGTTAAGAAGTGGAAATCCTTCAAAAATATGATGTCAGGAGTATAGAGACAGTATGTCCCTTTCAGGGTGAAGGGTAAGGCTGGTACGTATAAGGAATGCTGGAGGATGGGAGAAATTGAGGTTTTGGTCATGGATAAAAGGGAAGCATGTGTCAGATATAGACAGCAGGAATTGAGGGTTTTTTTTTCTTAATTCATTCACGGGATAAGGGCATCCCTGGCTAGGCAAGCATTTATTACCCATCCATAATTGCCCAGAAGACAATTAACAGGCAACTACATTGTTATGCGTCTGGAGTCAGATGTAGGCCAGATCAGGTAAGGATGGCAGTTTGTTTCCTTAAAGCGTGTCAGTGAACCAGTTGGAGTTTTTTGACAATCGAAATAGTCATCATTAACCTCTTAATTCCTGACTTAAAGTGAATGACTAGAAGAGCCTGAAGTTTACTAGAGTATACTTAAGAGGGAAATTGGGAGCATAAAAAGAGGACACGTGATAGCTTTGGCAAATAGAGTTAAGGAGAATCCAAAGGTATTCTACAAATACGTCAAGGACAAAAGAGTAACTAGGGAGAAAATAGGACATCCTTAAAGATCAGCAAGGCTGCCCATGTGCAGAACCACAGGAAATGGGGGAGGTGTTGAAAGAATATTTTGTATCGGTATTTATGTGCAGGAGGATATGGAAGCTAGCGAACTTGGGAAATAGGTAGTGATATCTTGGAAAGTGTCTGTATTACAGAGGGGCTGCTGGAGGTCTTAAAGCATGCAAAGGAAGGAAAATGTCTTGGCTTTTATTAGATGTACGCTATACTCTGTGGGAAGCTAGGGAAGTGATTGCTGGGCCCCTTGCTATCATCAATAGCCACAGGTAAAGTGACGGAAGACTGGAGGGTGGCTAACGTGATGCCACTACATAATTGATTTAAGAAGGGTAATAAGGAAAAGCCAGTGAGCCTGACGTTCGGGGTGGGTAAATTTTTGGAGGGGATTATGAGGCATAGGATTTTCACGCATTTTGAAAGGTAACGACTGATTAGGGATAGTCAACATGACTGTGCAAGCAATATTGTGTCTCACTGACTTGACTGAGATGTTTTTTGAAGAAGCGACTAAGAAGATTATTTGAGAGAGAGTGGTGTACATTGTCGATATGGAATACATTAAGGTATTGAACAACATTGTGCATGGTCATCTGTTTAACAAGGATGGTTCATATGAAATACATGGAGAACATTTGGATACAAAATTGGCTCAAAGTTCAGAGACAGAGGGTGCTGGCTGAGGGTTGCAATATCCTGCCAAAGGTTTGCAATGTTCCCCCTGCTGTGCACATAGTCCAGTTTATGGAGTAGTCCACGAGCACGGCCTGCACAGCTGTCCATCTTAGCTGCTTCCTTACCCACGTTTAAGGTGTTTGGGCTGGTTCTGTGAGACAAATTCAGAATTTGAGGCAATGGATTTGACAATGTTATAAAGGACCAGGCATCACGACCAGCTATCCCTAGTAGCCATGCACTCAGATGACAAACAACACGATTTCGATTGGGACCACACCACTCTTATAGGACAGGCCAACCAGAGAATAGACAGGGAATTCCTAGAAGTATGGCACTCACCCACGAATTCGATTAACAGACACATCGACCTATACCCTATATACCGGCCACTGCAGCGAACAGCTACTGACACCCGGAAGCGGCAGATTCAAACCAGTATAAATGCCGGAGGAATCAGCACAGAAGTGCTTCAAAGGAGGCTCGCAAGCACTGAAGGTGTCACCTAGAAAGGGGACGAAACGTTTGCAAGAAAAACTCCCAGCTCAGCGAACAGAACCACAACAACTCATAGAGATGTACAGCATGGAAACAGACCCTTCTGTCCAACTCGTCCATGCCGATCAGATATCCCAACCCAATCTAGTCCCACCTGCCAGATCCCGGCCCATATCCCTCTAAACCCTTCCTATTTAGCCTCCACCAATCCTCTGGCAGCTCATTCCATACAAGTACCACCCTCTGCGTGAAAAGGTTGCCCCTTAGGTCTGTTTTATATATTTCCCTTCTCACACTAAACTTCTCCCTCTAGTTCTGGACTCCCCCGGGAAAAGGCTTTGTCTATTTATCCTATCAATGTCCCTCATAATTTTGTAAACCTCTATAAGGTCACCCCTCAGCCTCCCATGCTCCAGGGAAAACGGTCCCAGACTATTCAGCCTCTCCTTGTAGCTCAGATCCTCCAACCCTGGCAACATCCTTGTAAATCTTTTCTTCAAGTTTCCCAAAATTGTTCCAATAGGAAGGGGACCAGAATTGCACACAATATTCCAGCAGTGACCTAACAATTGTCCTGTACAGCTGCAACATGACCTCCCAACTACTGTACTCAATACTCTGACCAATAAAGGAAACTAAACAGTTAGTTTTTATCTGTCTTCGCAGAGGAAGGTCTAGAAAATTTCCCAGAAATACCAAGTGATCATGGGACTTGTGTAACTAAAGTCTAAAATCATTCATATCAGTAACAAGGTACAGTTTGAAAACATAACTGGACCACATGCACTTCATACCAGAATATCAGAGAAAGCAGAAATGGACATAATAATTGCATTGGGAGTCACTGTATTTTTACGTATTCAATTTGGAAGGTTATAAATGCATTCTAAGGATTTACAAAGTGACGAAGTGGGAGAATGGTGAACTACAGACCAGTTAACTTTTGCTTGAAGATGTCCCTTGTCGATATAAACAATGGAGAATAAGTGAATGTGGTATAGTCGGATATCAGGAGAATTTTTAAAGAATTCATACAGTAAGTTAGCCCTACAACAATAAATTAAATTATATTGGGAGGAACATATGCAAACGGGGGATGATAAAATTAAGTTTGCCTTTGTTTGGAGGGAATCAGAATATAGGCGATGAAGAGCTATGTGCTCTCTCTCCATGGATGATGTCTGAGTCACTGTGATCACTGTGATCTCCAGCATGTGTTGGTTTCAGTACAGATTCCAGCTTCTGTAACATACTCTCACCATTCCCCCCACATGTCCCCTCGCCGCCCCCCACATTCGCATCCACAACATTTCTTAATAACACAATCACAAAAACAGCTTTCTACCAGTACTCTCTGTCTCCAGTCAGAGCACAGAGATTATCCGAGAGGTTGGCAGTGAGGAGAAAGGTTTTATGTTACAGGAAGATGCAGATGGAATGATCAGATGGGCAGAGCAATGACAGATGGAATGTAATCCTGTTAACTATGAGCTGAGCTGAAAGATGTGTTGCTGGAAAAGTGCAGCAGGTCAGGCAACATCCAAGGAGCAGAAGAATCGACGTTTCGGGCATAAGCCATTCTTACCGAAGAAGGGCTTACGCCTGAAACGTGGATTCGCCTGCTCCGTGATGCTTCCTGACCTGCTGAGCTTATCCAGCAACACATTTTTCAGCTCTGCTCTTCGGCATCTTCAGTCCTCACTTTCAACTATAAGGTAATGCACTTTGGAAGAAGGAACTAGACAGGGGAGTGCTCAATGAATGGCAGCACACTAGGAATCTCAGAGGGCGCTTCTCCACACATCCCTGAATGTCACTAGGTAGAGTAATAGGTTAGTTAAGAAGTCACATGCGACTGTCGGCATAGCCTTTAATCATTGAGACATAGATTGTAAGAGTTATACAAAATTTTGATTCGGCCACAGATGGAATACTGTGTGCAGTTCTGGGAACCTCATTACAGGAAGAATGTGATTGCACTGGAGGGGGTGCAGATGAGATTCACCAGGATGTTCTCTGGGATGGAGCATATTAGCTATGGAAAGAGGCTGGATAAGCTCGGGTTGGTTACACTGGAGCAGAGAATGCAGAGGGGGACTTGATTCAGAAAGGTAAGATTACGAGGGGCATGGACAGGGTGGCTATACTGCTGCTGCTCCTTTTAGTCAAAGGGACAAGAGCAAGGGACCACATTTTTAAAGTGAAGGGGTTGAGGTTTAGAGAAGATAAGAGGATTGTTTTTCACCTAGAGGGTATTGGAGTCAGGATTAAACTTCCTGAGAGGAGAGTTGTGATGGGTAATTGCACAACCATTAAAACGTGCTTTAAGTATCATAACATTTATGGTTACAGATCTCATGTAAGAAAGTGCGACTCATGTAGATCATACTGCTTTTCTGACAGTACAGATTGTATGCTTCTGTGATTGTTTGATTATAGACGGTGAAAGCCGTTAAGAAGATAATTGGTGCTTTGACCATCATCTCAGGGGGAGTTGAGTCCAGGATTAAGGGCGTCTTACTGTAGCTGTACAGGGCGTTGGTGAGACCCCATCTCGAACATTGTGCAGTATTGTGTGCAGTTTTAGTGTCCTTACCTAATAAAGGAAAAATCTGATACTGAGGGAGGGCAGTGAAGGATGACCAGATTGATCTCTGGGATGACAAGCTTCTTGTGGGAGCAGAGTTTGGGGTGACTGGAACTGTATTCCATGATCTGTAGGAAAATGAGTGAAATATATAAAACTCTGATAGGGAGACAGTATGGAAGTCAGGGATGATGATTCCCCAGACTGCGATGTCTAAAACAGGGGCCCATCATATTAGGTACAGGCAGGCCACTCTGCATTGAGATGAGAATAAATGTCTGCACTCAGAGACTGCTGAACATGGGGAATTCTCTCCCAGATCAGGCTGTGGAAGACAAGGCACTGAATATAAATAATGATTGTTAGACATGAAGGGGATGGGAAGAGGGCAGGTATATGGTGTGGAGATAGAAGATCAGCGATCATTACACGTTGTTTTCTGATAATGCGGCAACTGTGTTCCTGTGGAACACTATTATAGAAAGCGGTGCAATATAAATAAGGTGGGCTATGGGAAAAAGAGGGTAAGGGTGAAGACCCAATAATATCAGGAAAAATCAAAACATAAAAATTAGTCATCCTAACACAAACAACAGCACAGTTGTAAATCTTTAAACCATATATTGTAATGTAATAGTGCTGTAAATGTACTACTTTCACACTACAGGTACTGAATACAGCACTGTACCTTTCACTAAGCTCTTCACCAGAAAGCACGCGAACAGACTGACCACATGATGCTACTGCGGGATTCCAGTTACAGTAGATTCCCGACAGTAAGGAAAATTGCCATTCAACAAAACAAGTCCATACCATCCTCCGATGAGTAACCCACCCAGACCCATTCCCCAATTCTATATTTACCCCTGACTGACACACTTGACACAATGGCCAATTTAGCATGGCCAATTCACCTGACCAGCACATCTTTGGACTGTGGGAGGAAACTGGAGCACCTGGAGGAAACACATGCAGACACAGGGAAAATGTACAAACTCCACGCATAAGTTAACCCAATGTGGAAATTGAACCCGGGTCACTGGTGCTAACCACTGAGCCACTCTGTCGTCCCAAGATTTCTCCCCAAGATTCTTCCCCTGGTTTGCAAGAAAGTTCCTTCTAAATGTCGATTAGAATTCCCAGTTCCGAATGTAGGTTTGCTCGCTGAGCTGGAACGTTCATACATCCATAATCTCAACCTGAGCTACAAATCTTCTCAAACCTCGCTAACAATTCCCAGTTTCAGGCTCAGTTTCAAGACGTGCAGAGTGGATTACATTCCTGTTTTAGCTGAACACATTGAGGGTGCATTTTGCAGACAGAGGACCCTGAGGCTGGGTTTTGCTGTCCAGCTGGTGCTGGGGATTGAATCATGCCACGGTGAATGGACCTCGCTTTATAAAGAAAGGTGTACAATTCATGAATTGTGTTGCAGCTAAATCGTGTTTAATAAGCACACATTTTTGGAGATATTCCTGTATATTGAATGGAGGAGCAAAATTGATGGGCCGAAGGGACTACACTAATTTTTATTTTATATGTCCCGATGTTTAAACGTACTGAGGGATATGAACCTCTTGTGGGGAAAACTGCACTGAGGAAATTTTCTCCATGAACTAGAATGGAGAAGGCTCAATGTGTTTAAAGACCTCCGCCTTTCCCCATGTTTCTGTGCAGTTTGTGGGAAAGCTCTGTAAATGCTGTCACGAGCCCTCAGATGTTAGGAAGGAGATCTCTGCATGGTGACGGGATTGTGTTTCCAATTCCCTTTTCCAATGCCGAGACTGGTGCTGGGTGTTCTGTCCGGGTTTATCCTTTAAGACCTCGGAGCAGTTTGATATAATGGAGTATCTTGCTTGGCTGTTTCGGAGACCATTGAAGAGTTTATCACATGTCTGTGTGTCTGGAGTCACTTTTGGCCCAGACCAGGAAAACACGGGAGATTCACTTCTTGAAAGTACATTGGGGAAGCAAATTGGTGCTTACAATAGGCATTGGCTTCAAGGTCACAGTTACTGACGCCAGATTTTACATCTTGGTATTTCATTAATTATTATTAACTTCCACCAGCTGCCAGACCATTAGCCTGGTCTGGATTAGTAATCCAGTGACATTTGCACAACAGCACCATCTCCACAGGGGGCCCTATCGGAAACCACACTGAGCTGGTTATTTCTGCACTGCTTGAAAACTCTGTCAAAAAGAACTCCCATCAATGTGACTATCGCAATGGGACTGAGGGCAGAGTAAATGGTCAGACTGTAGGCATTCCCCTGTTATGGGACTGAGTATGCGGCTATAAAGGACATTGGTTAGGCCACTGTTAGAAAATTGCGTGCAATTCTAGTCTCCTTCCTATCGGAAAGATGTTGTGAAACTTGAAAGGGTTCAGAAAAGATTCACAAGGATGCTGCCAAGTTTGGAGGTTTTGAGCTATAGGGAGAGGCTGAACAGGCTGGGGCTGTTTTTCCTGGAGTGTCAGAGGCTGAGGGGCGACCTTACAGAGGTTTACAAAATTGTGAGGGGCATGGATAGGATAAATGGACAAAGTCTTTTCCCTGGGTTCGGGGAGTCCAGATCTAGAGGGCATAGGATTAGGGTGAGAGGGTAAAAACAGACGCTGAAACTTGTGTCTAGATTAGACTCCCATTAAAGCTACTGCACTTGACTGGTTAAATTGCAAAATACAGAGCCACCATCTGATGGAGAAGGGGGAAGTCATCCCAAGACTAACAGATAAGATCGAAGCTCTGCATTCTTCCCTCATCCAGTTGGAAAAACACAGCAGTTCAGGTAGCATCCGAGGACGAGAAAATCGACGTTTCGGGCAAAATCCCTTCATCAGGAATACACCAGAGAGCCTCAAGGGTGGAGGGCAAAGATATAAAAGGGTCCTAAAGGGCAAATTTTTCATGCAGAGGATGGTACGTGTATGGAATCAGCTGCCAGAGGATATGGTGGAGGCTGGTACAGTTGCAACATTTAAGAGGCATTTGGATAGATATATGAATAGGAAGGATTTCGAGGCATATGGACTGGGTGCAGGCAGGTGGGACTAGATTTGGTTGGGATATCTGGCCGGGTTTGAACGAAGGGTCTGCTTCCATGCTGTACATCTCAATGACTCTATGACTCACTGGATATAGTTGAGTTATTTTCCACCTTGCCAGGGAGATGTCAGAGTTGGAGCTGGAACGAAACGGCTTCCCCAGGGACACGGTTTGTTGTGCAGCACAATTCTTCAGTCCTATTACAGGAATGGGGTCAGGGCCCATTGCCCTTGTCGTATCTACTGTGCTCAGCTGTTTCTTCATGTCACGTGCAGCGAATCGAATTGGTTGAAGACTGGCATCTGTGAATCTGTGAACATCATGAGGAGGATGAGGTGTATTCTCGATTCAACCCTTCTGGTTGAGGATGGTGCAGACACTACCTCCTTGTCTGTTACACTGATGTTCAGGGCTGTTCCGTTATTTAGGATGGGGATATTTGTGGAGTCCTCTCCTCCAGTAAGTTGTTTAATAGTCCACAGACATTGATGACTGAATGAGGGAAGAATGTAGAGCTTCAACCTTATCTGTTAGTCTTGGGCTGACTTCTCCCTTCTCCATCAGATGGTAGTTCTGGTTTTTGGAATGTAAACAGTCAAGTCCGGTAGCTTTAATGGTTTGTCGTAAGGTATCGATGCACATGGTTCTGTCTCTGGCATGTTCACCCAAACCCGTCACTGAACCATCACTCGGCTTGATGATAATGGTAGAATGATGGATTATCTGGATTGTGATTGAATGCAATTCTGCTACGACTGCTGCTGAGATCTACAGCATCACATGATAACCCAGTGTGAGATGCAATATCTGCAAATCAATTCTACTGACTTTCCCCCAATTCACACCGAGACCTATTCAGCCCTGTACCTGGCTTCTGATGTGCAAACACATCCAGTTTCATATTTTAATTCTGCTGAGGGCCTCTCCCTGATTTCACACCTCCAATTTGTCACATTACTCAGATACGTTAACATATTCATCTAAATCCCATTTTCTTTTCATTAATAACATCTGTGTTTGAAATGAATGTCTTGTCCTCTGTTTTTCTCTCTGACGGTGATTAAGAGGTCTGTCGTAGCAGTGATGCTAGTCTTATGTCGTTTCAGAGCCAATGAACTTGTGCCCTTTGCATTATCGTTCACTTCCCAATGTACTGCACTCCGTACTGGCCAGGGCATTTGAGCAGATTTGACGCTGGAACTTGTTGGAACTTGTCATTGGAACTTGTTTAAAAACAGAAATTGCAGACAAAACTAAGCAGGTCTGGCTGCATCTTGTGGCGTGAAAGGAGAGTTCATCTTTCGGACCCAGTGATCCTTCCCAGTTTCTCCAGAAATATTTATGTTTTTGTTTCCAGTATCCATAGTTATTTGTTGAATCGAAACTTTGCTCTCTGCCTATTCATTTCTGGAGAAACTCAGCAGGTCTGGCAACATTTGCTGAGATAGAGAAAAAAAAATTAGCGTTTCAAGTTCAGTGTAACACTTCGTCAGAACTGAAAACGATTGGAAAATGGGCATTTTAGTCCCTTGGCAGATATGGGAGGTAGGTGACAGGAAGAAGAGGGTGTGAGAACAGATAAACAGGCTTTTAGCAGTGGTGAACGAGAAGATGATACAAAATTAGTCTAAATTAAGATGTGACTTGGGGAAAGGGGTTTTCTCTATTGAGTGAAAGATAAAGAAGACACAATCACACAAGGTCATAGGGAGGCCAGGAGGGAGAATGTTGAACATGTGGTATTATATAGATCTGGCAAGAGATACATTTTCACTGTAGAGATCATCACCGCCATCAGACAAAGGAACGCAGGTGCTTGACTTCTTATTGGCACTAGTAGCATGTTCATGCTGCCTTAGTATTGGAACATAAAGACAAAACAAATAACAGAATGAAGTTTGGGCTGAGTACTGTTTACCAGTCGCTTTTAATATTGTTTCAAATTTGCAGTGTTTATTTTTAAATGCTTGTTCTTGAAGTTAGTATCAGATGGGGTTTAGAAGGTTGAGGGGTGACATTGTAGAAATTTATAAAATCATTGGAGGCATGGGTAGGATGAAAAGCCAAGATATTTTCCACAGGATAGGAAAATTAAATCATTTAGTGCATAGGTTTAAGAGGGAAGATTTAAAAGGGAGGAAGAGCGAACTTTTTTGTTTACAGAGGGTGATGTTTATGGAATGTGATGCCAGACGAAGCCTGGCAGATGCAAGTATAGCTCCAACACTTTAAAGAAATTTGGACAAACATATGAATGCGAACCATTCAGAGGCATATGGGCTAAATGCAAGTAGATGGGACCAGTTTATATTGGAAAACCTGGCTGGCATGGACAAAGTGGACCAAAGATTGTGTTTGAGCGCGATATAACTGTGTGAATATAGAAAGCAAAGGAAAGAAAAGATGTGATGTAAACAATTGGCAAGAAATATAGAAAAAACAAGCAGCACGAGATTTTCCATTTATATAAGAATAGTTCAAGAGGTGTGTGTGATATTTGGTAGGAGGCAAGTCAGGAAGGTTTATTGAGAAAAATTTGGAGGCTATGACATGGGATACAGACAAATAATTTCCACCAGTATTTTACATCGTTCCTCAAGTTCAAGGTGCTGTAAATATTTCAGTGATGCAAACAAAATGGTAATAGGAGGTAAGTTCTTGAACTGTCTCTAACAAAAGGAACAAAGCATTTCTTAAACCGATAAGACTAAGGATAAACAGATCATAAACAATTCAAAGCTGGTTTTAAAAGAAGTGATCACAGAGTGGCTGGTAGCTCTGTGTGAAATATTCCATAACTCACTAAATTAACGGAGTGTCCCAGTGAAACTGGAGACCCTCCAATGTGGCATCTGTCTTCAAGAAAGGAGGGAGACTGAAAGTAGGAATTACTTAGCCTCAACATTATTGCTGGGAATGAGTTATTAAGGAAGGAACTGTAGGGCATTTAGAAAAACATCAGACAGAATCATCATGGTCTTTTTAAAGGCAAACTATATTTTATCTGTAAAATCATGCAAAGTTTTTGTGGAGACGCATGAGAATGTATCAAGTGGCCTTGATAAACGGGGACTGATAGATACGAGGCTTTCTGAAGATTTTCCACAAGGTATCACAATATAAAGGTTCTTACGCAGGACAAAAGCTCATACTATGACGGATAATGCATTAGCATGGGATGACAATTGGTAAACACTTAGAAATCGAAGAGTCAGGAATCATCGATCTTTATGAAAAAAAATTACCACAAATATCAGACTGATAGCAAGAGCTGCTTACAATCTATACTGAGAGCCTCACAGCGGGAGCTGAGTGCAGTACGCATCGGAGTTTGTGGATGACACTGAGAACCAAAAGGTAGGCTGTTATTTAATGAAGAGGACTCCCAATAAAAGAGCAGTACAACAGATTGGAATATTCATTTGCATGAAACATAACGTCAGCATGCTGATGCTGAAATATTGGTTCATTAGATTGGTTCCTGGGATGTAAGTGTTGATTTATTGAATACATCAAAATGCTGAGGCCATTAATCATTGTGGTTTAAATGATGAGAGTGGCATTATTGCAATGGACAAAATACAGAGGAGACTTGACAAAGTAGATGTTGAGAATTTGGTTCCACACCTGGGCAGACTGTCTCACTCCGGGACATAGATACAGAATAAGGAATGTCGATTTCAAACTGAGATGCAAATAATTTTTCTTCTTTCAGAAGGTAGTGAATGGCTGGAATTCCCTAACCCAGAGAGTTGTGGAGACTGGGTCACTGATTGTATTTACAGACGGTGTGGCTTGGCTTTTGACATATCAGCGATTTGAGGGATGCAAGGGGTTAGCAGGGAAGTGGAGTTGAGCACTGGAGTAGATCAGACATGTTCTTATTGAATGACAGTGCAAGTTTTAGGGGCCGAATAGATGGCCCCATTCCTATTTATTACGTTTTTATTTATGTTTTTGGTAAATGACTAGTTATTACCCAGGAAGTCATGATGTAAAATGTTGCATTCAGGGAGAGCAGAGGATTTGTCAGAGTTGACCTTGTGTGAGGTATGTGGGCTGTATTCACAGCGAATCTGGGTCTGTAACATGTCCCACATCTGGAGCAGAAGTTACAGAGAAGGGAAACCTGGAAAGAGGAATTGGTTGGGGCTCACTTCCTGAACTAGCCTAGATTTTCCAATTACATTCCCCAAACAACACCTAACCATCGGAGTGGCCTTGATCTGCTCCTGTGCAGCAGAAGCGAAGGGCTGAATGGAACATCAGAACATAGGGGTGAGGGACACGGTCCTTTGGCACTCCTCGACCAGTCAATAAGGTCATGGCTCATCTTATTGTGTTCCCAGTTGCACTTTTCCTCATTGCACTATTATCCCTGATTCACCTATCCATAGAAATAGAGACAAAGTCAGCCTTGATATAATATAAAGATTCAGCCATCCCAAACTTCTGCGAAAGAGAATTCCCACTTGAATGAATTCTCACTTTGGTGAATTTCTCTTCACTCCGGTTCTGACTGAGATTGGAGGGTGTCACTGTTCCCTTCTCTAGTCCCACTCCTTCACTACTCACAACGCATTTAAAGGAAACCAGGTATGGCCGATGATAAAGATGTAAGACGGGGTCAAGTTCAGTTATCAGAACAAAGTCTGTTAGATTTCATTAGTCAGCTACAAGCAATTAATAGAACTAACTGAGGAGCATGATGGACATGTGGTTCGCACTGCAGCGTCACATCACCAAGGAGCTTGGTTGAATTCCAAACTCAGGTAACCCTCTATGTGGAGTTTGAACATTCTCCATGCATCTATGTGGGTTCCCCCCAATGTTCCAGTTTCCTCCCAGAGTACAAAGATGTGCAGCTTAGAGAGGATTGACCATGCTAGATTGCCCATTGTTGAGAGAGTGTCCCCTTGAATAACCCATGTCATTGGGAGGAGTTTAACCTGCACTGCTGGCCTCCCTCTGCATCACAAACCAGCCGTCTAGCCAACTGAGTGGGTGATTGTGTAACTGTTACAGACATAAACATTCACAGACAAAGGGCAAAAGAAACGACCATAACAAGGAAAGTGGTACAATTCAGATAACGGTCAAGATAACGGCTGAGGATAAAAAAGTTTTCTGCTCGAAATTGAAATTTATAACTTGACAAGTGTTTAGAAGCAGGGTTTGGCTGAATACAATAAAGCGAGACAAAGTGAAATAGCCAGAATTACTAACTGTGATTGGATATAGAATACATGCATATGTAGAGAGAGAGAGAGAGAGAGAGAGAAAGATGAAAAATCTTCGTGTTAGTTCCCCTTATCTGCCATTAGCGGGGTCAACTGTGCAGTGTCGCCCCAAACTGAGAAAGTTCAATAGTGTGACCATTGACCATTGAAAGATGGCACTAATGCCATTGATCACGGAGTATCAGAGGCATCAGTCCGATGGCGTGTACCTCCAGCCATGATGGGTTGAAGAATTGTGCTGGCTTTGAATGAGAGGAACACTATGAGATTGATGGGTAGTTAATGAGGTGAGTTCGATAAGATAGCACCAGGAAACTAGCTCAGCCCCGTACAGACAATCCCTTTGTCACACTCAATGAAAATGGCACTGACATTATTTATTGTTAAATTCACACTAATGACTCGAAGACTCTGCTGACCCCCCACCCAGTTACATGGTTGCAGAACAAATGGTCACCCAAAACTCTCCATCATCTGTATTGACATCAGTATCGCCTTCACCTATCATTCCTGGGAATACTGGCTCATGTTGCAGCACGCAGTCCAACTGTCTTCATTTCAGCATTCTGAAACCTGTGACCTTACATGAAATTGTCTTTCAATCTCCCTTTCACTTTTTTCCCAAAATCCTATTTACTGTTGGTAGTTAAACTGATTTGCCGGCCATATCTCTCTGGCAGGCACTGGGGAATACCGTCTAGGGAATGAAGACTCCGTATCAGAGTGATCATGTAACTAGATGAGTAATTCAGAGGCATGGGCTGTGACTTCAAGGCAGTGTTTGAAATCATAACACAGCCAGTGTCAGAGATTAAATTCGAATGACAAAAATTGGAATGAAAACTAATTTCACTCATGGAAGCCAGAAACCAGCAGAATTGATTCTTATTATTTCACTGATAGTCTTTGGTAAAGAAATTTAACATTATTGCCTAGTCTGAACTCAGTGTGACTTCAGACCCACAACAAAATTGTTGGCTCCATTTTTTTCTTGACAAATGGCCACGTGGTCAAGGACAATTAGTGATGGACAACAAATGCTGCCTTTGCCCGTGATGCTAGCATCCTGATAAACAACAACATTAAAGGTGAACTAAATCAAGGTGGGTGCTAGGGATCGAAAATAAAATTTTCCAGCATCTGAAAGTGTTGGAGAATCTCAGCAGGTATGGCAGCCTCTGTCAGGAGCAACGCAGATAACAGTTTGAGTCCAGTGACCCTGTTTCACAACTGAAAGCAAACTGGGAAATAATATTACTTATCCTGGAAACAGGGATAGTTGGGTTGGAGAGAGAGGTGGGGGCAGTTTTAAACAGGGTTGATGGAGAAATGGCCAACCAAGAGAGGAAAAGAAATGAAAAGTGAGAAAATGGATTGCTGATGATGAACTGAAAGGAAAATTAAATGGCAAGTTATTCTCACATTTCCCCATTTCCCATATTCTTGGATATCACGTCCATTTAGATATGTCCCTGTTTATAGGGAGTTAGGTTCCCTCCATCTCTCTTCTCTGACTGTGATGATCAACTCCATTAGCAATACTGGTGCTGCCCTTATGGTTGCTGAGATATAGAGAAATGTAATGTTACATTGTCAACTGCTTCTCTGAGGAGAGAAACTGTTAATGTGGGACTGTGCAGAGATGCAACGGTTTTCTCAGCCAGGAAGAGAAACTCATGAGTGGAAATACTTTTCAAAACTGAACGCGTGCACCATGCATGTGGGAAATTGACTTGTCCCTGACATTGGAAAATCTGTGAAGTTTCTGTGGATACTTATCTCGGGTTTGTATTGTCAGCCGCTGGATCTGTTGACCCCACTCTGTACACTGCATTTACAGAGTGTCTGGGTCCATGGTAAACAAATGGAGATGAGGCGCCACAGAAGGGAAGCTCTATAAATAGGAAGGAGCAGGACAGTGCACTTTTCTCCCTGGGATTTCCCAGGACATTTGTCTGAGCTGGGCCAGGTGTAAGGTATGAAACCAGTTTGTTTCAAATTTGAGGTGGTCACTGAGCTGTGTCCCCTCGTTCACTATACCATGTAGCTTCACACCAGTGACAGGACTGTGCTGATGATGACCATAATTTAAACTGAATTAATTCTGGAACTTTCCAGGCAGGAGCGAATTTTCACCGAAGTGCAGTGCTCCAATGTATTGACTGGCTGACAGAAGCTACCTGTCCGCTTAGAGCAATATATTGAGTCCATCTCCCTGAGGAAGGTACAGAAACAACCTTCCAGAGATACAAGGGAACACAGTGACTGGTGAAAATGAACAACAGCGGGAAAATATAATTAATTAAAGGTATTTCTTTGAAAATCTCATTGAATTGAATGTTGGTATGTTGCGCTTCAGATGAGAAACATCCCAGAGTATTGAGGAGGTGGCAGTAGAGCGAGTGAAGGAATTACTGACGACTGTTCAAAGCTGGTTAGAGTCTGGAAAGGATCCTGCAGACTGGAAGGCAGATTTGTAAACTGAAGTATTTAAAACAGGACGGAGAGGGCAAACAGAAAACTAAATAGTGGTTAGCTTGTTATCAGCGGTGAGAAAAACATTGTAACCTTTTGTGAAGAATGTGACAACTAGACAATTGGAAAATAATGACATGATTTGGTAGATTCGACCTAGATTTAGGAAGGGGAAATGATCTTTGATCTTTGATAAATCTACTGGATTTTGTGGAGGTTTCTGTTGAGACATCAACAATTGGGAACCGATGGGAGTGGAGTATTTGCATTTTAAGCAGATGTTTGACGTGGTTGAAAACCGGTGAGTAGAGAATGTTAGAGTCCATGAGTAGGTAGAGGTGGAATACATCGAATGTATTAAAAGTTGGATAATCGAGAGAATGAAGAGAGTCGTGTTTTTATATGGAGTGAAGACTTTGGGGTCACAGTGTGATCAGTGTTTGAACAATAGCTCTTCACAAGACATAAAATGCTCCAGACATAACAACAAATATCATCATTCACATTTATATTCATTAAATAGTGAGAAGTTGGGAAGTGCTATTGTTGAAACAGACCTGCATGTGCTTGAACATGTGCTGACAGAATTTTTACGCAGCAGCAAGTAAATGATATATGGCTCTCCATGCAGAATGATTAAAGTACCAGAGTAATGCATCTTTCCCAACGGTAGTGCTTTGTTTAGAGACTATTTGGGTTATTATGTACAGACTGAATCTGATTAATAAATAATGATCTTGTCAGCGATAAAGTTCAAAGAGATTTCACCTAAACCCTGGCATGATGTTACTATGAGGCGGAAGTGAAGAAACCCGTGTTTAATATGTCTTCATTCCCACTGCCAGAAAACCATGTTAAAGTAACACATATATACTATGAGTAATGAAGCAATGTGGAACAGGTTAGAGCAGTCTATCTGTGCAGCCCATGCAGCATTTGTTTCTGATATTGGAGCATCTCTGACACCATCCTCTTCCTGTGTCAGTGACCTGAGAAGCTAAACGACCATTTTCTGCAGCTTTGGAAATGGCACGAGATGTGAAATGGTCTCGTTCTGATCCCGTATAAATGATGCATGGGATTGAGCAGTCTCCTTGTCTTCCTATGTCACAGACAGGAGGGACTGATTGGGCTATCCCTCTTCTAGCCCAGTAGTTTTCAAGGGCTGAATGACTTCCCCATTTTCTTGTGAACCCAGATTGACGTACTGTATGGTCCTTTCATTTTGCTGGGGAAATGCGCAGTGTCTGGCAGTGCTGTTACATGAATGTTACCCAAATTTTAAAAGCAAAAGTTCGAATGTTGTCGAGGTCTTGTCGCACATGGATACAGATGGCTTCAGAAGCTGAGGGCTGAATTTTTTTTTCTGAACATCGCGTAGTCTTCAGTGAATATCCCCACTTCGGATCCGTGTGAACTCAATAGGCCGAATGGCCTGCTTCCCCACTGAAGGGATTCCCCGCTGGCCAACTGCAGATGCCTTGGAACCTCCTGCAGTGATGCCCCACGGCTTAGGATGATTGATGCCCACCGATAACAATCACCTTCCCTTGTTCTGTGAATAACTCTGAGCGGTGGAGGGTCATAATCGATTCACTTAAATGTGATTTTGCTCAGGCTTCTTGATGTCATTCTCAGTCCAATACTGCCTTGACTTCGCGACCAATCTCTCTTACCTGTGCGTCTGTCTTCCCTGTTTTGTTCATTTCAATACGTCAAGGTGGAGAAGCAGAGAATGTTTTCTTCAAACAGAGGGAAGTGAATATCAGGAATTCTCTTAAACAATGAGTTAGGGGAGCTAGATCACTGAAAGGGACCAGTGGTGTTCTGCAGGGATCGGTTTTACAAATTACTTGAATGAAGAAATGGAAGAGCGGGTTAGTAAGTTTGCCTATTACACGGAGGTTTGTGGATTGGTACATAGTGTGGAGGGCTGTTGTCGGTTGCAATGGGGCATTCACAGGATGCAGAACTGGGCTGATAAGTGACAGATGGAGTTTGACATGGATAAGTGTGAAGTGATTCTCTTTGCAAGCTCGAATGTGAATGCAGAATACAAGGTTAACATCAGAATTGTTGGCAGTGTGGAGGAACAGAGGGATCTTGGGGTCCATGTCCATAGATCCCTTAAGTTTGCTACCCAAATTTTGATAAGGTTGTTAAGAAAGCGTATAGTATATTAGGTTGATTAGCAGGGGGATTGAGTTTAAGAGCCGCGAGGTGATGCTGCAGATCTGTAGTGCCCTGGCTAGATCACACTTAGAAAATGTTGTTTTAGTTCTGGTCACCACATTCTAGGAAGGATGCGGAGGGAACTTAACAGGATGCTGACTGGACTGGAGATCAGGTCTTATGAAAAAAAGATTAAGGGAGATAGGGCCTTTCTCGTTGGAGTGAAGCAGGATGAGAAGTGATGGGATAGAAGTGTACAAGATGATGAGAGGCATAGATAGAGTGAATAGTCAGAGACATTTTCCACAGGCAGACATGTCTAAAACGAGGGTACATAATTTTAGGGTGACTGGAGGAAGGTTTCGGGGAGATGTCAGAGTTCAGTTCTTTACACAGAGAGTGTTGTGTGCATGGAATGCACTGCCAGCAATGTTAGTCGAGTCAGATATCTGAGGGACTTTTAAGAGATGTTTGGACAGGCACATGAAAGATAATGTCCGAAAGTATGTCGATGAGTCTGGTCTTAGAGTAGGATAAAAGATCAGCACAACCTCCAAGACTGAAGGACCTGCACTGTACTGTACTGTCCTATATTCTCTCTTCTATGAAACTAATTCAAGAGGCTTTAGATGTATTTTGACCTGTCAGCGAGTTGAGTACTAAAAAGAATTATGCATGAAAGAGGACTTGAGACCGAGAGAAGATCAGCCATGATCTTACTGAAGGGCAAGGCAAAGTTGAAGGGTGGGGGTAGGGAGCGATCGGCTTGCTTCTGTTTCAACAATCTCACATTCTACATTCTATTATTGGAAAGTTATAGGGTGTTATTTTCCACGAACTTCTGTTATTGAATGTTATATTCAGGGAGTCCAGAGGATTTTCTCAGCCATCTCTGGGTGAGGTACCCGAGCTGTGTTCAGAGTGAAACTGGGTCGATAACGTGACCAAGAAATGGAGCACGTTTTGCAGAATGAGGAAGCTCTGGTAAGAGAGATGAGGAGCCGCTTTCATACCCAGCCTGGGTTTTCCAATTACATTTTCCAAATCACCCAAACTGTGTGGGAAAGTATTGAAGGACAGAATGATCTCCTCTGTTTCTGTGCACGAGGTGATAGCAGTAAGTGGCCTCCAACTGCTCCTGTCTAGCAGGTTTGAGAGGCTGAATGGAACATAGAAACATGGGACTGAGGAGCAGGAATCGGTCATTGGACACTGTGAGACTTATCCACTAGGCGCTAAGATTGTGGCTGATCAGGTTGGGGTCACGGCCCCACTGTCCTGTCCTTATCCCATTATCCATGACTCACTTCACTGCCAAATATTTAATTAGTTAACATCTTTGGATAAATGAAACAAAGAACCACTACAAACATTTGGGGAAGAGAATCTCCACTCTAAAGGCCTTTTGGAACTTTTCCTCATTCCTCTGATCGAATCAGAGGGTGAAACAGCACAAATTATTCAAATTGTCCAAATTATCTGCGCCGACCAGACATCCTAATCTGATCTAGTCTCATTTGCCAGCATTTTGCCAATATACCTCTGAACCATTTTTATTTATGTACCTATCCAGATATATTTTAAATGTGTGATTTTATCCGCTTTCATGGTTGCTGTTGTTTCCTAAGGTAATCTTCCTCACTGTCCACTGCACCAGATTTTGCTGTTATCTGTAAACTTACTAATCATGCCTCCGATATTCACATCGAAATCGTGTGTGTGTGTGTGTGCGTGTGTGTGTGTATATATATATTTATATATATATATGTATGTGTGTGTGTATATATATATATATATATATATATATGTATATGAAAAGCTGCGAGCTCAAAAATGATTCTTTTAGTGCACCATTGGCCACAGGCCTCAAGTCTGGAAAATATTCTGTTACCTTCAAGACAATTTTTGCATCCAATTGGTTAACTTTCCCTGGATTCCATGGGAGCTGAAAATGTGTTGCTGGTTAAAGCTCAGCAGGTCAGGCAGCATCCAAGGAACAGGAAATTCGACGTTTCGGGCTAGAGCCCTTCATGAAGGGCTCTGGCCCGAAACGTCGAAATTCCTGTTCCTTGGATGCTGCCTGACCTGCTGTGCTTTAACCAGCAACACATTTTCAGCTCTGATCTCCAGCATCTGCAGACCTCACTTTTTACTCTGGATTCCATGGGAGGTAACTGCTTTAAATGTTCATTTTTATCTTGTAACTCAATTAGTTTAGTTGAACTAAACATATTTCCATGATCACCTATTTCCTCATGTTTTGTCTCAACTATCTGATGGAACAACGTCTCTGCCAATGCCACTTCAGCTTCCTCGTCTTTGCATTTATGATCTCTCCTGTTTCAGCTGGTGACATTGGAACCTTGGTGCCCCACAATCAGGAAAGATTCCAGGATGAGGCTCCTGCATTGCTTCAGTTGCCTGTGACCCTCCTGGCTTTTCAACCAGAGCGGGCAGCACTCCTACCGGTGAGTAAGCTACATACTTTACAAGGTCAAATTGTATTCCTGGAGCTGAAAGTTTGTCCAATACTCCCACCGCAATTTCTCCACACTTTACTGGACACTCCACCCACGCTTTACATAATTGTGCGATTTTTTTGTCTCACATGAATTCACTTTAGCAGTACCTTTTCTTGAAATAGTCCTTCAGGAGTACATGCCTTCTCATCTTTCAGCAACACAGACTGAGAGCATCCTGTGTGCCTTAATATTTCTTCCTCTTTATCTGCTACTCCTGACCTATGTGAATACACTATCCCTTTGGTGGTATATTTTATATGCAGATCCGGCACTTCCTCCTTAACCAACCTCTAATCAGCTTGTACTCGCTGATGCAGCTTTCTAGCCTCCACTGTGCTTTCTGTCCACGCTCCAATAAAACTCCCAGGCTTATTCTGTTTTCCGACATCTTTTTTTCCCTAGCCCACCAACACAGTGATTTCCTGTGACCTAATTTATTGCAACGAAAACACCGGATCTTTTTAGCTTTATTGTCCCCTTCAAGGGTTTCCTTTTTACCCTGTGGTAAGTTATCCTTCTGATCTTCACTGAGATCTACATATCCTTTCCACGTGAGGATATCTCTTTGCCCCAATTCCTATCCCTCATGAACTGAAATTTATTCTGGAAGCCAAAATGTGTTTTATTAAACAATTCATAATCATCATGCTCTTCATACGTTAATCTTGCTGATTTCACTCTCTGCTTTTCCACAAGAGTTTGCACTACTTCAGGCAATGAATCTTTGAATTCCTCCAAAATAATTATCCCTCTAATTGCATCATAGATTTGCTTGATTTTTAAAGTTCTTACCCATTTATCAAAATTACTTTCTTTGACCCTTTCAAACTCAATATAAGTTTGACCAGGGTCACTCCTAAGATTTCAGAAATGTTGTCTATAGACTTCTGGCACAAGCTCATATGCACGTTCCTCACTTACTCATACTCCCAAGATCCTTCCTCTGATATTGTTGCGGATACCTCACTAGGTCTACCTACAAGTTGCGTTTGGATCAACAAAACCCACATGGCAACTAGCCACTGCAATTGTTTCGCCACTTCCCCAAATGAAATGAAAAAGATTTCTATATCCTACTCATCAAATTTAAGCAAGGCATGAATAGACTTAAAAAGCATCTCACCAGGCTTTTGACTATCATGGGTTTGCTCATCCTCACGCTGTTGCAAAATAAGCTTACCTCCATCATTTTCAGCTGACTTTCCACTCTCAGTGTCCATCTCCGAAGCTCAAACGCTCTCTCTTTTTGTTTCTCTCCTGCTAAAATCATTCGCTTTTTTCTCTTGTCTGGATAAAACCAATTCTTTTTTTTTCGTTTCTCTTTTAATTTTAGTCGTAACGCAAACTGCATCATTTCTGCTTCGATATCAAGCTGCTTTATTTGCAATTGAAGTTTAGCCATTTCTACAGATCCTAATGGAATTTCCAGCAAGTTTGAATGCTGAGCTACTTCTGCAATCATTTCATCTTTCCTCACATTATGAAGTAGCTTCAACTCCAGCTTGGCTACAAAGTCCCGCAGCTTGGATTTATGTGCATTTTGTAAAACTCCCAAGGTCGATTCTCCCATCTCTAAAACACCCTTTGTGACTGCAAGAGCTACTGTTTTCTGAAGCTCTATTTACCCACCACCAGCAATCTGTTATGGACCAGGCCCGACCCCTCAAAATATTTTTAAGCAGGTAATCCAAACGTAACTTTGATATTTGTGGAAAGTTAGTGTCTAGTGAATAATCCCAGAGTGAATTGGCTGGTCAGACTGCCGAGTTTTAAACAAACAGACTTTATTTACCAAATTACGGCATGAAGCACATGAAACTGAAAGTAGAACACCCAACCAACTTGCGTTATCCAACCAAGAGGCTATCCTGACTTTAGGATGTTGTTCCAAAATACTTGCAAGAATTCCAAAAACAAATGCTTTATCACAAAAAGTAAATCTGATACAAAGAGCTTTCAGGTGATGAGGTCGGAAGAGAAGGAGGGGGAGAGCGTCCAATTTCAACAGGGACCCTAACTCAGCTAACCCCCAAACTGAATCGATCTGCCCAGATAGAGAGCTGGCCACGTCCTCTTGGTTATACATGTTTTTTTTTTATTTAAAGACTTGAACGAGTTCTGCCTGAGGCATTACCAGTTAGGAATAAACAAAAGGACCCCAAATGAACCTTTCAAAACTCAGACATATTGAAATCTTGGATCATTTGGAACCTCACTGAAGGGGAAAGATCAAGGATTATATAACTTTGTAGAAGGACCGGCTTTGTGACAGTATGTGCCACATTTGGCTTTGGACTGAATACAAACAATGTAAGTATTTCTGCTTTGAAGCCAATAAAGTGCGTTAAGGTGTTTGTGAGTTTATTTTAAAACAGGGTGCTGAAGCATATTGAGTGCTGAAGATACATAATTGCCTCATTAGGTCAATGAAAGGAATGCCCAGACAAATCCACATTTCCTGTGTAATGGAGTGTCAATGTAGCCACTGTAAATATATTTGCTGGTGCCTGTTCTAATCGATGAGCGACTAGCATGGTAACAACATCTGGATTGTGGTTTGGGAGAGGGGTGGTGGAGGAGGTTCAGGTGGTTACAGTATTGTAACTGAACAACGCCTTTTTGTTCAGTGACTATGATTGATGTCAGTCCCTATGGATTTTAATGATGTCACTGGACAATTTCCCTCTCTTATTAGTAAGGGGATTCTTGCAATGCTTTATGCCATTGTATCAGCAGATACATCACCTCTGCCACTAAAAGGGTTCAGCAGCTGCAGAGACAGGAAGAGGAGAGGTATCCATCTGAGAATAGTCTCGAATGTTCCATTAATGGATCGGAATCTGCTAACATGAGACTGGAATGCTGCAACAATGGATAGGAGTTTATCTGAGGGTCTTTTCTATCTTTCCTGGTATTGGTCGACATTAGCAGATCGGATATACGGTGTACTGATGATTATTCAGGCAGGTTACTATCCTATGCTCGCTATTGTTGGTGTTCCTGGTAAGTACCTCCATCTCTATCCATTTACTAATCCCATAAACCATGGCAATCTTCCTTGCTATTTCTGTTACCTATACTTGGCAAAGACGAAAAATGTTGTCCTCAGTTTCAAATGCAAATTCCATTCATTATCCACAAATTTCAGAACCGTCCACACTCGCGTTCTCACAAACACCTGAGAGCAAGTTTGTTCAAAATCCTGAAGAACATTTTTACCCAGAATTCATTTATGTCTCGGTATTCTGTCCATCATCAAACCTATCCATGTTCAGCTCGATAATATTCCCAGTCACCATCTTGGCATCAATGCTGACGCCTAATAAACCATTATTCATGCCTTTATGGTTACAGGTCTCCTCGAAGCATGATTTCAGTTGCACATATTTCGATAACTACCTTGTTATGGTCTCTAAAGTAACCTTATGATAGGGACGCTGTGTCAGTGTAATACTGTTGCAAGAAATCTAATTCAGAGGCACATGTTATTACAGATAAAGTCACAGTTTCACATCCTACCACAAATAATGTCAGAACGTAAATTCAAATTACAGGAGTTGGCAATGAAATTAAGTTTCAATAATTATAACCGGGGCATCACCAGCATTTAGTCTGTAAGTTTATCTATTTCACTGATGTAGTTTGTAAAATAAATCTAGCATTATTACCTGATCTGGCTTAAGACTGACATCAGACCCACAGTAACGTACTTGGCACTGTACTACCTTCGGGAATGAGCTCACTGTAAAGGGTCAACAAATACTGCCCCTGTCAGCGATGCAGACATCCCATGTAATAACAACAGTAAATGATAAATAAATCAAAGAATGATACAAGAGATCAGAATAAAAAAGAACGAGAAACTGCCAGAGAAACTGAGCAGATTTGGCAGCCTCACATCGAGAGAAAAAAAGAATTGGCATTTTGAGTCCAATGCCCAGACATCAGAACTGAACGCCGCTGGGAAATAGTGTGATTGATGTTGGTGACAGGGACGTCTGTTGTAAATGGGAGAAGGACTAAGTAGAATAGGTAGAGAAAGGGAAAGATAGAGGGAAAGAAGCAAACAAACAAATTGTATACGATTAGCTGGGATGGAAAACAAACGAAATAAAACTTATTTATTTTTCTCCTGTGACAATAGTACTGAAAACTGTGACCATGTACGGCATACATCAAAATCACTGTTTAAAGTGAGTCATGTCGCTTTGTCTCTCTTTCTTGAGTATAAATATATTATTTTATTCATTAATGGGCCAGTATTTAATTCCCTTTCCACATTGTCCTTGAGAAGGTGTTTATGAGCTGCCTTGCTGAACAGTGCAGGACGTGGGCTGTAAGTAGTCAGTGCTTAGTTCTGTCCGGTTTCATTTATTTGAGGCTTTAGAGTGACTGATATAACTGAATGGCTGTCTTGGCCATTTGAAACTGCAACTGAGAGTTAACCACATTGCTGTGAGTCTGGGGTCACACGTAAGATCAATCAGGTGAAGAGCTTCGATTTCATTCCCTGAAGGGCATGGGGATGCCAGGGAGTACAATCGACAATGGTTTCATTGTTTTATTTGATTCTTAATTCCTGATATTTTATTGAATTCAAATTCCAACTTTTGCTGAGGTGGAATTCCAATCCGGGGTCTGGGTCATCACCTGCGTCACTGAATTAATATTCCAGAGATCATACAGCTAGGCCATTGCCTCCTCAGCATCCCCAACCATCTCCAATGGCAATAGTGATGATGCTGTTGGTTTGGCTTTGCTTCATAAGGCAAAGAAAGGCTTTGGCAAAACATACCATCCTTCTCATTTTGTATTTATGAGAAGGCGAGATAATGGAGATTGTTCCTGGGGAAAATGAACTGGATGTCCTTGGTCATGAGTCACTGACAGTAAGTTCATTGCAACATGATTAAAGTTTAGGAGTGAAGCCTCCTTCTTGCATTTGAAGAGTGTTCTTGCGATAGTACGTGGGACAGTGTGAATAGATTTTCTCTCCTTTATAATGAATGATTTCCTTGCTACATAGAGACAGAATAAAGGAGTTTCACCAGATTAATCCCTGCAGTGATAGTACCATAAGAAGAGTGTGAAGGAAATTAGTTTTTACTCTGTAAACGCTACAAAAGAATTAAAACTGATTGCATTAAAACTTGACCGTTATGGACTAACACTCATTATTTCCAAAACAAAACGCTGATAAGGTGAAATATAATGTGTTTTCTGCAATACACATCTTCACATTTGGACAAATATATAGATAGGCAACATTGAGAACGATATGGGCCAAGTGCAGGGAAATGGGCTGCCCCTGGATGGACATTTTGGTCAGCATGAACCAGTTTGGTCTAAAGGCCTGTCTCCGTGCTGTAGGACTTATTGACTCTATGATAATATACATAGCTCTGTGGACACCACTCCCCCCACCCCCCCCTCCCCCGCCATGTTGGTTGAGAGAGAGCTCCAGGTTCTGAATGAACTCTCATCATCTCAATGTGCAGTTGGTGTGTAAGCCTGCACTGAACGTTATGTTTTTCACAAATCTGTCAGCAGTCGAATTCTGATAGAGTTCACCATTCCCGCCAGCTACTGGCCCCCGTACAGAACACTAGTCTGTCTTTTCTGTCACAAAGCTAGTCCCTTTTTTGTTTAAAAGCTGTTGCTTGGCACAACGAGACGCTGGCTTTGATGTTTATTAGAGGGACAGTAAAACGGGACCTGACTCCGATCAGTCTCGTTTGGCTCAGAGATGAAAATGATTTCCAGGGGCGTTTGGTTTATATGTAAACAGATGAGACTTCTGCCCTTCAACTTTAACCTGAAAGCATGCACTCCATTTATACTGGTCTTTAAATGGAGTTTGCTTCTTGGGATTGTTGTGTATATTTTGAATAGCATAATTAAGTCTATCTGTATAGGTTAAGTTCTGTAGGGTTATTTTATTCTGTTCTTTGTGTTTCATTGTGTAATTTTTTAAATACAGTATTTGTCAGTTTTAAAATTGAGTAGACAACCTCGCTAACTTAGTCCAGGTAATTTTCCTTTTGCACTTACCGAAACAAGTTGCAACGTTGTGCTCTGGGCAGCCTACTTTAGAATGCTTTGAGTGGTCTACCAAAATACACTGGGGGCTCTTTACTGGAGTTCACACAGCGAGTGTGAAGTGTTCATGTCTTTACTTCGGGTGTTGGGTTTGTTGGGCAGACAAAGCTTTGGATAGCAATGGCTGTTTCAGTCGCCAAAAGTTTTCTGGATGTGGATGCATTGACTTTTGAAGGTTTGCAAAAAGTGAATAAGACCAAGCTGCAGCAATTAACAGAGAATCTGAAATTGGACCTGCCTGCGTCTGTGAGGAAATTAAACTTGCTGGAGAAACCATCAGAATCTACAGAGCTGGCAAGAATTCAATTGCAAATGAGGCAGCTTGAGTTAGCGGCGAGACATAAGGAAAGGGCAGCAGAAATGAAACAGTTCGAGTTACGTTTAAAAGCAGAAGAGAGGGTAAAACAGCAGCAGAAGAGATGGGAAAAGAGAGAGCAGAAGAGGAGAAAGAAAGAGAGGTCTTTTGAACAGCAGAACGGACACTTTAAAAAGGAAAATCAGCGTAAACGGCTGGAGATAAAGGCTGAGGGTAGGGTTAGTAAGGAGATGAGTGAGGATGAGAAAACCCCTGGTAGTCAGAAGCCCATCCTGAGTCAAGCATTGCCTAAGTTTGATGAGAAGGATATGAAAGTATTTTTAAGCTCATTTGAAAAGCTGGATAGAGAAATGCAGTGGCCAGAGTCAATGTGGGTTTTGTTAATCCAAACTGAACTTTTAGGTAGGTCTAGTGAGGCATTCGCATCCCTACCAAAGGACGGATCTGGGGCGTAGAGGAGGTGAAAAAAGTCATTGTAACTGCATATGAGCTTATACCAGAAAGCTATAGACGAAGGAGGTGCCGCGATTGGCACTTGAGCTACCAGTTGGAGGTCATTTTGGGTTGAGGACAACACCAGCTAAAATATAAGGATTTGTTTACAGGCCTGGACTGTACAAAGATGTAGCTGAAGTTTGCCAGCCGTGTCAAACATATCACGCAGACAAAAATAAAACTTGCACCTTTAATACCTATTCCAGCATCTGACGACCCTTTCACGAGAGTCTTGATTGACTTCATAGGCCCCCTACCACAAACAAAAGGTGGGAATAAGTATTTATTAACAGTAACGGATGTGTCGACAAGATATCCAGAGGCAAGCTCATTATGCAGCATCACAGCTAAAACGGTTGTAGAAAAAAAAACGTAATATTTTTCTTAGATACGGACTACCAATAATGATACAGTCAGATCAACGATCAAACTTCACATCCAAACTATTCCATGAGGCGATGGATAACTTGGGAATAAAGCAATCCAAATCTACTGCTGTTCCGATTAAGCAACGTCCTTCTAAGCATAACCCTCCAAGGTTGGCGCAGGCTCAGAAAGAGACAGAGTGAATGCTCCAAGGTGGCACAATCGAAGTGAGTTACAGTGACTGGAACACACTTATAGTCGTGATGCCAAAGCCAGATTGTACCCCACATCATATGGGGACTATGACAAAGTCAACAGTGTTGCAAATCTTGCTAAAAGTGTATTTACGAAAGCCCAAGTCACATTCTTAGGCCATGTTATTGGACATGAACCAATAGCCCCATGAGATACAAAAACGTAAGTAGTGGGAAAATTCCCACACCATCGACAAAAAGTAGTATTACGGTTCCTGGATTTGACAAGATTTTACTCAATGTTTGTGGCAAACTTTAGCAGTGTGGCTGCTCCAGTCAACAAATTATTTAAAAAGGGCAAGAAATCTCAGTGGACTGCAAACTGTCAAAAAGACATTTGGCAGCCTAAACACTGTGTTAACCACTGCCCTCAGTATGAGCCACATCGGATTACAAGAAGCCTTTCAAAGTGGCTCTCGATGCCAGTGATGCGGGTATCGGTGCGGTGCTCCTGCAGGAAGATGACGAGGGAATCAAAAGACCCATCGGATATTTTTCCATGAAGTTGATCTTCATCAACTGAAATATTCAACGGTAGATAAAGAGACTTTAAGGTTGGTGTTGTCATGATGATATTTCAGTGTTTATATCACCAGCGATGCATCCGAGACAATTGATCACAACCCATTGATATTTGTGGAAAAACTTAAGGACGAAAATGCCAGACTGTTTCGATGGAGCTTGTTGTTTGAGCCATTCATTATGACAATTGTGCATGTGGCAGGTTGTGAAAACGTGATTGCCAATGCTTTATTTAAACTTGAATGAGATATGGAGGCTGAAAATGTGTTGCTGGAAAAGCGCAGCAGGTCAGGCAGCATCAAAAGAGCAGGAGAATCGACGTTTCGGGCAAGAGCCCGCCTCGAAGATTTTAACCTTCTGCGAATCCTCTTGCAAGGATGCCTTCCTTGAAGAAGCTCTGTTCCTCCCTCTACAAGGATTTCAGTGAGTCCCTCTCTCACTGCACACTCCAGACTCCTCTGAGATATGGAGGCGTTTGGTTGTGGGTACATTGAGGCCTGAATTTGCATGGGGTTGTGCATGTTTGCATGTTTACAGTTGCTATAGTGCATATGTGCGTTTTTAGACTACCAACTGGGTTTGAATGGTTAAAAATGCAGCCATATTTTTGGTATTGATGGTTTATTTTTTTAAGGGGGAAGGCGTCACAAAGCTCGTCCCGTTTTTGTCAAGAAGCTTTTTCTTGGCTCAGGTGGACTCTGTACTTGAATTTTTTCAAACGGACAATAAAACGGGGCCTGATTCGGGTCAGCCAGGCTTGGAAAAGGGACTAAAAGGATTTTCAGTGGCCTTTTGTTTATCTGTAAACAGATGAGACTTCAGGCCAAAGTGACCGTGCTTTAGAAGTGACCTGTATAATGAAAGGGGAGTGGTGAGCTCTTTTAGCTGAACCAGCTGAGCTGAGCTGAGCAGCTTCCAGTTGAGTCTAGAACTGGGATGTTCAACAGGGAGCTGTGTGGAAACTCTCTCTCTTTTGCCCTTCAACTTCAACCTGTAAGCTTGTGTTTCATTTATACTGGTTTTTAAAGCGAGTTTGCTTATTGGGACTGTTAAGTGCATTCGGAACAGTATAATTAAGTTTAGCTGGATAGGTTGAGTTCTGTAGGGATACTTTATTCTATTCTTTGTGTTTCATTGTGTACTTTCGTGAATAAAGTTTTTGTATGTTTTAAAATCCAGTAGTTAGCATAGCTAAACTATACCACATAATTTTCATTGTACACTTAATGAAACAAATTGCAAAGTTATGCTCTGGGCTGTTTGCTTAAGAATGTCTTGAGTGATCTAGATTCGTCCATAGCATCTCAGAGATGAAAGATGCTTCCTTGGAACTTGGTACAAATCATACAATTTCTCTCCTCAAGATCAGCAAACGATGTTAACTTAACACGTGTGTACCATTAGCAATGGAAACAGGAGGAACAACATGGAGCAGTCTGTCTGTGCAGTCTCTGCTTCATTAGTTTGTCATGTTGCAGCATCAAAGACATCCTCCTGTTTCAGTATCACAGTTTGGAGGGGCTGAATGGCCTCTTCTTTTTGATGTGTCAGTGTCTCGAGAATACTGAGTTCTCCAATTTCAAATAACCTCCCTTCCGATCTGCTGACTCTCTTCCCAATTCCTCCCACTCTCTTCACATCACTGCCCCCTCCCTTCCAAGACCGTCTACCTCCCTTCCATTCCTCTCATCCATCCTTCTTCCTGCTTCCAACTGGATTCATTCCTGCAATCGACTAACACAGTGGTACCCTTTACCAGTGTTGATCTATCCCCACCTCACCACACCAGCTCCTCCTCCCCACGCTGCTTCTTTATCTGTAAACATCCTTACGTCCATCCCTATTCCTGAAGAAATGTTACATCCAAGGTGTTGACTACTCCACCTCCTGCTGCTGCTTTGCTTTGTGTGGTCTTTCAGCCTCCTGGTTTTCAATATTTACATTTTAAAAAGAATCTCTTCAGGTATAATTGGCAGGAGAGAGTGAATTGGCTGTGACTCTGCTTATCCAATTGTTTCGATGGGCTGAATGGCTTTCTCACATTCTTGTGAAACCAGTTTGACATGCTGAAAGAGCTCCTCATTTTATCCTGTGGAAATGTTCCGGGACTAGCAGTACTGTTACATGAATATTACCTACACGTTAACAACATGAGCTTGAATGTTGTTCAGGTTTTGAAGTTTTATGAGAATTTTACAGAACGTCTTCACTTCTGATCGAATGACAGAGGGAAATACATTGATGAATCAGCTGAAGGTATTTGTGCCGAGGCAGCTATCCTGAGGATTGCCCACAGAGATATCCAGGGACTAAGAGGATTGCTGTCCACCAACAACATTGTTTTCTGAATGACCCAGTGGGGAGTTTACACCTGGTCCCATTCACTTCAAACTTATTCAGACTCCATGACACCTTGCTCCATCAAATCCTGCCGTAATGTCAGGGCCAGCCACTCTGACGCTGAGTTCGTATCTTTTGTTCATGTCATTAGGCCAAGGTATATGTGTGGGGAGGGTTTCCTTCTCTCAGAGGGTGGAGACTGTTGGGGCCTCTCTGTCCCACACAGCTGCATTACAGAAATGATTGGGAAGGGGGTGGGAGTAGGTGTCAATGGATTTTGACACGTCAGAGATTCAAGGGATCCAAGGAATTGGGCATGAAAGAGAAATTGCAGCTGAGACCAGATCAGCCCTGATGTTACTGAAGGGAAGGGCAGGCTTAAGGAGCTAAATGGCCTCGTGCTATTCCAGTATTACCCAGAGTCCAGTCAGATTGTGGTATCTTCGATTTCCTGTGTTACAGACTTCAAGTAACTGAATAGACTGATCCTGTTGCTGTATAACAGGATACTGGTGCTGCGTGATCTATTCTGGGTACAGTTTTATAGGATCGAGGGGCTGATTAGCCTCCTCCTGTAACTGTATGTCAGTGTCCAGACGATGAAAACATTCATCTTGTTCTGTTGTAACTGAAATCAACACAGAGTAATTGTACCGTCCAAGGAGAAAGTGAGCACTGCAAATGCTGGAGATCAACGCGAAAAAACGTGTGGCACTGGATAAGCACGAGAGGTCAGGCAGCATCCGAGAAGGAGGAGAATCGATGTTTGGGCATTGCTGATGAAGGGCTTATGCCTGAAATATCGATTCTCCTGTCCTTTGAATGCTGCCTGATCTGTTGTGCATTTCCAGCACCATATGTTTCGACGTCTACACCCTGCCAAAGTCAACCTTCCTGGTCATATCATCAATTAACTTTAAATCATTTTTAGGCATAAACCTCCATGCACAAAACCAAGCTTATATTCCTAATCAGACGCTGCCTTTCCAAATGCATGCACATCTTATGCCATGGTAACTTCTCAAGTATTATACCTACCAATGATGTTAAATGTACTGGTCTACAGTTCCCAGGCATTTTTTTTACAGATCTCTTTGAATAAGGTCACAGCATTTGTTATCCCCCAGTCTTCGGGAATCTCAAATTTATTTAATGGTGATAAAAAGTTTTAACCAGGGTCCCCGCAAGTTCTTCTCTAGCTCCTTGCAGTGTTCATGGATATACTTGTTAAGGACCGTGAGATTCATCCACTGTCAAACATCCTTGTACGCCCAATATCTCCTCCACTGTGATATGGACTGCCCCTAAGATATCATCACTAAATTCCTCAAGTTCCTAAGTATTTATGTCTTTCTCCACGGTAAATACAGAGAAGAAATATTTGTTGAGGAACTCGTCCATCTCTTATGGTTCCACACATATATGTCCACTTTGGTATTTGAGAGGTCCTATTCTCTCACTAGTTATTGCTTTCCTTTCGTACTCTTAAAGTACGCCTTTGGATTCATCCTAATCTTCTCAGCCAAGGTTCTTTCATACCTTTGTACCCTTCTTGATTTCCATCACAGGTAGACTCCTATATCCCTTATATACTGCTAGGGATTCCCTTGATCCCAGTTGCCTGTACCTGAGCCACGCATCCCCCTTTTTCTGTCAAAGCTTAAATATCTCTTGTCATCCTGAGTTCGCCATTCCTGCCAACCGTACCCTTCACTGCCACAGGAACATAAAAACCTTTGAACTCGAGATATGTCATGTTTAAAGGCCTACCACTAGTCAGGTGACCATTCACCTGCAAACATACTACTCCAGTTGACCCCTGCAAGCTTCTGTCTAATGCCATCAACATTTACCTTGTCCCATTTTAGAACTTCAGCCTCTCCATAGTTTTGTCCTTCTCCATAGCTATTTGAAAATTAATAGAATGATGGTCACTGGTCCCAAAGTGCTCCCCTACTGTTACCTCAGTCACCTGTCCTGCTCTGTTTCTCAAGAGTTGTTCGAGTTTTGACCGTTCCCAAGAAGGACCCTCTCATACTGCTTGAGGAAACTTTCCTGAACACACTTATTTGATTCCACTCCATCAAATTCCTTAACACTCCGGCAGTCTCAGTCTGTTACAAAAATTAAAATCCACGATTATGACAATACATTGCTCCTGAATGTCTCCCTTCTCCCTGCATATTTGTTACTCTAATTCACGTTGGCTATTTGGAGGCCTATACTACAACCCCGGAGACATCATCATCCACTTCCTACTTCTTAGCTCCACCGACAAAGCCACACTGGATGATTGGTCAGTTATTTTATCTCTGATCACTGCTGTGATAATCCCCTTAATCAGAAATTCAACTCCCCCTTCCCTCCTTCCAGCATCCCTGTCCCGCCTAAAGCAACTGTACCCTGGTATGTTACGCAGCCAGTCCGGTCCCTCGCTTAGCTATGTTTCTATAAAGGCTGCATTATCCCAATCACACGTTCCTATCCACGCCCTTAGTTTATTACTCTTACCTGCCAGCCCTCTTGCATCGAAATAAATGCAGTTTAATCCAACAGGCATTCATTGCTTCCTGTCATTTTCCAGCCTAACCTGTCTCTTCACTTTACTGTTTCTGATTACTGTATCTCCTTCCAGCCTCGCACTTGACTCCCTGATCATGAGTATAACGCTCCTCGCCAATATAATTTAAACCCTTCCTTGTAGCACGAGCAAAATTCGCCAACAAGATATTGGTGTCCTCCCCATTGCATGTGCTACCTGTCTCTCCTGATCAGGTCAACCCTGTCAAAGAAAAGACCCAAATGATCTAAAAATTTGAATCTTTCTGCCCCCACCCTCGCACCAATTCTTTAGTTACTTGGTTATCTGCCATATCCTCCTGTTCTTACTATTATTAGCTCGTCCCACTGGAAGTAATCAGGAGATTACCACCGTCAAGGTCTTAGTTTTTAATTTTTCTCCGAGCTCTCAGTAATCACTCTGTAGGACCTCATTCCTATATCTACCTGTGTCGTTTGCGCCAACGTGCTCAATGACTTCTGGCTGCTCCCCCTCTCCCTTCAGAACGTTTTGCAGCCACTCAGAGACATCCTGGCACCTGAGAGATAACACACCATCCTGATTCCCGTTTGAGGCAACGGAATCTCCGATCTGTCTCTCCAACAATCGACTCTCCTATCTCTAAGGTCCTGTTTACCGTTCCCCTTTCCCACTGTGCCCCAGAGTTAATGGTAATGGCACCAACCTTGCTACTGCTGCTTTTCCTTGAACCGTCATTCCTCTGAACAGTATCTAAAATAGTGTACTTGTTTTGGACGGGAATGGCCACAGGGGATTCTTGCACTCTCGGCCTACTCTGTTCGCCATTCCATGTCGTCGTCCACTACCTCTCTATCTTGAACACAACAGAAAGCAAGAACTGCCTGTTGGATTAAATTGCCTTTATTTAATTGCAACAAGACTGACAGGTAAACCTGATGAACTCATGGCATGAATCTTCACGTGGGACTGGGAGATTATAGTCATTACAGAAACATGATTGGTGCGGGTTTTGAGTGTGACCTCAACAAGGAAGCTCTTCTCTATGAAGTTTTCATTATCTCGGATGATCCTGAATGCATTCAGCTCCAGCTCCTGAACACAGTCTGCTAGGAGTTGCAGCTGGTTTCACTTTCCACACATGTAGTCTTCCGGGACGGTGGAAATTTACCCGAGATCCCACATCCCGTAGGAGGAACGTTCAACTGTCCTAATTGCTATCAACACTGCTGCAACACTGACGTTGAATGGACATTATTTGAGCTTGTCTGTAGGTTTTGCTGAGTTGTTGCTTTCGAAAACCTCTTGAGCCAAGCATTACTACTTATTCTGCTATCAAAAGCATTCCTCTCGAACCCTTCGCATATGCATTTACTTAGGTAAAGAGGGAGATACTGCAGTGATGTAGCCTAACCACTAACTACCCACTCTCTAGGCAAAGTCACTGCTTGGCCTTGGAGGGTGTCCTACTGAGGTCTTCCTTTTGGTAGTGCTGACTGCGCTTATGTTAATCTTCACCCCGACAGCCAATCCGCGTTGTCACAGTCCCTTGGTCCTTTCTGTCTAATAGTACTGCATTTATGAATTCCTTGAATCCGCCGACTGCATTCCAAACTGTGTCTCACTCCATACCGAGAGAGGTTGACGTTCCAGTCAATACAAGGCTATTGTAAAAATGATACAATTCGCCATAGGAACAGCAGTATATCTATCCGCTCACTGAGTTTGCTTTTCCACTCAATTAGGTGAGATCTATTTTGAAAATCCCCCATTCCACTTGTCGGCATTTTCCCCATAAAGTTTGTATAAAAATCAGTCTGCCTCAACCCTGAATATATTTAATGAGCCAGCCTCAACAGCTCACAGATTTTTCTGCATTTTTCCCTCTCACTGATGTGAGACTTGGTGTTCCTTAATACCATGCGGTATTTCTAGCACTCTGAAAGTTGTACCAATATTAGGTATTATCTTGTCCTATCACACCTTCTTTGTGGCTAGCATCAAAACAAAAATGAAAGGATAAGAGACTGTAATCTCCTCACTCATCTTCCACGTCAGCCTAAGATACAGCTCATCCTGATCTGTAGATTTGCCCACTCTCTATCCCGCTTAAACGTCCAATTCTTCGTCAGCTTCTGTATCAATTCACTCAAGGATCACACGGTCTCTCTCCATGAATCCAGGAACTCCTTCTTCAATCTAAAGACCGAAGGAAAGTCCGTGTTTAGCATGTTCTCTGGCTCCGTGCATTAGGGTCCCTTGGTCCCTAATACTCCCCATTCTCTCCCGCGTTATCCTCTTCCCCCTCATAAACCGAAAGAATGTCTTTGAAATCTTGCTCATCATACCCTCTAATGTTTTAATTCCAAACCTCCACTTCTGCTCCTCCGCTGACTTTTTTAAGTTTAGCCCTTCACTTTCTATATTATTTTCGGACCTCCATTGACCTGCTCACTTTGCAAATGCTTTAAGCTTTTCTATCCTTTTTAATTCTGTTCGAAATTTGTGTCGACATCTGAGGTTCTCTTGGCTTGCTTTCCTAACTTTTATCAGGCTGGGCCGACACTGTCATCAATTCCATTTGATCAAGAGATCCCCCAAACGCCCGCACCACGCAGTTCTGCTACAGTTTCACCCAGAAGCAACTGCACATGGGCCAGATCCTGTCATATTTTTTCATAAAATCGGCAAATCCAAAAAGCTTTTATTTTTGAAACATTCTTGGGTCTTTTCCTTAGCAAACTCAAAACATATGAGTCACGGCCACTGGTCCTTTCATGCGTTCCCAATCCTGCCTACAACATCTGATTGGCTTCGTTCCCCATGGCGAGGCCCAGCACAATCCCGCCCGTTGTTGTATCTGCTACACGTTGATATAAGAAATTCTGTGGAATAATTTTCAAGGCATCCGTCCCCTCTAAAAGGTTATCACTGCCCTAATAAATGTTTGGAATTGAAATGCCTGAATATAATGATCCTATTGTTGTATTAACACACCTCAATAAATGGGTTTTATATCAGCTAGTGTACTTTCTTTTATCTGAGAGTCTACAATATATCCTCAGTGGTGTGTCTGTCATGGTTTTGATCCTAAGCTCTAACCACCAAGCCTCAATAGAAGATCCTTCTTATTGCAGTAACTGACTCCATAATTAATAATGCAAAAACATTTCCTCTTTTACCACCTCCCCTGTCGTGCCTATAGATCTAGTGCCACTGGATATTGAGTTGTCAGCCCTGACGTCCATCAAACACATCTCTGTGATAGCAAAATTGTCACACTTCCCCATTTCACCTTGTTCACTTATCATATCTGTCTGTCGGACAATATTCCCAGCATTGAGGTAAAGAACATCCTGGAATATAACACCTGGAGTACTCTACAATGCGGAGTTCTTCAGTCATGCATTGTCTGTTCTCAAGCTGCCCAGTTCACGAACAAAACTGTTACCCTGGGAATGAATGAATATTTGTTGAATTGTATTTTCTCTTTCAATAAATGTATTAATCAAATGCAACTTTCCAGAACTAAACCGTCAGCTCCACATGCAAAGAGTTTCTGCTGATTAATTACCTGTTCAGTGTGCAGATGGGACAGCTCTAAGTAATGGAGAAAGTGAGATCTGCAGGTACTGGGTTTCAGAGTCGAAACGTGTGGCTCTGGTAAAGCACAGCCAGTCAGGTAGCATCTGGGGAACAGGCGAGTCAAAGCTTTGGGCATCAGCACTTCATCAGGAAGGCATTGATGCCTTCCCATGTTTTTCATTTCATGATTGACAGGATATTGGGAACCATACGTGCTCCAGAAGGGAACACTCTATATAGTCCTGAAAGGGAAAGCAGTCAATCATTTGTTTGGAGAGGGCATAGACATTTTGAGGTGAAGTAATGATTGATTCAAGTACAAAAACAAGAATAGAAAAATCCCTTGGGCCAGACGGACAAAACCCGAGGTTATTACAGGAAGACAGGGAAGAGACCCCTGCGCCTTTGGCGATGATCTTTACATCCTCACTGTCAACTGGAATAGTGCTAGATGATTGGAGGGCGGTACAAATTACTCCTTGTTCAAGGAAGGTACGAGGGATTATCCTGAGATTTGCAGACCAGTCAGTCTTACAACGGTATTAGGCAAAGTATTGGAGAGGTTTCTGAGAGACAGAATTGAAGATTACTTGAAAAATCATAGTTTGATTAGAAATAGTCAGCATGGCTTTGTGAGGGGCAGGTCATGCCTCACAAAACTTATTAAAATCTTTTAGGATTGCTTCACTTTGAAGAAGGTGAAGCAATGGATGTGGAGTGCATGGGTTTTAACAAGGCGTTTGATAATATTCCCCAAGGCAGGTTCATTCAGAAAGGAAGGAGGGATGGGATGCAAGTAAACCAGTCTGTCTTGATACAGAACTGACTGGCACATAGAAGATACAAAGTGGTGGTAAATGGGAAGTATTCAGTCTGGAGCTCAGTGATCAATGGTATTCCGTTGGGATCAGTTCTGGGACATCTGCTGTTTTTTTTATGACTGACTTGGATGAGGAAGTGGAAGGGTGGGTTAGTAAGTCTGTCGATGTAACAAAGATTGTTGAAATTGTGGATTGTGTCGAGGGCTGTTGTAGTTTGCAATGGTACATTGACAGGATGCAGAACGGGGCTGATAAGTGGCAGATGGAGTTCAGTCTGATAAGTGGCAGTCGAATTTGAATGCAGAAAAAAACAGGATTCTTGCATTGTGGAGGAACAGGGTGATCTTGTGGTCCATGTCATAGCTCCCTCAGTGTTGCCACCCAGTTTGATAAGGTTGTTAAGAAGGCGTATGTTGTTTTCATTTGCAGGGGGATGGAGTTTAAGAGCTTCGAGGTTATGCTGCAGCTCTATGGAACCCTGGTGAGATCACACTTAGAATATTGTGATCAGTTTTGGTCGCCTCATTGTACGAAGGATGTGGAAACTTTAATGAGGGTGTGGAGGAGATTTATCAGGTTGCTAACAAAGAAGATTTCAGGGCTTTTCTCATTGGAGCAAAGAAGGATGAGAGATGAATTGATAGACGTGTACAAAATGATGAGAGTCAAAGATAGAGTGGATAGCATGAGTCTTTTTCCCACGGTGGAAATATGTATCCGAAGGGCGAAAAACTTTAATGTAATTGGAGGAAGGTTTAGTGTAGATGTCAGAGGTCGGTTCCTTAGACAGAGAATGGTGGATGGTGGAATGTACTGCTGGCAACTGTAGTAGAGTCAGCTGCATTGGGGATATATTAAGCCACTGTTGGATAGGCAAATGAATGATAGCATAATGAAGGGTATATCGGTTAGTCTGACTTTAGAGTAGGATAAAAGGTTGGCTGGACATCAAGGGCCGAAACGTCTGCACTGTGCTGTACAGTTCTGTGTTTCATGCTTCAACCAGCTTGAGGATTCTTACCAATTGTTGAATGTGTGAGGGAGTGATATCTGTGAGAACAGGAAACTTTGTAGAGGTGTTACGCCAAGACGTCCACTTATGGTGTGCCTTCTTACAGTCACCTGAGTACCAGTAGAATATGTGTGAGATGACCTTCACCAGACAGAATCCGTTAAGTTCAGTTATTAAGGTGATGCTGTACTTGCCATTTGCTGCTGTTTTCTTCAGATAGATTCTGTTAGGTGACCCATGTATTATTTTTTCTCCATCAACAAAGATGTACAATTTTATTTTGATACTGGTGAATGTGAAGGTGACATTTATTGGACACGGTTTTCAGATTTCTTTGCGAGACGCAAAGTGCTGCAGAATACTGTCAACTTGTTAACGTCTTCGCCCAGTGTCTGGTCCAGGTAGCAGATGCTTGGAGTCTGGGAGGCAAGTCAGATGCCATCACCATAAGTAACTGTGCGATGTGATTCTGACATTCTATGTCCATTCATCTGCCCCCGTGCAAGGCTCAGACCGAAGATGGAGTCGAAATAATTTGTTGTGAAATAATGATTGAATGACCGCCCTGACCCAGGTGGAAGCACTCTGGATTCATTTAAGAGCAGAGCAATGTATTATCCAGTATCACAGGCAGCTGTGACTGAATTCAAATCTTTCATTTTTTTAAAATGTAGGTTATTATTGCAAGCTGATCTAAAAAAAGTCAGATATTTGCTATGTTTGTGAATTTTAATTCACAAAAATGTGAATTATCGTTATTCAACCAAACAATAATTGCATCATCTCTGAAAACAATTAGGTTGATATTATATTCATGGAGCTAAAACATACTTTCCTGCCAACATTTTATGATACAAAAATGAAGAATGTATATTATATTTAATATCGAACAAAGGACATGTTATCTAACTATAGTACTGATCATAACTACATATTTTTGGATACATGAACACCAACTAACCACAAAAGGACATCATCCTGTCTCACTGGTATCCTCACATATGGATGAAGAAGGACACCACTTCGAGTGGGACAACACATCCATCCTAAGACAAACCAAATAGAGGGACGCACGAGAATTCATAGAAGCATGGCATTCCAATTGGTACTCTATCCACAAACTCATCGAGTTTGACCTCAACTACCATCCCTGAGAAAAGGAACAGGACGTGACTTCACCACAGGAAATGACATCACCAATCTAAAGGAACCCAAACATATAAATTGAAAGCAGGAATTATCAGCATTAGTTCGCCCGAGGCCCATTGAAGAAGAAGATAGTTAAAAGTCTGAAAATGAACATCCCAGATCAATGAGCAAGCCTACATCTAAAACCTTAAACTGAGCTACAAATATTCTCAAAACTCGCTACAATTACGTACTCATTGTCAGTCTTCAAAAGAATACATCGTCGCTCCAACATTTGGAAAGTCGTTGGCTTCTGAATGATTGTATATTTTAAGTGAGAAAACGATTGAACCATCATATAGAAATAACGTTCTTACAATTTTATATATAATCAATCAGTTTAATTTCTCACTAAATGTGCAAGCTTCAGCTTTTTACCAAGAATTGAAAAATGACAATAATTCAACATAAACAGAGAGTATTCGTTTGAATAAATGATTTGTGTTATTAAATTGAAGTGAACAATAATTTGAAACCTTGCAATTTTTAGAATGAATGGTATTTAATGTGAAACGTGAAAAAGAACGATGAACATACGTCCGTGTGATTGAACAATCAGGCATTTTCAAAGAGGTCTGTGGAAAAACAAAGGATAAATGTTTTATTTGTAGGGATACATGATTTAATATATTCGTATGCTGAGTATTAATCATCAATCTGACCTTGCAATACTTGCATCTAAATGGTTATGCTGCAGCACAATGATCAGATATTTGCCAACATTTACAACTGGAAATAATCTGATACTGGCTTTGACTTGCATCTGTACATGATAGAGTACAGAACTTTAACGTACACAAGGAGGCTTTTTGGCCACTGTGTATGCATCAGCTTGTGAAGTGTCTCCCAAAACCTCCCATTTGCCACCTCTATCACTGTTGCCCTTTAATTTTGGAGAGTTCAAATGTATATCCAGTTTCCTCTTGAACCTTTATTCACAAGGGAGATTCCAAATCCTAACAACTCTCTCAATGAATTTTTGCCTTATCTCACTCCAAGGTCTTGTGCCGACGATCTTGAAACGGGGATGCTGTAATACCAGCTAAGAGAAACGGAGTATTCTTATTTTACACTTTTTTTTCATAATTTTGATCACTGCGATAAGTTCGCATCTTCGTCTGCTCTGATCAATGAGGAGTAATTTCATTACTCTAATTTCTCGCACCCTACCTTTAACTAATTTCTTCATTTCACTTATTATTGGGGAGGTTTTCTCGTGCAAATTGGATGGATTTAAAGTAATAAACCAGGAGGCTGGGAAACAAAGCAGCAGGTCAAGAACTGAGCAGAAGGTAGAGGTGAGTAGGACATCAGGCACGGCCAGACACATGACCATGCTGCGAGAAGGAATCAATTCAGTCCAAAATATGAGTTGGAAGTTGGAATAAATGATAGAGATGTACGTCTGAAATTAACAAAGAAGATGGAATGTATGGGGTTCATGAAGCAGTGAGGTGTGTGAGATCAGGAAGCTCGTACTCAAGAAAATATCAATAGTGAAAAACAAATTTAAAAAAAAACTTATTTGAAATCCTTAGGCCTAAAAGCACTCAACATTTGGAATAAAATTGATGAGCTGACAGTAGATGCAGAAATATATGGGTATGACCTTATAAGGATGATTGAACATGGTTACAGGCAGATCAAGACTGGACAGTGAATTGTCCATGGGTACTCGGTATTGCGAAAGGATAGACATGAAGGTAAAGGAGGTGCAATTGTTGTATTGGTTAAGGCTGATACCAAGGCTATATTAAGAAATTATATTGGCACGAGGGAACAAAATGAAAATCAGTCCTGGTGCAAATAAAAAGCAAGGGAAGAAACCTCTTTGGAAGAGTAATTTTCAGCCACCGTCTCTCCAAAGTACTTCTGAGGTCGGAACTAATGAGGGTTCATGACAAGCTAACAACGGTGCGATAAACGTGCATATTGAATCAATTAATCAACTTGGCAAAGGGAAGGCTCCAAGTACAAATCGTAGAGTATATGAAGGATTGTTTCTGAGAACACATGTCATGGAGCCACCCAGACAGCAGGATACTTTAGATTTGATATAAGGAAGGAATGAAAATACGAAATTGCAGGAAAGTATCCGCTTGGAAAGAATGACCACAACATACTGTAGTTCCAAATTTCGATTGAAAGAGTGAAACCCGAGTCACATATGAGAGCCTTAATGTTGGGTAAAAATACCTCCAGTGGCCTAAGGAAGATGTTGGTGGGGGGTGGGGGAACAGGCAGGGCAGCTGAAGAAATTTGGCAAATACTTAAGGGGATACTAAATACCTCTCAATTAAAGTATATTTGTGAGAGAAGAAGAATTGCATGACAGAGAAAAATTATCTAAGTCTAGATAAGGAATTCAATGACAGCATGAGGAAAAAAAACTAGGGCAAGTCATATTGTACAAGTTAGTCACACTCCGCGGGATTGGGAAGGCAGTGTCTTAGTACATTATAGCTGAACTGTTCATCGAGAGACCCAGATAATGTTCTGGGGAGCTGGATTCGAATCCTGCCATGGCAGATGGTGGAATTTGAATTCAAATTTGGGATTTATAAACTGATGGTAAACATGAATAGATTGTCAGGAGAAGCTCACCTGTTTCACTAATGTCCTATGGGGTAGGAAACTGCCATCTTAGCTGGTCTGACCGATATATGACTCCAGACCCGCTGCAATGTAGATAACTCCTAACTGCCCTCTGGGAAATCAAGGATGGGCAATAAATGCCAGCCTACACAGCAATGCCCACTTCCTGTGAATTAATGAAAACAAAAAAAAATCAGCAAAGGGTTAACACACAACATGAAAAGAAGCTATGACAGGAAATGAATGGAAACATAAATACTGATACCAGGAGCTTTCACTAGTTCATAAAAAAAGAAGCACAGAGTGAAACTTAGTGATGGCTCTTTGCAACTGACAAGGTAACGATGAAAATTTCAAAAATGTCAGAGGCACAAAATCAATGCTTTCTGTTTTCACAGACTACACCACAAACTGTAGTTCCTACAGAGGGACTTGTTGGGATTACTGCTGTTTGTCAATTTTATAAATTACCTTTTTATAAATGAGGGCATAAAAAAGATGTGGTAGTAAATTTCATGATGATACTAAGGTTGGTGAAGTGTGGATAGTGATGAAGGATGTTGCAGGTTACAGAGGGACATAGATACGCTGCAGAATTGGGCTAAGAGATGGCAACTTGAGTTTAATATGCAAGAGTGTGAGGTGATTCACTTTGGAAGGAGCAAAAGGAATAAAGAGTACTGGGACAATGTTAAGGTTCTTGGCAGATTCGATGAGCAAAGAGATCTCGGTGTCAAGGTACGTAGATCACTGAAAGATGCCCATCTGGTTAATAGGCTTGTTAAGGAGGCGTACAGTATGTCAGCTTTTATTGGAAGAGGCATAGAATTTTGGAACCACATGATCATACTGCAGGTGCACAAAAGTCCAGTGTGACCACACTTGGAGTACTGAGTATATTTCTGCTTGCTGCATTCCAGAAAGGACGTGTAGCGTTTGGAAAGGTTTCAAAAGAGATTTTCAAGGATGTTGCCTGATTTGGCGGGAAGGTTTTAGAAGTAAAATCTGAGGTTGTTGCCGCCGTTTTTATTCGTGCGAAGAAGGATGAGAGCTGTCTGGATTGATCTATATAAGATAATCAGAGGTTTACATAGGGTGGACAGTGTTACGAATTTTTAAGTGTACCATGCCTTCAAGAGATTTGAAAGGCTGCCGAAAATACTGGAAAAATTAAAAATGTAATATTCTGTCAAACAGCTCGCACTATCTGGGTTGCTATGAGACAAATTCAAATTCAAATTCAGCCAATCAGTTTAAATAATGTGCCAAGATGCCAAATGCGAATCAAGTTTGTATTAAGTGTTTTGACAATGTTAAAACCAATGAAGCAATCCAATCTTTTGGGGTACAAATATCAAACATTGTGAACAGTTGGCCAGAGCGGCAAAGTGCAGCAAGCCGCCAACAAGTCCAGCCTGATAGCAGAAAGATCTGCTCTCTGACAGGGACCTTTATCAGCCAAAGACCTGGGAAGCAAAATCCCCAAGAATAAGAAAAGAAGACAGGGATATGGAGAAGAATCTACAGCTGCCTGGTTTTGAAATAAGATTTTTTTAAAAAATCGTAGTCAGGATTTTTTTTTGATCGGATTATTATTATAGAGGTGGAGGTATCAGTGCGCATATCAATCTATTGGTGCGTAAAAATGGCCTTTGAAAAGGTAAGGTATTTTCCGGTGATTAAATAGAAGAACTAATGTCTGTGGGTAAGCAGTTTGCAGGTGCCCAAATTGACAGAATGGATCAAACCCGTTCAGTTAACAGGCCCAAGCAGCATTTTTACCCAGGCAGCAGTTCAAGTGACGCCAATTAACTTAAACTGGCACTTGGAGATTAAGGATCCATTTTAGTGTTAACAATATGAAACCAATCATATAATAAGGATTTTTTGTGTCAAGGAGATATATATAACAGAGAGGCAAATGGACAGAGGGGGAGAGTCCACTGCTAGCTGAAAAAATGATGACAGGGAAGTGTCATTTGTGAAAAAAATATTGGGGTCTCAAAAACAATCTCCATTCTCAGCCTAAAAAGCTGTATCCATCAAAAAAGATGCACAACACGCTGAGCAAATATTCTTGCAACCAGAAAACAACTGAGGATGCATTTCAGACAGAGAAAGACGAGGGAATAAGATACAGAAATTTCAAGAGAGTCCATTCTGGGTGATCTTTGAGAAACTAAGTTTAATTTTATTTTTACTATGAGTGGAATCCACATTAGTGAAACCGCATATCAGGAAAATCTTGTTTTATTCCAGAATAAGTAATTAGTTACAGAGATTGTTCAGTTTGTTAATGATTTGTTCACTGTTAAAGTTAGAATCATAAAATACCTCGAGTAGGGAAACAGGCACTTCAGACGAACAAGGACCACACTGACCCTCCAAAGAGTAAAACACTCAGATGCATTCTCTACCCTATTAACTATATTTACCACTGACTAATGCACATAACTTCCCATCCTTGAACACTATGGGCAATTTAGCATGCCCAATTCAAGTAACCTGCGCATCCTTGGATTGTGAGACGAAACAGGAGCACATGTTTGAAGCCCACGCAGACACGAGTAGAATGTGATAACTCCACATCGAGGCTGGAATCGAACCTGGGTCTTTAGCGTTGTGAGGCAGCAGTGCTAGCCCCTGAGCCACGGTGTCACCCCTAGACAGGCAAATAGTAATTGTTAATTACAGATTGCGTGAAAGGATTCCATTTCATTGAACCACTCCTTTTTAACAAACTGGGTGTCAAAAAGGAGGTGGGTTACATCACTTGTCACACTCCTTTAACATATTATAAGGCGAGGAGATCTTCGCTGGGTGCATTGCTTTTAATTATCAGATGTATGTTGACCGCCACTTCATAATATTATAGTGAGTTCGAAGTGGGTCAAGTGAATGATATATTGGTGTATGGGGAATAGCAGGAAAAATGTGTCTGTGTTTGAATAGATTGGTGGTTTGAATGGAAAAACAGTGCATTAATCCAATGGAGAGATTCGCAAATCTGAGGCACAGAGCAATCAGGCACCTGGATCGCAAAAAAAAAACACGTTGCGTGCACATCATAGGGAGACAATACAAATTTTCAAACCTTTTGAAAGAGAATACATTCATGAGTAGGGAAGATTTTATACAGTTTTGCAGGGTACGGTGAGACTACTTCAGGAGAGCTAAGGGCCCAATGACATGAAAAGCAGTCTAGAGAAGATTCACCCAACTGATTCCTGTGAGGAGCATTTATCTGTGGAGGAAACATTGTCAGATTGACCTTGGATCAGTTGGAGTTTAGGCAAATGACGCATGATCCCGCTTAAACCCATAATATTCTGAGTAGTCTATTCAAGTTGAAGGCTGAAACAAAATTTCAATTTGTGCGAGAGATTTTCAGAAATGGAAGGATTCCTGGAAACTGGAGAATATCCCAGTGAAGGAGTTGATGATTGTTTTAACCATCTCAAAGGGTTCTGTGTCTGTGGGAACATCCCTCCCAGAGAGTGATGGAAGGTAAGACATTGAATATTTTTAAGACACTGACAGACAGGTTATCGGCTATGAATTATGAATTAAAGTTATAGGGCATAGCAGGAATGTGTGTTTCTGGCCACAATCAGATCATCCATGATCTTATCACATGGCAAACTTGGTTCAAGTTGTCCAATCACTTACTCCTGATCTTAGTTCCTACATTGGTATAGATACTGACCAATAATGAAAGCATTCTCAACCGCACAAAGGCTCTCCCTTTCAGAATGATGAGCACAACTTGCAAACGTGAATTTTAATCAGCACTGCGAAAGCACTCGAGGAAGTTTCATGGAGTTACAGAAAGATCAGATGCTTAGGTCAAAGTAAAAGCCTCATTAAAACTGCATTAGAAATCAGATCGGTTAGAATGGTTGCCTTTAATAGAGCAGATTCCTGTCAGTTATCCTTGTGAGGTGAATTCAGTTAGCAAGACCAACATTTACTGCCAATGTCTAATTTCCATTCAGAATGTGGTGGTGAACCCCCCGTGACTCTCGTGGTGCAGGGACACTAACTGATATGTTTCAAAGAGAGTCACAGGACTCTGAACAACTGACAGTGAAGGGACAATGTTATTGATTCAATCCAGGATGCTGTGTAAACTTTCAGATTGTATTCCTCACCACCTTATGCTCACAGCGATGGAAATAGTGGGACAATCTCTTGTTGGTCTTATTTTGGGGAATTTACAGAGTGATGTAGTTAAGGTCTTTTATGAGGGAGCGAGAAACAGCATTTTGTATACAGAGCTGAACTCTCCTTTTACGTACCCTCTGCCACCTCTGCAAGTTTTATTTATAAAACTGGTGCATAATTTAGGATGGACCAGGATATGGCACCTTACACTGGAAAATATGTATTTTCCTTGACACTGAAGTATGTCCTTTGTAACATTCCCAGCAATCGTCAGAGCTGAAAAAAATTCTGCAGAATTTATGGATTCACTCATTGTTAATTGGAAAGAGTGAGTGTGATGAGGATAAAAATACAATTAAATTGCACGTACGGGACACACTGTCGGAGTTCAAATCGTATTCCCACGTTTTCCTTGAATTGGAAGCAAATTATTAGAACAAACGCCCATTGTTGCACATACTGTTAAAAAAAATGTTGAAGAAATGTTGAGGCACCACACTAGGCGACAAAATGCATGTCATCTGCATTTGATGGTGATACAGAAATTCAGACTTACTGCACAATCCGAACAAGAATCAAGTGATAGAAAAAAAATAACTAGTCTTTTATTAGACTATGACCCCCACCATGGCACATCAGGCCACTGTATCAACTACGATAACTGATCTAATTTCTCCTGGTGATGCCCCCCACACACACACACCGCCCTCCCAAACACCAGCCAATGGCCCCGAGCTGATGGCCCTCTGGTAGTACAGGTCATGTCCATCTCCTCCAGACATCCACAAACAGGGTGGCTCAGGCAGACACATTGCTTCAGTCTGCACCTGCTACAAACAACTCATCTCTTCCTCCTTTGACTCAGTAATCCGTCCTGGTCCAGTCCCTGCCCAGACACATCCGTGATTCATCTGACACTTTACACCAATTTCAGAATTTCCATTTTGCAGGTTCCATCCACCTCCTCTTTCCCATGGACGTACCATCCCATTACACATCCAACAACACCCCGCCACACCTCCACGAGGATGGTCTCAGTGCTCTCCGCTTGTTCCTGAACTGCACCCAAACACCACCACCATCTTCCAACTGGCTGAGCCCGTCCTCAATCTCTACAACCTTTCTTTTTAACATCCCCATGATCACTCTAACTTTGCCTTTCCTACACATTTTTTCTCTCTTCTGGTATGTCTTGTGCCCTAGCTCCTGACTACTGTTTGGAGGCCTGTACAAGACGTCAATTATGGGTTTTTTTCAGCTTTTCGATACCTCAATTCTATCCACACAGATTCCCCATCATCTGACACTACTTAATTTCTTACTATTGATTTAGTTTTATTTCTTACCAATAAGGCAACCCCACCTCTTCCGCCCACCTGCCTATATTTTCAATAAGATGTATATCCTAGAATATTCAGCTCCCAATCCTGATACCCTTGCAGCCATGTCTCCGTGATGCCTGCCACGTCATACCTGCCAATTCCGATCTGCGCCACAAGCTCATTTACTCTATTCCTTACACTGTATACATTCAGATATAACGCTTTCAGTCCTGTATTAACCGTTCCTCTTCACGTTGTCATTCGTTTGTTCAGTGTACTTGAAGTTTGATTGCTAACACTCTCCATACACTCTGTGATATTTATGTCTGTGTTGGAGATTTTAATAACTTCTCCGGAGTTTAGCACTCTTACCTCCTCCTTTAACTCGGGTTTTCTAATTCCGTCAATATCTGATCTTGCCCAACGTCGCCCTATTTAGTTTAAAGCCCTGTCTACAGCCCTGGATGTGCAATCCCCTAGTACTCTGGTCTAAGCACGGTTTGGATGAAAACCATGCCATTGGATGCCATTCAGCCCGTTTACTCTGCTTTGCTATTCAATTGGCAGCGTCTTCACCCAGCATCCCTAGTGGGTCAGAAAGTGTTCAGTGTCTTTGTGTAGACAGCCCTGCTTAAGGAGCAACCAGTGCCAGGCGATGAGTTCTGGGGAGTCTCAGGAGTGGCTCGAGGAAAGGCTACATGCAGTAATGGATGGACTGAGGGACTGAGACGGATAGCTTGGGAACCAATGACACTGTACTCACACGAGTAGCCACGCAAGTCTCCTGTTACCAGGGCAGCCTGAACACCAGGTTCGCTTTTACGAAAACCGGTTGCATTTCCCGCATTTCTTCATCGACCTGAAGGAGAAATCCTGCCGATGGCATAAACACGGAGACAGACAGAGGAGAGAATAAAGGAGTTAATGCTCCTACTGCAAACATGGGGAGATTGTACAGACGCCACACAACTAGGCTCCAGAGATTGGAATTGAACCCGAGTCCCTGGCACTGTGAGGCAGCAGAGATATGTCACCATGACACCCAATGATGGCTAACAGGATTAGTGTACTTACATGTTTCCTTCTGCAGTCAATTCCCTGGAATACTCTCCCTCAGTCTCTGTAAGATTGGGAAGCTTTTCTATAGCTGCAGAGGATAATTTAAAATAGACAATAAGGTTGAGAATATGGAACATATAATTTAGATCCCCAAATGAAAGGAGACTGCAAGAGTTTAGATAAGGTCTATAAAAGGAAGGGATGCAAGAGTGAACGTTGGACAACGAGTGAAAACGAGGGCAGCTACAGAGAAACGGAGAACAAAGAATTGGAGGATGAACTGAATAGGTGCTTTGCATCAGTCCTTACAATGGTTGACAACTAGCAGCATTCCAGAACTTCAAGACAGTCAAGGGCGAGAGCTGAGTGCAGATGTAGATGCTGATGAGAATGTGCTGTGGAAGCTGCAATGTTTGAAGATGGATAAATCACACAGACTGGAAGGATAACAACCCAAAGTTCTGAAGGAAATAGAGAAAAAGATTGTGGAGGCAGTGGTGGGTTTTGAGAAATAAATGTCCTCAGGGACCATCACGGAGAACTGGAAAATCGGAATGTAAAATCTCTGTGCAAGGAAGGAAGGGAGGCAAAAGACAGCAAATCATAAAGCAGTTAGCCTGACATTGGTCATTAATCGGGTTTTCGAGCCCACTATTAACAATGAGGCCGCAGAGTAGAGTCACAGAGATTTACAGCACAGAAACAGACCCTTCGGTCCATCTCGTCCATGCCAAACCCGATATCCCAATCTCATATCTTCCCATTTGCCAGCACCTGGCCCATATCCGTCTAAACCATTTTTAATCATATGCCCATCCAAATGCATTTTAAATGTTGCAATTGTACCAGCCTCATTATCCATGGCTGATTTATCTCTTCAATTAGATTTTTATGTATTTGAAGATTGTATGTGTGTTATAAATTATGCATCGTTTCAAATTCTAGCTATTGCCTGTCTCTGGCAAAACTTTTAGTGATTTGCCCAAGCCACCAACTTGCCAACTCAACCAACTTGCCACTCATACCCTTTGAGATTCCTTTGTTCAAATTCCAATCTCTAGTTTCAGAATGAACTATGCAACAGTCAGATCTCACAGGGTCCATTGTAGTAACGTTATTAATTAGACTTTCTCATTGCATAGGACTAACAATAATGTACCCAATCTCTAATTGATTGTGCTATGTTAAATTTCAACTGAGGAGTTGTGGGTGGTTATAATTGCACATTTGTCATTGAACATGCACGCTTTTGAACTTATGATGGAGGGGAGGATATTGATGAAGCAGCTGGAGATTGCTTGGCGTGTGATATTTCGCTGAAGAACTGGGCCCTTGTAATGTAGTACTTGGAGGTGCATAGTAAAATAGGGCTGAGTCAGCAGGATTTGTCAAGGAGAGAACTCGCTGACAAGTCTTCCAGAATTCTTTCAGATGATAATGTGCAAGTTTGACAAAAGAAGGATGTGATTTGATTGGCTAATTGGGACTCTGCGAAATATGAATCTGCCTTAAATTGAATTTTGTGCATGTATTGGTTACAAGTTGCATGACCAGAGAAATATAAACAATTAAAAATAAAAAGAAACAAATTCAGCACTAGCTAAATACAATAAAGATGGCGGGTCGGGGGATGTGTTATTTTTGCATCATGTGCTAGCTAGAGACACTCACTGTCTCGCTCAGCAATCCTAATCTGCGGTGTGACCAGTTCACTAAATGTGCTATCCATTACCTCCTCAGCATCACAGATGCTCCACAGTGAGTAAACCCTTAGCTCCAGAGCTGTCATGCGGTCAAACAACACTTGCAGCTGGACACACTTCTTGCAAGTGTAAGAGTCAGGAACGTCAGACACGTTCCTAAGCTCCCCCATCAAGCAATAGTCACATGCCACGGGTCTGACATCCCCTGCCATTGTAAGCTTAACTTTATATGAACTAACTAAAACCAAACAATGCACTTAAATAAATGAAAAAGATGGATAAGAAATAAAAGCCTTATCTTACAGGAACTTTTTCTTCCAGTTAATGGAGGGGGGCGTTAGGGAGATATACGTGTAGTATCTCGGTATCGCCACTGCCCAGATATAAATTAAGCCCTAACCTTCCCGGCAGCCCTCGCTTCCCTCCTCCTCCTCTACCCACCGCTCTGGAAAAATGGTGTTCGCTCTCAAGCAGGTTTGATGGAGGTGATAGATATCAGATCCTGTCATCACTGGACTGATTCAGAGGACTCCTCTTTCCCAGTTAATGAACTCGCACTTAAGTATTTATTGTCAAGTCTGTCCATTTTAAAGTAAAAAAAGTCTTGCCGAAGTTGTGCTGAAATGACATTTAGATTTTGGTACGACAAGACTATTCCATGTGCCAATGAGGTTAGTAATAGGATGGTAGTGCAACTAAATACATGGGCAAAGAGCTGGTAGAGGAGGCAGCATTTCCGATATGTGCATCATTTGGATTCCCGAGTCCCTCTCTCAAGAAGATCTCTACAATATTAATATAGCAGTTATATATACTCACCCAGCTTCAAGTTTATCCGTCCTGCCTGTCATACTCCTCACATTATAATCAGCATACTTCAGACTGCCAGGCCCATTGTGTTCAGTAACCTCTGCTTGTTTGTTGTTGGTCTTCGCTGTACTGGGATTAGTCGTCAACCCCGCCTCAGTCGTGTACTTGTGGACGTACTGCTTTGGTTCCCACTGTGTCCCCCTCCCCCAACATCCACACAAGTTTAAACCCTCCTGAGTGACAACAGCAAACCTGCCTGCCAGGAGATCTCTGCCAGCTCAGGCCCATCCCATCCTTCTTGCGTACATCCTACAGACCTGCAAATCCCAATGATCCACATATCGGAGATTGCTGCCAATTAAGGCCCATCCCGTCCTTCTTGTGCATATCCTTTCGACTCAGGACCTAACGGCATTGGGCTGAAGTGTGTTTATGTCAACGCAATGATTATTATGGGTAAGGCAGATGAGCTGACAACCTGATTCAATGCATGGGACCATGATGTTGCAGCCATTACAGGCACTTAGTTTGGAAAGGGACAGGATTGGGAGTTCAACGTTTCAGTGTTTTGTTGTGTTAGACGATATAGAGAGGAATGTGAAAGAGGTGGAGGAGCTGTATTACTAATCAGGGATAATGTTGCATTTGCACTCAGAGATGTCGTTCTGCAGGGCTCATCCACTGAGGCAATATGATTACTGCACAAAAATAAGATTGATGCAATTACTGTTGTTCGGAATATACGATAGTCCTTTCAACAGCCAGCGAGACTTTGAGAAAAAATGTGTGGGCCAATTATGGAAAGGTGTAATAAAAACAGATTTGTCATAGTGAGTGACTTCAACATCTCCAATATTGACTGGGACTCCCTGAGAGCAATAGCTTAGATGGGCCAGAATTTGTTTGATGCATCCAAACGGGTTACTTGAAACGGTATGTGGATAGTCCACTGCAGGAAGGGCCATACTGGACCTCGTACTGGCTAATGAGCCTTGATAGGTGACTGACATTTCAGGGGGACAACATTGTGGAAATATTTTGGAAACGCCTTCAGTTATAAGATAGCTAAGAAGATGGATAAGTCATGACCTTTTGAGAAGCTATGGAATTGGAGTAAGGCAAGTTACGTCATTATCTGGCAGGAGCTAGGGAGTATTAATTGGGAGGACGAGCTATCAGACAAATCCACCTTTTGTGTGTGGCGACTGTTCATTAAATTCTGATTGCCTTGTCATCTGGCGAACGTCCTCCCGACTTCGAATTTCAATCTATTTTATTTGAATGGATATTTCGAAGTCGCTGTATACCAGAGAACAGCAAGGGATAATGGATGATTGTACCCTGTGTCCTTCACTGAACCAGCTTGTCTCTATAGGCACCTAACGTTTGTATTGTGGGTCAGAGAACCTCAGAATTAATAGAGCACAGACGGAAGCCATTCAGTCCTTCGTACGCCCACGAGCTCTCCAACTACACGATCTGAAAGCAGAGAGAGTTATTGGAGATAGATAGAGAGAGAGAGAGAATGAAATAGAAATAAATAAAGTGAAGGGAGATAGACAGAGAGGAGAACGGAGTGACAGACTGAGTGAGAAATGAAGCGGTGTGAAACGGGGATGGAATTAGATAGATCAAGAGGCAGCATGAGGAGAAATAGACAGAAGATGGAAGTTTTATTTAAAAATTCCCCTGACCTGCAAGCTCTTTGTCTGGGAGCCATACCCTGTGAGCACCATGCTGATACTGGTTGTGATCCCAGATCATTTATCTCCTATAATATCACAGAGTTGAGTGGCTGACAGCTCAACAGAATCAAATAAACTAATTGACTGGCTCCAGAGAGAAGGTGGATTAATTGAAATAGACTGTCAACAGTACCAGGAACCGATAACCTCCTGAGTTATTGTGCGAGAGACTGGGCCAGAGAGTCTCAGTGAGGGGGATCACTGTCAGAGGGGATATCAGCACCTCAGCTGTGGGTCAAGTAATGACTGAAAAAGTTTGCACACCACTTCCATGCTTAAGTAATCAACATTTCACTTCATACAGCTCGATACCATGAGTGTATTTTAACAATCTTATTTCTTTGTACATTTCAAATTTTGGTTTGTCCAGAAAATCATTTTGTCCCTGTAATTTGTGTTGAACAAATACATTTCATTTCTGGGGAAGAAAGGACCTTTTCTGCTGGAACAGCCTTTATCGGATCCATGCTGGGACCAGGGTCCGAATGAATCGCATAACCAGGGCGGTAGACAGGGATGTAAATGGAATAGGAGTGGTTGGGGGGGCGGCAACGGGAATCAGTTATAGTGGTAATTCGAAATCTGAATTAAAAGAGGAGGTAAAAGTGCAGAATTCAGGATAGATTATTAAAATCTCCATCACAGACATAAATAGGAAAGGGAATCTAGAAATGATTAACAAACAAACTTCAAGCACACTGGAAAACGAATGACAATGAGAGGAGGGATGGTTAATACAGGAGTGACAGTGTTATTTCTGAATGCATGCAGTATAAGTACTAGGGTAAATTAATTCGTGACCCAGATCAAAATTGGCAGGTATGAAGTGATGGCCATCACGGAGACATGGCTGCAAGGGGATCAGGATTGGGAGCTAAATATTCAAGGATATGCATCCTATTCAAAAGATACGCAGGTGGACTGACGAGGTGAGGTTGCCTTATTAGGGAGAAATGAAATTAAATGAACAGCAAAAATAACATGATCAGATGGTGTAGAATCTGAATGGGTAAAATTGAGGAAGCACAGTTGAAGTCTTATGCAGGCCTCCAAACAGTATTGAGGAGCTGAGCCATCAAATATATCAGGAGATAGAAAAGATGTATAGGAAATGCAAGGCTACAGTGATCATGGGGGATTTCAATATGTAGAGGGATTGGGAAAATCAGATTGGTAGTGGATTGTAAGAAAGACAATTCATAGAATTTCTACAAGGTTTTTTTTAGTAACTTGTGGTGCAGTCCACGAGGGACAAGGCAATACTGGTTTTAGTGTTGTGCAAAGAGACAGACTAGATAAGGGAGCTTAAATTGAAGGAAGCCGTCAGAAGCAGCGATCATAACATGGTTGAATTTATTCTGCAATTTGAGAGGCAGAAGATAGAATCAGAGTCAACAATACTTCAGCTGAACAAAGGCAACTGCAGAGGCATAAGGGAGACGCTGGGTAGAATTGACTGGGAGAGTAGCCTAGCATAAAAGACAGTAGAACAGAAATGGCAGGAGGCACTAAGAGTAATTTAGGAGACACAGCAGAGATTCATTGCAAGGAGAAAGAGGCATGGTACAGGGAGGATCAGGCAACCATGGCTGACGAGGGAAGTCAGGGATAGCATCAAAGCTAAAGAGAGAAGTAAAGAATGTGATGAATAACAGTGTGAAACCAAAGTACTGGGAAGCTTACAAAGACCAACAGAGGGCAACGAAAATGTATAAGGACGAGAAAATTAAATAAGAGGGTAAGCTAGCCACTTAACATATAAAGTTTAAAAGAGAAGCAAAAGTAGATAATGGAAATGATGCCAGACAGGTAGCGGTGGGGAACAAAGGAATGGCTGAGGAAATTTGAGTCAGTCTTAACAGTGGAAAACACAATTAATTTCCCAACAATTCAACAGAGTGAGGGGAAGAACGGAGTGTGGTGGTCATCACCAAAGAGAACGGGTTAGAATGGCCAGAATGTAGATAAATAATCTAGACCAGATGGACTGCACCAAGCCTTGTAAGAGAGATAGCTGAAAGTGTAGTGCAAGCGTTAGTTGTCATCTTTCAGGAATGACTAGAATCAGGAAAGGACAAAGTAGAACATAGAAGATAGAACATAGAAAAATACAGCCCAGTACAGGCCCTTCGGCCCTCGATGTTGCGCCGACCAAAGTCTACCTAACCTACACTAGCCCAATAACCTCCATATGCTTATCCAATGCCCGCTTAAATGACCATAAAGAGGGAGAGTTCACCACTGCTACTGGCAGGGCATTCCATTAACTCACAACCCGCTGAGTAAAGAATCTACCCCTAACATCTGTCCTATACCTACCACCCCTTAATTGAAAGCTGTGTCCCCTAGTAACAGCTGACTCCATTAACAGAAAAAGGTTCTCAGTGTCTACCCTATCTAAACCCCTAATCATCTTGTACACCTCTATCAAATCTCCCCTAAACCTTCTTTTCTCCAATGAGAACAGCCCCAAGTGCCTCAGCCTTTCCTCATACGATCTTCCTACCATGCCAGGCAACATCCTGGTAAACCTCCTCTGCACCCGTTCCAATGCCTCCACATCCTTCCGATAGTTTGGCGACCAAAACTGCACACAATACTCCAGATGAGGCCGCACCAGGGTCTTATGCAACTGCTACGTGACCTCAGGACTCTGGAACTCAATTCCTCTACCAATAAAACCCAGTACACCATATGCCTTCTTCACAGCACTATTTACCTGGGTGGCAACTTTCAGAGATCTGTGTACATGGACACAAAGATCCCTCTGCTCATCCACACTACCAAGTAGCCTACCATTAGCCCAGTAATCCATCTTCTTGTTACTCCTACCAAAGTGAGTGACTTCACACTTAGCTACATTGAACTCCATTTGCCACCTTTCTGCCCAGCTCTGCAACTTATCTATATCCCGCTGTAACCTGCCACATTCTTCTTCGCTGTCGACAACTCCACCGACTTTCGTGTCATCCACAAACTTGCTCACCCAGCTTTCAAGCCCCTCCTCTAGGTCATTTATAAAGATGACAAACAGCAATGGTCCCAAAACAGATCCTTGTGGAACACCGCTAGTAACTGCACTCCAAGATGAACCTATTCCATCAACTACTACCCTCTGTCTCCTTCCAGCCAGCCAATTCCTAATCCAAACCTCTAATGCACCCTCCATGCCATACCTCCGTAGTTTTTGCATTAGCCTACCATGGGGTACCTTATCGAACGCCTTGCTAAAATCCATATACACCACATCTACTGCTTTACACTCGTCCACCTCCTTAGTCACCTTCTCAAAGAATTCAATAAGGTTTGTGAGGCACGACCTGCCCTTCACAAAATCATGCTGACTATACTTGATCACATTATTCCTATCCAGATGTTCATAAATCCTATCCCTTACAATCCTCTCTAAGACTTTGCCCACAACAGAAGTGAGACTCACTGGCCTATAGTCACTCGGGCTATCCCTACTCCCCTTCTTGAACAAGGGGACCACATTCGCTATCCTCCAGTCTTCTGGCACTATTCCCGTAGACAATGACGACATAAAAATCAAGGCCAATGGCTCTGCTATCTCCTGCCTAGCTTCCCAGAGGATCCTAGGATAAATGCCATCAGGCCCAGGGGACTTATCTATTTTCATCCTTTCCAGTATTCCCCAGACCTCTTCCCTACAGACCTCAAGGCCATCCATTCTAGTCACTTGTGACTCAATATTCACATCAGCAATAGTGTCCTGTTCCTGAGTGAATACTGACGAAAAGTATTGATTTAGTGTCTCTCCAATCTCCTCCGCCTCCACGCACAACTTCCCACTACCTTGACTGGACCGATACCTACCCTAGTCATCCTTTTATTCCTGAAAAGTGGACTGGAAAATCGCTAACGTGACAGCCCGTTTTACAAGACATTAAAGCAGAAGACGGAAAATTACAGACTGATTAACATAACCTCAGTTGTGGGTAAGATCCTGAAATCCGTCATGATGGATGCGATTTCTGAATTCTTGGATGTAGACGGTAAAATAGGGAGAGTTAGCATGGTTACATCAAGAGGCGGTTATGCCTGACAGACCATCTATACTGATAGCCTGACGGTGGAAGCTGAGTGCAGTATACATCCGAGTTTGTGGATGACACTGAGAACCAAACGTCAGGCTGTTATTTAATGGAAATGACTCCCAAAAAAGGAGCAGTTCAAAGGGATTGGAGTGTTTCTGTGTAAAAAAACATAAAGTCAGCATGCTGATGAAGCAAGTAACTAAGTTGGTTTATTAGATGGGTTCCTAGGATGAAAAGTTTGAATTATTGAGTACATCTAAATTGGTGAGGTGATTATTCATTAAGGTTGAAATGAATGAGGGTGATGTGACTGAAACCTACAAAATACAGAGAAGGCTGAAAGGTAAATATAGAGAATATTGGTCCACTCTCGTCAGAGTGTTGAATTTGGAGATCATAGGTACAGAATAAGGAATACTGAATTCAAACTGAGATGCAAAAAATGTCTTCTTTCTGAAGGTAGTGAATGTCTGGAATATCCTAACGCAGAGAGTTTGGGGGGTGTAACTGGGACACTGAATGTATTTACAGACGGAGTGGAATGGTTTTTGACAAATCAGCAAGTTGAAGGATACAAGGGGTTAGCAGGAAAGTGGAGTTGAGACCTGGAGTAGATCAGCCATCTTCTAATTGAATGTCAGTGCAGGCATGAGGGGCCGAATAGATCCCTCCTGTTCCTATTTCTTTCGTTCTTATGTTATGCTTTTGGAAAGTAACTGGTTATTTTCCTGGAAGTCGTTTTGTACAATATAGCATTCAGGGAGCGTCGAGAATTTGTTTGAGTTCACCCTGGGTGTGGTATGGGGGCTGTATCCACAACGAATCTGGGTCTGTAACATAACCCAAGTGGGGAGCAGAAGTTACAGAGAGGGTAGGCCTGGAAAGAGGGATTGGGGGGGGTTGGGGTCACTTCCTGACTCAGCCTGAATTTTTCAAGTACATTTCTGAAGCTACACCTATCCATCGGAGTGGCCTCGATCTGCCCCTGTATAGCAGGTCCCAAGGGCTGAATGGAACATCAGAGCATAGGGCTGACAGACACGATTGGGCCTTTCGACCCTTTGACACTACTTCACCAGTAAATAAAAACATGGCTCAACTCATTGTGTTCCCATCTGCTGTTTTCTCTCCATGCACCATTATCCCTGAATCACTTGTCTACGGAAAAGCAGACAAATCCAACATCGATATAATATAAAGATTCAGCCATCAAACTTCTGGAAAAGAGAATTCCCACTTGAATGGAATCCCACTTTGTGAATTTCCCCTCACTCTGGTCCTGACTGAGGTTGGAAGGTGTCAACAGTTTGCCTTTCTAGTTGCACTCCTCCATTACTCGCAACAAACTTTAAATATAATCAGGTTGGTGATATGGCCGATGATAAAGGTCTCAGACTGAGTCAGGTTCAGTAGCAGGAACAAGTCAGACAGTTATTTTAATTAAGCCACAGAGGAGCATGGTGGATCTGTGTTCAGCACTGATGCTTCACATCACCAAGCAGCTGACCTTAATTCCAACCTTGGGCGACCCTCTATGTGGAGTTTCAACAATCACCCCGTGCCTGTGTGGGTTTCTTCCCAGTGCTCCATTTTCCCCCCACAATCTAAACATGTGCAACCTAGAGTGGGTCGGACATGCCAGATTGCCCATAGTGCCCAGGGACGTGTAGGTTATGTGGGTTAGTCATAGGAAAAGCTGGGTTATGTGGAGGGGACAGGGCTGTCTGGGATGCTTTTCAGTGGGTCAATGTGGACTCGATGGGCAGAAGGTCGTGCTTCAACATTGTTGAAGTTCTACGAAAATGACACAAGTTTGGTCAATAAAAACTCCCAGTGTGTATTTAGCTGATCCACTGCCCTCAAGGTTTTGTGTGTTTAAATCAAATCAAGTCTCATTCCAAGAGTAACCTGTAAAAGCTTCCATAATATAAGCTCTTCATCGCAGTGAAGTGAAACATCTCTGAACTGCATCCAATGTTATTATATCCTTTCTAAGGTAAGGACACAGAATAAAATCTGACACACAGATATGACTGTAATTTTGTTTTTAATGGTTTGTTATTTTTTTGCAGATAATTGGAGGCAGAGATATTGATTTTTTTAGACACAGACCGCAAGGTTCATAAATAATGACGGAGTCATGGATTTTTTAGGAATGGGTGGGAATGTACAGTGTGGGGGTAATGCTGACAGTGGTACAAAATAACACTGCTCCACAACATCCAGGAATATAAGGCAAAACGAAATGATGACAAGGATAACATTTTAAAATGTTAACAGTGATAGAATACAGTACCAAAGTACCATGGGGCTGCTCTGTCAATAGAGAGAGAGACCAGTCGTGGAGGTTTACGCTGAGGGTTACCACACCTCGGGTGATGGGGTAAGGTTGAGAGAGCGTCCCCTTCATGGTAACCTCTGTCAGTGTGGGGAATTGAACCTGGGCTGTTGGTTTCCCTGTGCATCGCAAACCAGCCATCCAGCCAACTGCGTGGGAGACTGTGTAATTGCTCCATACAGAAAAAAGTCACAAAGGGCAACAGAAATTTTCATACCAAGGAAAACGATACAATTCAGAGAACGGTCAAGATAATGGCTGAGGATAAAAATGTTCTTTGCTATGAATTGTATGTGATAATGAGAAAAGTGTTTAGAAGCTGTATTTAGCTGAATACAATAAGGTGAGACAAGTGAAATAACCAGAAGTATTAATTGAAATTCGATATTGACAACCATAAAACAAGAGTATGTTTTGGATTGGTCTGTGTAAAATGTGCTTACCATTATATAGACGTATAAAGCTGGTGGAATATACTGTTAGCAGAGTCCGTCTCAAATGGGAAATGGCCTCGAATAGGTGCTTGAAGAAAACCGGTGTAAAAGTTCTTGAGTGTCATCCGGTCAGTGACAGGAACCCAAGGGGTTGAATGTCTGAAGCTCCTCTAAGATGGAGCTCAGGGCAAAATCAAATCACCCCGATCGTATTAATATTACAGCACGTTTAAATGGTTGAATGGTCTCATGATGGATTGAAATAGTGCGTGATTTTAAAAACATCTTACATCTACTCCTTCCCATTACGTATTACATACTGGGGCACTGACATTTTTCTGCCAATTGGAATTACTTGGAACGTTGTCTGGAACATTCCATAATTGGCATTCTCCAGAATATTCTATTGCCGTCTGGGGATATTGCAAAGGTAGGGAGAGAGAGAGAGAGAGAGAGAGAGAGAGAGAGAGTGCTGCATGCAATAGAGGGAGCACCATTGAATGAGAGGGACACCATGGGGTGGGGCGGGTAGTTAATGAGGTGAGTTCCATAAGATAGCACCAGGAAACTAGCTCAGCCTCGTACAGACAATCCCTCTGTCAAACTCAATGAAAATGGCACCGAGACAAACTATTGTTCGATTCAGCCCAATGAGTCATCCATTCTGCTGACCTCACTCCCAGTTAGAAAGCTGCAGAACAAATGCTTATCCAAAATTCTCCATCATCTGAACTGACACCAATGTCCCATTCACTATCATTCCTGAGATTACTGGCTCATGTTGGAGGATGATCTCGAAATGTCTTCATTTCAGCATTCTGAAACCTGTGATCTTCCATGAAGTCGTCTTTCAATCTCTCTTTCTCTTTTTCACAAAATTCTTTTGCTTGTAGGCATTTTAACTGATTCCCCCGTCATCACTCTCTACCAGTGATTTACACACCCACAACACCCCTTGTCATTGCACAATGGAGGTTATGGAGCTGTAAATGGACGAGAGATGCATACCGTGTCACTTCCAGCATAGGCTGCTGGTTTCTTCACACTGGGCAGGGATCTAACACCGTGTTACTGAACAATGCAATGGGGTGATGCACACAGCTCTGCATAGTGGGTGGGTAACACATACAATCACTGCTATTCACAATACAGCTCCCCACACTGAACATGACACCTTGTCCGCGTTTATAGAGGAATACACCGGTGTGGGCTACATATCACCCATGCTGGACAGACTGTTTTGTCCAGGTTTCTTAATCAATGCTCCACTGTGGTCTGTACTGCTCCCCATGTTGGACAGATAGCTAGTGGATTACTGAGAGCTGCACAGTATTCCATCCTGGACAGATTGCTGAGTTGTACTGAGCCTGGTCTGCACAGTACTCCGTGCTGAGAAGATATCTCATCTGGTCTTATATCTGGGCTGGGACTGTGATGTGGATTATGTACCTGATAGAGTTCCTAATAGAGTTATCACTCATCCAGCTCGGCGCATTCCGCTGTCACACCCCATGTTCCTGAAACTTATTGTCCATTAAATAATTATGTAATTAATACATGAATATCTGACCTTCTTATTATGGACCCGAACATACCCCTCTCATAATATATGAAGAAGGTCGTCTCGAACTGAACGTTTTCTTATTTTAAAAGTATTTGTGAGGTGCTTTGTTTCAGGTGCAATTCGTTTGGTCAAAATGTTTGACATTAAGCAAAACGCAATTTATTCAAACACTGTAGACAAAAAAACAACAAAAAAGGAACTTGAAATAATTTAATTTAATGCAAAACTTAACAGATTAATAGCTTATTTAATTACTAAACAGTAACTGCTCTAAATTGGTAACATCCTAGAAACGCACACTTGTACAAAACCCAATTGAGGAAGCACATTGTCTGACCTGCAGTTCTCCAATCCAGGAGGGATGAACATCAAAAGACACTTCTGAGAGAAATCTCAGAGAGTGCAGCAGCCGGGAGAGATTTTCTGCCTTCCACCCCTGCTGAGACCGCAGCAATAACTGGTGAAAGGTAAAAGTAAGAATACTTGTTCACTTAGAGTTTGACCAGCACTCTACAGGACCAGGCCTCGGCTGCAAAGACGACAAGGAATGGATTGTATCTAAACCGTCTATACAGCTGCAGTAAGTCTCTCAAAAAATGCCTAACTCCACCTAAGCCATGCAATGTCGATAAGATAAATGTCAAAGTTAAATGGAAATAAATAAAGCCAAAGGATGCAGCAGGCCTGGTAATCAGACACAGCCTCAGGAGCCCAGCAATTCCTACCCTGCCAAAAGAGAGGGGAATCACTGAACTAGTGAAGAGAAAGCATCATCTCTCTGCCTCACCTCTAACTTTACAATTCGTGACATGCCACTAGACCGACAGTCAGCGATGTCGACATCTCAGGAAGACCAAGTATTAGAACATAGAACATAGAAAAATACAGTGCATTACAGGCCCTTCGGCACTCGATGTTGTGCCGACCGAAGCCTACCTAACCTACACTAGCCCAATAACCTCCATATGCTTATCCAATGCCCGCTTAAATGACCATAAAGAGGGAGAGTCGAACACTGCTACTGGCAGGGCATTCCATGAACTCACAACCGCTGAGTAAAGAATCTACCCTTAACATCTGTCCTATACCAACTTACACTTAATTTAAAGCTGTGTCCCCTAGTAAGAGCTGACTCCATACACGGAAAAAGGTTCTCACTGTCAACCCTATCTAAACCCCTAATCATCTTGTACACCTCTATCAAATCTCCCCTAAACCTTCTTTTCTCCAAAGAAAACAGCCCCAAGTGCCTCAGCCTTTCCTCATACGATCTTCCTACCATGCCAGGCAACATCCTGGTAAACCTTCTCTGCACCCGTTCCAATGCCTCCACATCCTTCATATAGTATGGCGACCAAAACTGCACACAATACTCCAGATGAGGCCGCACCAGAGTCTTATACAACTGCAACATGACCTCAGTACTCTGGAACTCAATTCCTCTACCAATAAAGCCCAGTACACCATATGCCTTCTTCACAGCACTATTTACCTGGGTGGCAACTTTCAGAGATCTGTGTACATGGACACCAAGGTCCCTCTGCTCATCCACACTACCAAGTAGCCTACCATTAGCCCAGTAATCCATCTTCTTGTTACTCCTACCAAAGTGAATGACTTCACACTTAGCTACATTGAACTCCATTTGCCACCTTTCTGCCCAGCTCTGCAACTTATCTATATCCCGCTGTAACCTGCCACATCCTTCTTCGCTGTCGATAACTCCACCGACTTTCGTGTCATCCACAAACTTGCTCACCCAGCCTTCAAGCCCCTCCTCTAGGTCATTTATGAAAATGACAAACAGCAATGGTCCCAAAACAGATCCTTGTGGAACACTGCTAGTAACTGCACTCCAAGATGAACCTATTCCATCAACTACTACCCTCTGTCTCCTTCCAGCCAGCCAATTCCTAATCCAAACCTCTAATGCACCCTCCATGCCATACCTCCGTAGTTTTTGCATTAGACTGCCATGGGGTACCTTATCGAACGCCTTGCTAAAATCCATATACACCACATCCACTGCTTTACCCTCGTCCACTTCCTTCGTCACCTTCTCAAAGAACTCAATAAGGTTTGTGAGGCACGACCTGCCCTTCACAAAACCATGCTGAATATCCTTGATCACATTATTCCTATCCAGATGTTCATAAATCCTATCCCTTACAACTCTCTCTAAGACTTTGCCCACAACAGAAGTGAGACTCACTGGCCTATAGTTACTCGGGCTATCCCTACTCCTCTTCTTGACCAAGGGGACCACATTCGCTATCCTCCAGTCTTCTGGCACTATTCCCGTAGACAATGACGACATAAAAATCAAGGCCAATGGCTCCGCTATCTCCTCCCTAGCTTCCCAGAAGATCCTAGGATAAATGCCATCCGGCCCAGGGGATTTATCTATTTTCATCCTTTCCAGTATTCCCCAGACCTCTTCCCTACATACCTCAAGGCCATCCATTCTAATCACTTGTGACTCAATATTCACATCAGCAACAGTGTCCTGTTCCTGAGTGAATACTGACGAAAAGTATTGATTTAGTGTCTCTCCAATCTCCTCCGCCTCCACGCACAACTTCCCACTACTATCCTTGACTGGACCGATACCTACCCTAGTCATCCTTTTATTCCTGACATACCTATAGAAAGCCTTTGGGTTTTCCCTAATCCTCCCAACTCAGGACGTTTCATGTCTCCCTTCTCGCTGCTCTTAGCTCTCTCTTTAGATCCTTCCTGGCTACCTTAAAACTCTCAATCGCCCCAACTGAACCTTCACGCCTCATCTTTAAATAGGCCGCCCTCTTCCCTTTCACAAGGGATTCCAATTCCTTATTAAACCACGGCTCCCTCACAAGACCCTTTACTCCCTGCCTGACTGGTACATACTTATCAAGGACACCCATTAGCTGTTCCTTGAACAATCTTCACATATCATTTGTGTTCTTCCCTTGATGCCTATTTTTCCAAACCACGCATCCGAAGTCATGCCTCACTGCATCATAATTTCCCTTCCCCCAGCTATAACTCTTGCCCTGCAGTGCACACTTTTCCCTCTCCATCACTAGAGTAAAAGTCACCGAGTTGTGGTCACTGTCCCCGAAGTGCTCACCTACCTCCAAGTCTAACACCTGGCCTGGTTCATTACCTAGAACCAAATCCAGTATAGTCTCACCTCTTGTTGGCCTGTCTACATATTGTGTCAGGAAACCCTCCTGCACACATTGGACAAACACCGACCCATCTAACGAACTCAAGCTAAAGCTTTCCCAGTCAATATCTGGGAAGTTAAAGTCCTCCATAACAATTCCCTGCTGCTTTCACTCTTCTCCTGAATCATCCTCGCAATACTTTCCTCTACTTCTCTCGGACTATTAGGAGGCCTGGAGAAACCTCCTAACAGGGTGACGTCAGCTTTTATATTCTAACCTCAGCCCAAACTACCTCAGATGGCAAGTCTTCCTCCATCGTCCTTTCCGCCGCTGTAATATTATCGTTGACAAGCAATGCCACCCACCCCCCTCTTTTACCCCCACCTCTGACCCTACTAAAACATTTAAACCCTGGAACCTGTAACAGCCATTCCTGTCCCTGTTCTACCCACGTCTCTGTAATGGCCACAACATCGAAGTCCCAGGTACCAACCCACGTTGCAAGTTCACCTACCTTATTTCTTATACTTCTGGCATTGAAGTATACACACTTCAAGCCGCCTTCCTGTTTACAGGCACTCTCCTTCGAGATCGATGTCATGTTCCTAACCTCCATACACTCAAGGTCCTGTACCCTAAAGCTACAGTCCAGGTTCCTATGTCCCTGCAGAGTTAGTTCAAACCCTCCCAAAGAGCACTAGCAAACCTCCCCCCAAGGATACTGGTGCCCCTCAGGTTGAGGTGTAGACCATCCTGTTTATAGAGGTCCCACCTTCCCCAGAAAGAACCCCAGTTGTCCAGCAACGGGAATCCCTCCCTCCTGCACCATCCCTGTAGCCACGCAATATACTTGCCATTTGTCATGGCTGTTGTGAAAGGGGTTAAATTGAGCTGTTTGTTCTGTGACTGTGATTAATGTCAGTCTTCATGGATCCTAACTGTGTCCCTGGAGGCTTTCCTATTGTATTAATAAGGGGATTTCTTCAACATGTTATCACAGAGTATCAGCGGCAGTGCCATTCTCAAGGTGATTGGAATCAGCAGCTACAGAAAAATGTACAGCAAGACAATTTTAGAACAATAGACTGGAATGTTCCAACAATGGATCAGAATCTGAGAACATTACACTGGGATGTTGCAACAATGGATCAGAATCTGAGAGTATTCAACTGGAATGTTCCAACAATGGATCAGAATCTGAATGTTTTATACTGGAATATTCCAACAATGGACAGGAGTTTATCTGCGGGTCTTAACTGGCTTTCTCTGGATTGGGCATGGATAGAGTTACGGATAGAAGCCGTACTGAGAATTATTCAAGCTGGGTATTATCCCATCCTCGCTATTATTGGTGTTCCTGGTAAGCCAATTTCTGTCCATTCTATAAACGATGGTGAAGGTTATTGCTATTTCGATTATTTATATATTAAAAATGCATAAACTGTTATCTTCAGTTTCAGTCACAAACTCCACTTCATGTACATCAATATCAGACTCCTCGCTCATAAACATCTAAGAAGGAACATGACTGTTCAGACCGTTGAGTCTACCTTTTTCTCTGAACTGTTTTATAACACTGTATTCTCTCTGTCATCAAACCTGCCTACACGTCCTTTTATAATATCCCCAGTCTCCAACTCTGCCTCAGTGCTGTTGCTGAATTAGCCATCATCTGCCTTCTTCATAACTTCATATTTTGCTGCGACAGTTCTTTTCTGACGACTCTTCCAGTTACAAATATTTTGATCACAAACTTTTCTTGTCTCTCCAGTTATTTCATAATAGGGACCTCATATCAGAGTAATAATGTCACTGACCGTGTCATTCAGATGCAATTCACAGGCACAAGTTATGACTTGAAATGCACTGTTTCAAATCCTACCACAGCTGATGTTAGAACTTAAATTTGAATGGCAACAATTGGATGAAACCTCATTTTACAAACAGCAACCATAAACAATCAGGATTTCTTTTATTATTTCACTGATAGCCTTTGGTAAAGAAACTGCGTGTGGCAAAAAAAAAAATCAGCTCCATGCGGACTTAACAAATGGTCTCGCAGTCAACGACAATTAGTGATGGATGACAAATGCTGCCTTTGCCAGTGATGCTGACATTCTGTGAAAAAACACCATTAAAGGTGAAATAAACCAAGGAACTGTAAATGAAGGAGACCTGGAATAAAATTCTCCAGTGTCTGTAAACGTTGGAGAATCTCAGCAAGTATGGCAGTGTCTGTCAGGAGAAAAACAGATAAAGAGAGAGAGAGAGAGACAGACAGACAGACGGAGAAATGAAAAGCGAACAAAGGGACTGCTGATGATGAACCAGAAGGAAAATAAAATAGGAGCTTATTCTCAGACTTCCCCTTTTCCCATCTTCCTGAATATCATGTTAATTTTGATGTGTCCCTGTTTAAACTGAGTTATATTCCCTCTGCCCTTCTTCTCAAAGTGCGGTGATCTACGCCATCTGCAATACAAGTGCTGCCATTATAGTTGCTGAGATACAGAGAAAGGTAATGTTACATTGTCGTCTGCTTCTCTGGAGAGAGGAACTGTGAATGTGGGACTGTGGAGAGATGTAACAGCTTTTTCCGCTAAGAAGAGAAACATTTTCAGCACTAAATGGGTGCACCATGTGTGTGAGGATTTGACTTGCTCCTGTCATTACAGAGTAAAGAGGTTCTATAAACATTTTTTACGGGTTTGTGTTATCAGCTGCTACGTCTATTCAGAGAGACCCAAACATATGGTGACCCCCTAAACGTCATGGCATAGAAAGAGAACACAGGGGGGCAACACCATGAACATATTGTCTAGCTATCACCATAGTTAACAGCTAACTGAGAATGCAACATTTTAAAAAATGTTTTGTGATTCATGCATGAAAGAAGTGAAACTATCACGGTATTCTAACAGATGAAAGGCTTAACAGACAGTCAATTTTTCAATGTATCATTTCAGTTGCATCATACTGTACATTTTTGCTAAAAATCCTGTGTGTTAGGATTGAGCTCTCAACTTCCACTTGATGAAGGAGCGACGCTCTGAAAGCTGGTGTGCTTCCAATTAGAGCTGTTGGACTATAATTTGGTGTTGTGTGATTTCCAACTAAATATTTATAACAGGATGGAGAAGACAACCAGGGAAATAAATAGCTTTACATCAGCTGTGAGCAACACATTGTAACACTTTATAAGGAACGTGACAACGAGACGCTTCGCGAATAATGATATGATATGGTACAATCTGCCTAGATTCAGGAAAGGGAAATTATCTTTGATAAACCTGCTGGAGTTGGTGGAGATTGTCCGTTGTGACATCGACAACTGAGAATCAATGGGAGTAGAGTATTTGAATTTTCACAAAAAGTTTGGCATGGTTGAATGCTGGTGAGTGGGGAATGTTAGAGTCCATGGGTAGGTCGGGGTGGAATACACCAAATGGATCAAAATTGGATAATGGGCAAAATGAAGAGAGTAGTGTTTTTCTCTGGGTGGAAGTCTTGTGTTGTATCAGAAGGATCAGTGCTTGGGAAATAACTGTTCGCTTCGTATAAAATGATTCAGATGGGTACAACAAATATTATGATTCTCATTTATATTTATTAAATGGTGAGAGGTTGGGAAGTTCTGTTGTTGAAAAGGACCTGAATGTCCTTGGTTATAAATCAACAACAGAATTCATATGGGACAGGAAGTAAATGATATGTGGCTTTTCATACAAAATGATTGAAGTACCAGAGTTAGTATATCTTTCCTAATGGTGTATTTTGTTGAGAGAGTATTTTATTTCATTGTGTACACATTTGGTCAGCTTTATCAATAATGATCTCTTTGTCACCAAAACAATGCAAAGGAGTTTCAACGGACTAAACCCTGGCACGATGGCACCATGTGGAGAGAGGGCATAACTCTGTGTTTAATCTGTAGCCTTGTGAGAGAATAAAAAGTTGAACTTTAATGGCTATGGACGAAGACTCATTACATCCCAAACAGCTGAATAAGGTGAAAATGCCGTATTTTTAACTGGATGATTGACTCCCGATAGTTTACATGCCTGTGCAGAACCCTCATGTCCATTGACAGAGAGGTACAGGCTCTGAATGAACCCTGACATTTTAATGCACAGTTACTGTGTTACACTGAATTGAATGTCACTTTGGACACAATCCTGTCAGCAGTCACAATACCATCAATATGAAAGAGTTAACAATTCTGCACCACCTTCTGACCTCCATGGAGACCATGGGTCAACTATCTTGGAGATGCAAGACACCTTGGTAAATGAGTATAAAAAGTTGGCTTCATTCCTACTGCCAGAAAACCATGTTACACATATGTACTACGAGTAATTAAGGCACGAGGAACAAGGTGGTGCAGTCTATCTGTTTAGTCCCTGCTCCATTTGTTTGTGAAGTTGGAGCATCTCTGACACCTTCCTGTTCCTGGGTTAGTCACTTGAGAAGCTGAATTATCGCTTTCTGCTCCTCAGTAAGTTAATCCAGGTGTAAAACACTCTCTTTCTGATCCTATGTAAGTGAGGGAGTGAGAAGATTCCTTCTCTTACTGTGTACTTGGCAGGAGGGACTGAATGAGATATCACACATCTTGTCCAATAGTTTGATGGGTTGAATGACTTCTACACATTCTTGTGAACCCAGATTGAGGTGCCGAATGAGCTGTACCTTTAACTGTGGAAATGTACAATGTCCAGCAATGCTGTTACATGAATGTTATCGAGACTTTAAAAGCACGAAATTGAATGATGTCCAGGTCTTGTTGCACATGGGCACAGCTTCAATAGCTGAGGAGGGTCATCTTGTTCTGAAAACTACGTAAACGTCAGTGAATATCCCCATTTCTGCTCAGTTTGAATTCAATGGGCTGAATGGCCTTCTTCCACGCTGTAAGGATTCTATGATGACAAATTGGGGATGCCTGGGCTGAGGGAGCTACCCTGAGAATCTCTTGCAGTGATGCCCCACGGCTGAGATAATTGATGTCCACTGATGATAAACATCTTCCCTTGTGATGTGAATGATTCCAAACAGTATAGAGACCGTAATCAATTCTTATTAAGTGCGATTTTCCTCAGACTCCTTGATGTCAACCACAGTCTAATACTGCCTTGAGTTCAGGGCCAGTCGCTCTGTCTAATCCCTCGTGTTTCCTCTTTTGTTCATATCAATATGTCATGGTGTAGAAGCAGAGAATGTTTTCTTCATACAGAGGATAGTGAATGTCAGGAATTCTCTTGCACAGAGAGTTAGGGGATTTAGATCTCTGTAATCGAGCAGTGGAGCCCCGCATGGATCAGTTCTGGGAGCTCTTCTCTTTGTGATTTTTATAACTGACTTGGATGAGGAAATGGGAGGGTGGGTTAGTAAGTTTTCCAATGACACAAAGGTTTGTAAAGTGGTACATGGGTGTTTGCAGGGCTTTTGTAACAGGACATTAAGATAATGCTGAGTTGGGCTAAGAAGTGGCCGATGGAATTCAAGCTGGAAAAGCGTGAAGTAATTCCCTTTGAAATCTCAAGTTTGTAGAATATAGGGTTATAGGCAGGGTTCCTGGCAGTATGGAAGAATAGAGGGATTTTGGCGTCCATGTCCATAGATACCTCAAAGGTGCTACCTAAATTGATAGGGTTGTTAAGGAGGCGAATGGTGTGTTAGCTTTCATTAGAAGGGAGATTGAGTTTAAGAGCTGTGTGGTTATGCTGCAGCTCTGTAGAGACCTGGTTAGACCGCACCTGGTATATTTTGTTCACTTCTGGTCACCCCATTATTGGAATGATGAGGAAGCTTTAGAAAGGGTGCAGAGTAAATTTACCAGAATGCTGCCTGGACTGGAGGGCAGGTCTTATGAAGAAAGTTTGAGGGAGCTAGGGGTTTTCTCATTTACATTAAGAAGAATGAGAGGTGACTTGATAGAGGTGTAAAAGGTGATGAGAGGCAAAGCGAGAGTGAATAGCCAGAGACTTTTCACCAGGGCAGAAATGTCTATCACCATCGGCCATAATATTAAGGTAATTAAAGGAAGGTTTCGGGGAGATGTCAGTGATAGGTTTTTTTCACACAGAGAGTGGTGGGTGTAGAGTCAATTACGTGTGGGAAACTTGGGAGATTCTTGGATAGTCACATGGAAGAAAGTGCACGGAAGAATGTAGGTGAGTATGATCTTAACGTTGGATAAATGGGTGGTATAACATCAAGGGTCGAGGTTCTCTACTATGCTGTACTGTTCAATGTTTTGTGTTCGTTGGATGTATTTTGACCTGTCAGAGAGTTGAGAGATATGAAGATTTGGACTTTAAAGAGGATTTGAGACTAAGAACAGATCAGTCACGATCTTAGTGAAGGGCAAGGCAGGCTTGGGGGGGTGGGGGTGAACAACATGCTCTTGTTTCTGATGTTCTCACATTCTGTTATTGGAAAGTTAGCGGGTGTTATTTTTCTGGAAGGTCTGTTTGAATGCTGTGGCCTGGGATACCAGAGAATTTTGTGAGCTATCTCTGGTTGAGGTATGGGGGCTGTATTCACAATGAACCTGGGTTTACAACATGACCAATAAATGACACACAAGTTGCAGAGAGGGGCAGCTCTGTAAGGAGAGATGAGGGTTTTCTTCCATAATCATTCTGAGACTTCCAATTACATTTCCCAAATCTCCCCAAACTGTATGTGACAGCATTAAGGGACTGAATGGTAGCCTCTGTTTCTGGCACCAGTTTACAGCAGAAAGTGGTCTCCAACTGCTCCTGTCTAGCAAGTTTTAGTGGCTGAATGGAATACAGAAACATGGGACTGAGGAGCAGGAGTGGGTCATGTGATACTTCGAGCTTTTTCCACCAGGCACTAAGATTGTGGATGATCAGGTTGTGTTGTCAGCCCCACTTTAATGTCTGTATTCCATTATCCGTGACTCACTTCTGTCAAATATTGAACTAACTCAGCTTTGAATTATTGTAATCAGAGAGGCTCCTCAAACTTCTGGGGAAGAGAATTTTCACTTGAAAGACCCATTTCAGAGTGTTTCCTCGTCCTTCTTATTCAATTCGAGAGTCATACAGCGTGGGAACAGATCCTTTATTCCAGCTCGTCCGTGCTGACCAGATATCACAACCTGACCTAGTCCCACTTACCAGCATTTAGCTCATCTCGTTCTGAACCATTCCTATTCATGTACCTGTACAGATATATTTAAACATAAAACTTCCATTACTTTGTCTGACAGCACTTTCTGTACATGCACTACCCTCTGCATGAAAAATCTTACCCCTAAGGTCCCTTTTAAATCTTTACCCGTCACCTTCAACTTATGACTCTACTTGTGGATTCCCCGACCCTGGGGAAAAGACCTTGGCCATTCAGGCTATCCATACCCCTTATGATTTTATAAACCACTTTCATGTCACCCCTCAGCATCCGACAGTCCAGGGGAAAACAACTTCAACCTGTTAACCCTCTCCCTGTAGATGAATCCTTCAGGTTCCAGAAAGCCATTATCAATCTTTTCTGCACCCTTCCAAGCTTAACAACATCAATACTTTAGCAGAACCAACCAAATTGTACACAGGATTCTTAATGTGGCCTCACAAGCGTCCCTGTGCAAGCGCAACATGCTACCCCAACATCTATACTCAATATTCTGACCGATTCAGACAAGAATGCCAACTGCATTGTTCACCACCCTGTCTACCTGCAACTACACTTTCAAGGAACTATGAACCGGCATCAGTTGATCACTTTGTTCAGCAACATTCTCCAGGGTATGACCCTCCTTTAACTTACCGAAATGCAAAACCTTACAAATATCTAAATTAAACTTTCTCTACCAGTCATTGGCTCTTCGATGGTCAACGGTGCCGTTGTACTCTGAGATAATCTACTTCACTGTATCTTCTACTGCACCATGATTTTGATGTTATCTGCAAACTTACTAACCATGCCTCCGGTATTCCCATCCAAGTTATTTATATCCATGATGAAAAGCGGTGTTTTCAGTACTGATTTTTTCAGCATACCGCTGGCGACAGGCCTCCAGTCTGGAAAATAATCAGTTGCCTTCAGGACAATTTTGTCTACAACTGGTTAGCTTTCCCTGGATTCCTTGTGATCTAACCTTAGTAACCTGTCTCCGAAGGGGAACCTTATTAAACACCTTGCTGAAGTCTATGTAAACAGTATATACAACGGTGCCTTCTTCAGTCTTCTTCGTCAAAATACTCAAACACATCAATGAGACATGATTTCCATCATACAAAGCCATGTTGACTATCCATAATCAGTCCTTGTCTTTGTAAATGGATGGAAGTCCTATTCCTCAGAATCCCCTCCACCAAACTCCTCTACACTGACGTTAGGCTCACTGCGTCTATAATTTCTTATATTTTTGGAACGTGGTTCCCTTTTCTCGCGCCACTCCTCCACAAAAAAATATAACTAGTATGGTGATGTGGCCAAGGATATAGTTCTCAGAGTGTGTCAGGGTCAGTGTTAGGAACAAGTCAGATGGATTTCTTTAATCTGCTAAAACAAGACGTTTATGGCAAAAGCAAAATTTCTCAAACTATGATGGAAACAAGAATGACGAGAGGATTTGCAAATATGTACATTGATATTTCACTTTGAGAACTATTGTGGAACACACACACACACACACACACACACACACACACACACACACACACACACACACACACACACACACACACACACACACACACACACACACACACACACACACACACACACACACACTTGATAACAAACCGAAAAGCAAAATATCTGCAAAGTTAACTTGAAAGAACATTTTCCAAATATTATTCGAACTCATGATCAAAGGAAAAACGAGAGTTTGATACAAATGCTGTTCTATTTATACAGTAATCAAGTCCTACAGCATGGACAGAGGCCCTATGACCCAAACGCGTCCATGGTGACCCAAATGTCCATCCACAGTAACCCCATTTCCCAGCACTTGGCCAATAGACTTCTCTTCCTTTCCTGCCCATGTACTTGTCCAAACGATATTTAAATATTGTTAAGATGAATGCTTCAACCACTTCCGCTGACAGCACATTCCCTCTGCGTACCACTCATTGTGTAAAACAGTTTCCATCAGTTTCCCCTCTCACCTTAAAGTGATGTCCTCTCGGCCTCAATTCCATAACTCTGGTAAAATAGGCTGAGTCCATTCACCATAGCCATGCCTGTCATAACCTTGTGCACTTCTATTGGATCCCTCTCAGTCTCCTACACTCTAAAGAAGAAAGTTCTCCCTTGTCCTACCTCTCCCTATAAGTCACAATGTTGAGTCCTGGCAACATCTTTGTAAATTCCATCTGCACGCATTCCAATTTAAAAATATCCTTCTTACCGCAATGTGACCAACACTGAACACAACACTATAACTGCAGCCGCACCAACATCCTGTATAACTGCAACATTTAATCCCAATTTTCTGCTCCATGTCCTGACCAATGAATGCCAGTGTGCCAAAAGCCTTCTTCACTGCCACGTCCACCTGTGACTCCAATTTCAGAGAATGGTGTACCTGAACTTCATGGTCCCTCTGCTCAGCTGCACTCCTTAAGGCCCTACCATTTACCATGAAACTTCTACCTTGATCTTACTTTGCAAAAATATTCCCCGACCCACTTCTCCAGTTGACCAAGGTCGTGCTGCAATTTCTGATATACTTCCTCACTGTTCACGATACCACCGATTTTAGTGTCATCCTCAAATTTCCTAATCAGGCCTTGTCCATATGATTGACATAGATAATAAACAGAAATGGATCCAGCACTGACCCCAGAGCAACGTCATGTGTCTCAGGAGGTCCTATTCCTCAGAATTCCCTCCAACAAACTCCTCTACACTGACGTTAGGCTCACTGAGTCCAAGAGCATCTTTCCACTATTACGCTCTGCTTAAGACCATCAAGCCAATTGTGTATCCAATTTGCCAGCTCCCGCTGTATTCTTTGCGATTGTAACCTTCCAGAACAGCCTATCAGTGGTAACCATGTCAAAGCCTTACTGAAAACCATACAGGCTATGTCTACCGCCCTGCCCACATCAACGTTACTGGTCACTTCATCAATGAACTCAAACAAATTTGTGAGGCGTGATCTCCCACTCACCAAGCCATGCAATCTGTTCAGTCTAAAAACAACAATTAATAATTATTATTAAAATGAATAATAACAATCAATAATAAATAATAATAATATGACATTTTAAGTGGAGAATAAACTATCCATGGTATGTTTATTGGATCTTGCATCATGGGTGAGGGGCAGAATAGATTTTGTACCTGTGTCTTTGAACTGTGTTGACAACAAGCAAGTGTGGCATGGTGGCTCACTGCTGCCTCGTTGTCCCATGGATGTGGGCTTGATTCCAGCTTCTGGTGACTCTCTGTGTGGAGTTTGCACATTCTCCCTGTGTTTGTGTGGGTTTCCTCCGGGTGCTCAATTTTCCGCCCACAATCTAAAGATGTACAGGTGAAGTGAATTGGCCATGCTAAGTTACCCACAGTGTTATGTGCATTCGTCAGGGGTAAATATAGTGTAGTGGAATGGGACTGGATGAGTTACTTTTTGGAGGGTCGGTGTGGCCTTGTTGGGCCAAATGGCCTGTTTCCATACTGTAGAGAATCTGATAAATGCAATTTCTAATCAAACGCTGTCTTTCCAAATCCATGTGTATCTTAGCCCTCAAACTCTTCTTAAGTAACCTACGGACCACAGATGTTAGAGTTCCTGGCCTATAGTTCCCAGAGTTTTCTTTTCTTCCCTTCCTGAATTATGACACAACATTTGCTACCCTCCAATATTCTGGACCCTAACCTGTAGCTAACGATGATGCAAAAATATTAACAGGTCCCTGCAATTTCTTCTGTAGCCTCTTGCAGTGTTCTTGGATACATCTGCTTAGGATCAGGAGATTTATACAATTTAGAACTTGAACATGTGGACCAGTTTTCTCCTTCTCCATAACTATTTAAAAATGCAATACAACAATGGTCATTGGTCCCAGAGTGTTCCCCCACTGTCACCTGTCCTGCCTTAGTTCTTACAGAGGTCAAGTTTCGTCCCTTCCCGAGTTGCACCCTATACATACTGCTTGAGGAAACTTTTCTGAGCACACTTAATAGATACAGCCCATCTATTTCTTAATTCTATGTCATTCAAAATCTATGATAGTTAAATTAAAATCTCCTACTATGGCAATCCTATTGACCCTGCAAGGCTCCCCAATCTCTTTACATATTTTTATTCCTCAAACTCCCCGTTTACGATTTGGGAGCCTCTAGAACAACCCAAATACTGTCACCATTCCCTTCTTATTTCTTAGCTCTACCCACAAATCCTCACAGGATGATCCATCAATTATTTTATCTCTGAGCACTGCGCTGATACTCGCCTTAATGAAAAATGAAACTCCCCGTCCCTCCTTCAACCGTCTCTATCCCGCATAAAGCACCTGTACCCTGGTACATTAAGCTGCCAGTCCTGTCCCTCCCTTAGCCATGTTTCTGTAATGGCTATAATATCCAAGTCCCACATACCTATTCACGTCCTGAGTTCATCGGTCTTACATGTCAGCCATCGTGCATTGAAACAGTTGCAATTTAATTCAACAGACATTCCTTGCTCTCCGTCGTGTTCAGCCTAACCTGTCTCTTCAATTTTCTGTTTCTGATTACTGTATCTCTTTCCAGCCTCACAGTTGCCTACCTGCTGTTGAGGATCCCACCCCTCCCCAACCCCAGCCAAACTCATTGAAACCCTCCTTGCAGCACGAGCCAACCTGCCTGCCAGGATATTGGTCCCCTTCCAGTTCAGGTACAACCCGTCCTTCCCGAACAGATCACTTCTGCCCCACAAAAGATCCTAGTGATCCAAAAATCTAAATCTCTCCACCTGCACCAATTCTTTAACCACCCATTCATCTGCCATATCCTCCTGTTCTTACCCTCACTGGCACGGAGCACTGGAAGTAAACCGGATATTACCGCTGTCGTGGTCCTGTCTTTTACCCTTTTTCTTAGCTCTCTATAATCACTCTGGACCTCATCACTATTTCTACCTGTGTCATTTGTACTAATGTGCACAATGACTTCTGGATGCTCCCCAACCCCGGTGAGAACGTTCTACAGCCGCTCTGCGACATCCTGGACCCTGGCACGTGGGAGGCTAAACACCATCCCGGATTCCAATTTGCAGCCACAGCATCTCTCTTCTGTCACCCTCACTATCAAATCTTAATAATTACTTCTGAATTTATTCTGCTCGCACAACATTCTGACAATGGGATTTCATCATGAAACAGATCGATTTGGCTGAATTGCTTTGCTTCAGGTGGTTGGGAGATTCCAATGAATCATCATCAGGAATTCCTCATGAGTTGGAAAGGGGACTTTTTTCACTCCCAAACGTTGCTGTGATGAGCGACAGGGAACAGAAAGGGAGCAATAGACTGTTCCTTCACAGATGGGCTACATTTCTTCCACCTCGAAGTTAAATCAACAATGTTATCAGACACCAAACTATACCATGTGAGCTCTCCTTAAACATTGTCCGAACTATAAGTCACCATCACATTCTAGACTCCAGGTCAGTGCATTATTGCTGTTGTCGTACACAGAATAAATTCATTAACAATCAATGGCCCTACTTGTTTTGAAGATCTGTTAATATTTGCCCGCATAGTGTAAAAATAAGCGTTTCATGTCTTCACAATATCTGTGTTAAGATGAATATGTTTTATTCTTAAACAAATTCAGAAATTACTGGAAAAGCTCAGCCTATCTTGCAGCATGTATGAAGAGAAATCAGAGTTCAATTTTTCAGTCCAATGACCTTTCCTTTCAAACTGAATTATTCTGAAATTATTTCCCCAGTTTTATTCTCCCACACAAGAAGAAATATCCATCCAGTATTCACCAACTGTACTCTTCTCAAGATCTTATATGGTCAATACAAACAACCCTCATTCTCAGGCTGAACTGTTAATTCTACATAAGGTAATGCCTTCATCCCAAGAATGAGTAAAGAGAAAAAAAAAACTTGGAAACGTTTCGAAAGCAATTTTGTTTTTTTTTTCAGATTAGGCAATTATAACTACACATAATACTTCAGATGTAATCTCAGCAATGACCTGTACTGATGCAGAAAAACATCGCTAAGATCAAACCCAACACCCATTACACGAAACAGAATCATTCCATTTATATTCCAAATCATTTGCTGCTTCTTCAGAGTAATTTGATGTGAGTCATGTGCCAGAACACACAAATCCCTTGGTACCACTGAGGTCTGCATTGTCCTTGCATTTAAATCATTTTCTGCTGTTTTGTCTTTTCCTCAAAACAGAAAATTCCCATGCTCACAACTGTCCTCTGTCTGTATGCCATTGCCGAATGCTCTGACCTCCGCCAGTCTGTGTCCCATTGCAGACGTTCTACCCTCCCCGGGCTGTATCCCATTGCAGACTCTCTGCCCTCCCTCTGTCAGAATCCCGTCGCAGACGCTCTGCCCTCCCCCTCTGTATCCCAAATCAAACGCTCTCCTCACCCCATCTGTATCCCATTGCAGCCGTCCTACCCTCCCCTGTCTGCAATCCATTGCAGACTCTATGCCCTCGCCCTGTCTGTATTCCACTTCAGACGTCCTCCCCTCCCCTTTCTATATCCCATTGCAGATGCTCTGCCCTTCCCCTGTCTCTATCCCATTGCAGACGCTCTGCCCTCCCACATCTCTATCCCATTGCAGATTATCTGCCCTCCCCCGTCTCTATCCCATTGCAGACGCTCTGCCCTCCCCCTGTCTGTGTGCCATTGCAGACGTTCTGCCTCCATTTGACATCTTATTGAATGACTATCCTGGTGCATGAACACACAGAGCTCCATCCCTTTCATCTGGTTCATTAGAATAGATTGTAATTTGTTGATGACATCACACAGATCCCTGAAGAATTCCACTAGTTACAGCTTTCCAAATACGAAATGAGTAATGATCTCTATTCTGTATTTCGTGATGCTACCTCAGGTACCCCTTGACCACTCACCCATTCCATGCCCTTCATCATTTGTAATCTTCTAGAAAGTTCAAATGTGACTCCAATCAACACGAATGGCTGTGCTTTCAGTCATCCTGCGACTCAATTCTCAAATTCAGTAGTCGCACCTCGTCCTTCTTCATCAAGGCACGATTCCAAACAGAGTTTGATCATCCGGTTCAGACATATTAGAAAAACTGCGCTGTGGGCTTTGAAACTGGAGTTTTGAGCCCAGTGATAGGGACACTACCATCATTCAGGATTAGCCGCTGAAGCTGCAACATGATGCTCCTGTGTGTTTGTTCATCAGCCTGTCGTAACATGCTGTGACACTACTCCACAGAACACGAATATGCACCACCGTCTTCAGAGATAGGGGCACTACCAGACAGTCATGGACTGCAATCGAATCCAGACTTCTGCCTCAGATACGTGGACACCATCCATTCAACAAGGCCTAAACCATGCTCAGATTTTGGGTCATATTTTAAGTATGGATGTATTAAATTCTGGTTAACATTACTAAAGTATACAGGGGACATTTCTCATTGAAAAAAGTACAAGTTATTCGCCTTAACTTTAGGAAGTTGAGTACATTTGTTGTGCCATTGAGATACACTATGACGATCTTTAATTATTTGGCTATCCTTTCTGGTTGAAATGGCAATTTCAGTAGTCTGCTTTTATAGTGGAAGAATTCCTGCAACACACTGTGCACTATGAAGGATCTCGAGTAGATACCAATACTGAACACCAGAGATGAGGAAGGAGCACAATTCTGGTCCCAAAACACCGGTCACTATTTCAAATCTCTAACATGTGGCTTCCCTGTTCCGAAAATCATTCATTGATACAAGGCAGCTGTTTCCTTTCCAGATTTTGCTTACCCTCTGCATGCGCAAGGCAAACCAAGCTCTGAGTCTTTGGGAGATTCAAAGCTGGTGTCTGTAGGCCTCCTGGAGAGGGGATTGTCAATTTTATCAGAAGGGGAAGTATGAGGGGCAGTAATCTCATTCACTGGGCTGAGGTGTGGCAGATGGGGTTTAACATGGATACATGTGAGGTACTGCATTTTGGTAAAACAAACAAGGGGAGGGCTTACTCAATTAATGCTGGGCTTTGGTAGTTATGTAGAAAAGAGGGACCCAGGGGCGCAGGCATAATTCTTTAAGTTTGTGGTGCAGGGTGTTTAAGGTTACTTCATTGCTCAGACCTTTGAGGTTAGAAGTTGGGAAGTCATGCTGAGATTGTGCAGGCCATTGATAAAGCCTCTTCTGAAGTACTGTGTGCAGTTATGTTCTCGGAAGGAGATTATTAAGCTGTCGAGTGTTCAGAATGGATTTAACAGAATGTTACCAGTAACACCTCATTTCCTGCCTCGGAAGCCAACAAACACATGGCAAGAACATTTACAAATCTCCATTGGCCAACCCAGAGCCCAGATCCAACCCCCGGACTCACATCTGCCCTCTCGAGGAGGCCTAATGTTCACCTTCCTTCCCACCATCTGCTCCTCACTCCCCAACGAACTATGACTATCACCTCCTACCTTCGCTCACCTATCACGTATCTTTTCCCCAGCCTCACCCCATCACCCAGTTTCACTTACCCCTTCTCCCTCCCCAGTCCTGAAGAAAGGTCCTGCCTGATACGTCGACTCTCTTGCTCCTCGGATGGTGCCTGGCTTACTGTGCCTTTTCCATGGCCATGCTTTACCTACACTGTATTATCCAATATCTGCAGTCCCCATTATCTCTTAGGTACAATTCTCTGTTAAAATAACCATGTCGTTGTCTGTTATAACTGCACGTAATCTTAGGGATATTTTCTTCTCAGATCATGGACGATAAAAGTTCTCTCAATGCCTTCCTGATATTGCGGTGCCTGATCAGTGGATACAGAATGTATGTTTCAATTTATAAACAGAGAAGCATGCTTATGTTCTGATAAACCTCTGGCATTGCTCCCATATCCAAGGCAGATTGAATGCTTACACATGATTTTTCTACCAGACCCAACATTTGTTCCCTCAGTCACCCCCACGTATACTATCCAGAATGTGTAAATTTTAATATAATTTTGAAATTTAATAAAACGTATTGAATTGAAATGGGTTAAGGGGAGTAATTAGTTCAGCGACTCGGATTGATGTCAGTCTCCGTGCATCCTAATAGCGTCACTGGAGGGCTTTCCTCCTCTATTAATTAGGGACTCGGTTCAATGTGTTATTCTATAGTATCAGCGGGAGCATCAGCGACAGCATTAACGGGCAACAGCAGACGCAGAGAGAGGTGGAAGAGAGATCAGAATCTGAGAACATTAAACATGCATGTTCCAACAATGAATCAGAATCTGAGAACATTAAACTTGAATGTTCTAACAATGGATCAGAATCTGAGAACATTTGGCTGGAATATTCCAACAATGGACAGGAGTTTATCCGGGGGTCTTTATTGGCTTGGTCAACCTTGGATCTCATTAGCATTTTGGCTCTATGATGTATTGATGGTTATTAAAGCTGGTTACTATCCCATCCTTGCTATAGTTGGTTTTCCTGCTAAGTCATTCTATCTGGTCATTAAGGCGGGTTGGACTGAATTGCTGCTCATATTATTTATTATTTAGAAAGGTAGATGTCAACATTTTCAACTCCAATGAAATATTCAATTACTCACAAATTATATCGAGCAAATTATTCACGACAAATTACTCACCAATATGTGAGGAGAACCAGACTGTTCTCAAACTCTAAAATCCTTCTAGGCCTACCCAGATTTACATTTCTATATCCTCCCCACTCACGAATCTTGTCCAATCCCACCATCATGATATCCCCGTCTCCTTCTCAACCTCAGTGCATCTTCTAAATAAACTACCAATTGTGTCTTTGTTAAATCTGGATACAATTTATCAAGTCCCTTCTAAACACATGTCACTTACAGAATAATTGCTGTTGAGTATGTTGAATTTGTTCACTTTCAGGCGGGCAGACACTGCATGCTGCTTAAGTCATTGACACATAATCTAGAGACACAGAATAATAATCTGTTGATATCTCATGAATGAAATTGATGTAATTGAACTGAAGGTTTCATCATTAGTGAGAAAAGGCCCATCTGCTTACTTCATGTCCTTCAGAGAGGTCAATGGGTTATCCTTCCCCAGTCAGGTCTGGGCAAACCCACAGCAATGTGTTTTACTCTTTATTGTCCTGTGGAACAGCTGAACCAGCCACTCAGTTCAAGATCTGTATAACACGCTGGCCTGATCAGAGCTGCACACATCCCGTGAGAGAAGAAAAAAAGTAAAGTTAGATCCCTTCCTCTGCCTGTTTTCCTTATTCCTACCCTTCATTTCCATTCAGGTAGGTGACCATTCCCTATTTCAAGTGCAGTCTTTCTGACTGAGTCTCTCCCCATTAGTGATGTTCATCTCCACGGGCACCTCTTTTGCTGGCTTTACTGATGCTGACATGCAGATGTTAGGAACTTTTAAATTCCACATCAGTGGCAGTGCATAGAGAATGAATGGGCTTTTATGTCATAATAAAGATACGGAGACCAGTAAGTGAGGAAAAGGAACTATTGTGATCATCACTGAGAGTGTGGCTGAGGCAGTATTTGGGGTATTATGGACAGATTTTTTTTCTCCTTTAAAAGGAATTATCTCATTGCAATACAGGCTGTGTAAAGGAATTTCACGAAACTAACCCTGGGCTGATGGTAAAAGAGGAGTGAGTTAAGGATAATCTATAGCACTGTCAGAGAATCAGAGATCATTGCATTAAAACTTGATGATGATGGACAATCACTTCTACACAGACACTAAGAATGTGATAAATTCCATGGCTTGTATTTTCATTTTTACTCGTGATGCATGATTCTGTGTATTTAAGTGCCTCTCAGGATAAAATCTTCAGTCAAATCCTGTCTTGATATCAGGGTCAATCCCTCTTACCTGAGCAGGTCAATTAAACACTTTTGTTAATGTTAATACGTGGTGGTGTCTGTGTGGGGAGTGTTTTCTTCTCATAGAGGATAGCGAATGTCAGGAATTCTCAGGTCAAGAAAGTTAGGGGAGCGTGATCACTCCAAGTATTTAAAGAGGAGGTAGATGGATTTTTGACCTGCAGAGAGCCGAGGGGCATGAAGAATTGTGCATTAAAGAATAGTTAATGCCAACAGTTGATCAGCCATGATAGCATACAATGGCGTGAGCATCCAAATTACTTATTCCTGTTTCTTATGTTCTCATATTCTGTGTTTTGGAAGTGAATGGTTGTAATTTTCTTGAAAGTGTTGTTATTGAATGTTGAGGACAGTGAGAGAAAAGTTAATTGTGAGCCATCTTTGGGTGAGATATGAGCTCGATATTCACAGTGCATCTGGGTCTACAACATGACCAACAAATGAAACACCACTTGCAGCGAGGAGACACTCTTTAAAGAGGTGGGAGACCACATTCATATCCAGCTTGGATTTCCCTCACATTTTCCAACCCACAGTAAACCACATAGTGTTGAGGGACTGAATGATATCCTGTAATACTGCGGACCAGGTATTTGGAGCAAGTGGTCTCTATCTGCTCCTATACAAGTGGTTTTAAGGACTGAATGGAACATAGGAACAGAAAACTGAGGAGCAGGAGTGTGTCATTGTGGGCGGCACAGTGGCACAGCGCCTGAGACCCGGGTTCAATTCCCGACTAAGGCGACTGACTGTGTGGAGTTTGTACGTTCTCCCCGTGTCTACGTGGGTTTCCTCCGGGTGCTCCGGTTTCCTCCCACAGTCCAAAGATATGCGGGTCAGGTAAATTGGGCATGCTAAATTGCCCGTAGTGTTAGGTAAGGGGTAAATGTAGGGGTATGGGTGGGTTGCGCTTCGGCGGGTCGGTGTGGACTTGTTGGGCCGAAGGGCCTGTTTCCACACTGTAAGTAATCTAATCTAAACTTTGCCATTGCTCGACCAGACAATAAGATCATGGCTGATCTGATTGTGGTCTGCGCAGCACTTTTCTGTCTGTCCACAATTTTCCTCCATTCACATGTCTGACAAATGTAGCAAAACACAACTTTGAATAAATGAAAGCATCTAGGCACAATACTAGGAAACTGCAATAAGCCAAAGGACACAGGCAGCACAATTCTGGAAGGCAACAGACATTTATCTATCAGTCACTTTCCCATTCAATTAATGCTGCTGCAGTTTATCATTTTAGATTTGTTCATGGAATGTGGGTGTTGTTGATAGGCCGACATTTATGGACCATGTCTAATTATGCTGGAAGTGGTGGTGTTGACCTGCCATCTTGGGATGAAATTGCTGGGGAAGAGAATTCCCATTTGAACAGCGTGTGTGAATTTCTCATTTCTGCTCCGATCAATGTTGGAGGGTCACTGTTTCCTTTACTAGCCCCACTTCTCCACTGGTTACAGCAGATTTCAAGTGTAATCTGGGTCATTTTCCCGAAAAATGGGAGACACAGACTCACAGACGCACAGACGCACACACAAATGCACATGTCTTATGATGAAAAGGAATGAGGAAAGGTTTCCAGAGTTGCATAGCAGTTGAACTCATATCAAATAGAAAAGTGATAATATGTCCCAACGGCTATTCTGTCTGAGGTATTATTCTACTCAAACAAACTGCAGGTATAGGACTTCTTCCTGGAACAGCTGAATTTGGCAGAATTTCCTTTCCTTCAAGCAGTGGAGCGATTCCCATGAGTCCTCGCCAGGAATCCTCCATGTTTGGTAAAGATAACTCAGGGATTTTTTACTCTCGCACTTTGCTGTCAAGAGGGTCAAAATGATAGAGAGGAAGCAATCGGCTGTGGCCTATGACCATAAGATCTTCGGACATAGGAACATAAACGAGGCCATTCAGCCCATCGAGTCTGATCCACCATTCAATTCTGGCTGACAAGTTTCTCAACCACATTCTCCTGTTTTCTCCCGTAACCCTTGATCCCTTTGATACTCAAGAACCTATCTATATCTGACTTAAACATACTCAATAACCTAACCTCCACTGCCTTCTGCGAAAATGAATTCCATTGATTCTCCACTCTCTGGCTGAAGACGTTTCTCCTTATCTCCATTCTAAAAGTGTTTTTTTCCCTTTACTGTAAGGCTGTGTTCTTGGGTCTTAGAGTCTCCTACCAATGGAAGTAATCTCAACGTCCACACTGTCCAGGCCATTCAGTATCCTATATGTTTCAATTAGATCCCCCCACATCCCTCTGAACTCCATCAAGTACAGATCCAGAGTCCTCAAACGTTCTCATATGTTAAGTTTGTCATTCTGGGACTATTCTCATGAACGTCCTCTGAACCCATTCCAAGACCAGCACATCCTTCCAGAGATATGGGGCACAAAACAGCGCACAATACTCCAAATATGGTCTGACAAGCGCCTTATAGAGCCTCAGAAGTACGTCCCTGCTTTTACATTCAAATCCTTTCCAAATAAATGCCAACATTGCATTTACCTTCTTAACTACTGACTCAACCTGCAAGTTTACTTTGAAAGAATCTTGGAGTAGAACTCCCAAGTCCCTTTGCACTCCAGACATCTGAATTTTCTCCCCATTTAGAAAGTAGTCCATGTTTGTATTCTTCCTACCAAAGTACATATACCCACAATTTCACACTTTGTATTGCATTTGCCACTTCTTTGCCCATTATTCTAACCTGTCCGTATCCTTCTTGAGCTGGCCTGTCCCTACACCTATCATTGTACCATCTTCAAATGTAGCCAGAATGTCTTCAGTTCGTTCATCTGGATCGTTAATGTATAAAGTGAAAACTTGTGGTCCCAACACTGAGCCTTATGGAACACCACTTGTCACCGACTGTCAACCTGAGAAGGACACTTTTATCGAACTCTTTGCTTCCTGCCAGACAGACAAACGTCTATCCGTACTAGCACCTTGCCTCTAAAACAATGGGCACTTGCCTTACTCAGTAGCTTACTGTCGGCACATTGGCAAAGACCTTCTGGAAGTCTAGGTGGATGACATCCATTGGCTTTCCTTGTTCTAAGCTGCTCATTACGTCCTCAAGGTTTTCTAACAGATTTTCCAGGCATGACCTCCCCTTGATGAAAACATGCTAACTTTGTCCTACTTTACCATCCACCTCCAAGTATTAAGAAATCTCATCCTGCACAGTGGATTTCAGGATCTTACACACACCAAATTTAGATTAATCAGTCTGTAAGTTTCCGCATTTTGCTTTACTCCCTTTTTAAACAGGGGTACCACGTTAGAGATTTGCCAGTCCTCTGGGAATCTCCCGGATTTGCACGAGTCCTGAAAGGTCACTAGCAATGCCTTCACTGTGTCATCAGCTATCTGCCTCAGAACTCTGGATTGGAGTCCATCTGGTCCAGGTGATTTACTTACCGTCAGGCCAGTCAGTTTTTCCCAGCACTTTCTCATTGGTGATGGCCACCATTCCTAGCTCTGACCATACATTCTTTTCAATTTTTGGGATATTACTCGTGTCTTCTAGCGTGAAGACTGACGCGAAGTAATTATTCAGTTCCTCAGCCATTTCCTTGATCCACACTACTATCCCTCTAGTGTCAATTTCTAGCGATCAAAAGCCCATTTTTGCCTCTCGTTTGCCTGTTATGCATGGAAACAACCTTTTACCATCTTTCTTTATATGATTGGCTGATTTACTCTCATAGTTAATTTTCTAACTCCTTATTTATTTTTTCGTTGCACTCTGTTGGTCTTTGCGAGTGTTACAACATGGCGGTGAACCCCTCTGTTAATTAAAGAGAACACCCAGGAAAGCTCACCTCACCTCGTAGTCTATTAGAATATGAGTGTCAGAAAACTCCCACATTTCACTATTTAAAGAAAATAAAGTCAATTTAATTTTTTAAGTCTAAAAGTGAACATTACACAACAACTATTCACAAATCTAATCCCCCAACAATTGCTTATTATCTGACTCCAACTCAATAAGATTATGCTGTTTCAATAAGACACTGATGAAGATTACAGCAATTTAATTTCAAAACCGCACAGCCACAGCTATCCTCTGTGACGTCACTCTTCCGGCTGTTGAATTCTCTGGATCGTCAAATTTCTGTTTCCTGTGAATAAGTTTCGTATGAACAAATATTTTTGATAGAGAATATTTCCTAATGTCTTCCAGAGCAAGATGGTTGATACACCGGCTTCTTCTATCTCAATAGCATTTTCTCTCTCTCCAATTTTCAAAATGTCCGCATTTTTAAATCGTCTTTCTGGTTCGATGTTGGTAAAACTATAAATTCAAACTCAGTGTGCTTTCAGTGTCAGAGAGAGTGAAGGAAAGAGAGTGCTGCTTGCAATAGTGAGAGTGCTGGAGCAAGAGCCTTGTTCTGGTGTAGGTGCTATAACAGATATGTCAAAAGTGAGGAATGTAGATGCTGAAAACAAGATTTACATCGGAGTGGTGCTGGAAAAGCACAGCAGCTCAGGTAGCATCCGAGGTACAGGAAAACCGACGTTTCAGACAAAAGCCCTTCATCAGGAATATAGCAGACATACAGTGAGTGTGATGGAGTAGAGAGAATGCAGATACACTTGCCCTGGCAGAGCGGGGAAGGTTATTGATTTTTGTCCTGTATTGATTGGCATTTCTTCGGATCATCTCATCATAGGGGTGAGCCTCCCCAATGTCATGTCCACGTCTGTCACTAATAACACCACAGACCACATCCATCAGCTTCTTCAGAATCAGTTTGCGACGATCTTGTAAACAACAAGGAGGAACACACATTGGTGCCTTACATATCTAAACTAAAACTGTTGTGCAAATTTTGAGCATTCTATGCTCTGGAAATTAGATACACAAATATTGTCAGTATTGCAGAATACTGGATGATCTAAAATTGCATCAAAACTGCGTTAACTAAATGATTGCTAAAGCTGTGACAAATAAAGTTCATAAGTTTTTATGAGGTAGGTTGAAGAGTATATTGTGAATCAAACTAGAGAGCAGGTTATTTCGGGTGTGGTGTTGTGAGGTCACAAGGACTGGTTAGTGATCTTGATCTTAAGCAGCTTTTGAGGAATCGTGACATTAATATGTTGCATTTTACACGGCGTCTGCATGCAAGATACAACTTCTGAACATTACACTCAAATATCATGCAAGCACGGAAACGAGAGGGTCAAGTGAATTGGAAAAATACAATATTACATTTAGTGTGAGCCAAATAATGTTTGTTATTGATAGAAATACTGCAATGTCTGAAAAATACGCACATATCACTAAGTTACAAACACCAAACAAAGGGAAGATGACTCAGTGAAGGTTAATGTGAGAATTAAAGATTGCGTGAAATCAAAGGAAGTAGGTTCAGGAGAATTCCAGATATTGTGGAAACCTGAACATTCGGAGAGATTTACTTTTCCGAAAATAAGGAAGGAGAAAGTGTTAAGGAAATCAAAAAGCACATGAATACAAACAAACGGGAAACACACAGACTGCTTATATCTACCATCCATATACTAAAGAAAACAAAAGCAAGGTCAAATGTGGAAATTTGTCAGGTATAGGGGAATTTATTGTGGGGAAAAAAGAAAAAGGGCAGATAAACTACCCAGTTACTTCACATCTGTCTTCAAGGAGAAAGCTCCAGCAAATCTCTGAGGTATAGCGGGTGGTCAATTGGGACTTGTGGAACTAAAGACATAAAGTCAATGCGTATCAGCAACAAGGTAGTATTTGAAAGTGAAGCTAGATTGATCATTGCTAAGTCTGATGGGCCAGATATACTTCATCTCAAAATGTCAGAAATAAAACAGCACATTAATTGAACTCTCGGTGACTCTGTTTTCTTTTCATGTAGATTATGCAAAGGCTATAAGTAGATAACTGAACGGTAGCAAATATGATCCAACTATAGACGCAGGCAAGAAGAGATAATGCAGATGACTGCAAACCAATTAATTAGATATCTACAAGGAAACAGTTGGAATCTACTATATAAGGTGATATTGGGCATTCAGAAATGAATAGCAACATTGCAGAGAATCACTATTTATTTCTGACAGAGAAATCATACCTGACAAACTTCGGAATTGTTTGAAGTTGTTTCTTGCAGGATAGGCAATGGACAACCAGTGAAAGTGCAGCATTTGGATTTTCAGAAGTATTTCTGTAAGAACTCACACAGTGAGTTCGTAAATGCAATTAATGTGAATAGTATTTGGAGGAATACCTGTAATTGGAAAGTTAAAGTTAGGTTGGCCTTCGTTTAAGGGAATCTGAATATAGCTGTAGAGACATTATTAAGCAGTTTGCATAGAGTGTTGTTGAGTGTATACTTTGACAATTGTGCACAGTGTTGGTGACCCAATATAAGAAAGAGTATAAGACAGAGGACGTGCCATGGACATTCTTCAGATTAATCCCTCAGAGGACAAGATTTTCTGATGGGGGGACTTGTCTTGTAACCTCACCAGTTTCAAAGAACAAGAGGTGATCACAATGAAATTTGGAATATCTACGAAACATGTGACAAGGTGGAAATAAACAGAATGTTTCTCTGGCTGTCTATTCTACATTTAAGGAAAATAATGGCAGGTTAATGGACAGGGCATTTAAGAGCGCAATAAGGATGAAATTCTTCACTCGGAGGGGACTGACGCATGCACGGCCATGGAAACCTGCTGGCAGAGCAAGATTGGTGCGACTCCCCAGATATTCTACAGGTATGTCATCTGGAACAGAATAATCAGGGAACAGGTAGGACCTATTAGTGACTTGCCAAGTTGAATCCAAATGCAACTTCGTGTTAGAAGGCTGTTTGTGTGTCTGGTGTACCGCAGATATCAGTGCAGTGTCCCTTATTATTCGTGGAAACCATAAGTGATGTGAATGTGACGTGGGTAGAGGGAGTGTGATTAGCAAGTTTGTGTTGGAAACAAAGATTGACCAGTTGGTTGGGAGTGAGGAGGACGGCCTTATATTACAGGAAGATACTGGTGGATTGGTCAGATGATAACAATCAATGGCAGATGGAATGTAACACTGATAAATATGAGGTAATGCACTTTGGAAGAACAGTGGAGAATTCAATGGATGGCTGCACACCAGGAATCTCAGTGTGTGCTTCTCCACATATCTTTGAACGTGACTGGATGTGATCGTTGATGAGTTAAGCAGGACAGTAGTCTTTGATCGTTGACCCAAAGACTATAAGAGTTATATAGCACATTAGTAAGGCCAAATTAAATAGTGTATGCAGTTCTGGGAGCTCATGATGTGATTGTATTGGATAAGGTGCAGAGGAAATTCACTGAGGTGTTCCCTGGGATGGAACATATGAGCTGTGGAGAGGGGCTGGATAAACTCGTGTAGTTTCCATTGGAGCAGAGAAAGTTGAGTGGGTAATTAATTCAAGTTTACGATTACAAGGGGCATGGAGAGGGTGAACATACAACAGCTGTTCTTTTTAGTCAAAGTGTCAGCTTCCTTACAGTCAGAAAGCATGGAATGGAGAATGGAGAACAGAGAAACATGACACAACTACTTCACTTCTGTCTTCACAGAAAAAGGCATAAACAAAGCCTTCCCAGCAATAGGAGAAAACCTGAGACTGAGGAGTAAAGGATATAGTATTACATTAGTAAATAAACTAATTTGGGGAAATTATTGGAACTGAAAATAATGGGCATAGAAAAAAAAACAACAAACATTAGTGAAATGGGAAACATATTTGAGAAACTGACTGATAGATTATTTACAGAAAAGCAATAGAGGAACAGAAGTTGGATTTTCAGCAAGATTTTTAATAGAGTTTCTTTTGGCTAAGATCAAGGGTCTGTTCATATCAGGACGGATGTCGAGTTGCGAATCATCACAGCTCGTCGAGATCATGGCTGGATCGTGATTGGATATTGAAGGTTTGTTTGGTTGTGCTGCCCTGCTCTTTGTGGATCTTCATGCTGGCTTCTGCCTAACGCCAACTCAGGGACCAACCAAACGAGGAGCTATGGCCTTAGCAGCCGCCCGCAGCCCAGGCCAGGGCATTCGCAACACAGTCAGGGTGACTGTGAAGAAGGTGGAGGATCGTACACCTGTCGATCAGATGGTGTTCGTGAAGATGATTTTGTTTTAGGGCAGCGAGTTTGGAGCAGCTGACGTGTGCTGAGTGCAGGTACCATGAGTGAATCCATGAGGAAAGGCATCATCACCCTCATCTACAAGCGGAAGGGGGAGAGGGAGGAACTCAAAAATTGGAGACCAATCTCACTGTTGAATGTGGATTACAAAATTCTGTCAAAAGTAATTGCAAACAGGGTCAGGTCTGCCCTGGGGTCGGTGATTCACCCTGGCCAAACCTGTGCTGTACCGGGTAGGAAGATTGCTGAGAGTCTCGCACTCCTCAGGTATACGATCGTGCAGAACATAGGATTGGACACCTACCTGATCAGCCTGGACCAGGAGAAAGCCTTTGACAGGATATCACACAGGTGAGAGATGTTCTCTTCAAAAAGTCCTTTGATGAGGCAATGTGCAATTGGATCAGACTGCTCTACACCAACATTGTCAGTGCAGTCTCAATCAATGGGTGGGAATCAGAGAGCTTCCCAGTCAGATCTGGAGTCAGGCAGGGCTGCCCTCTCTCTCCTGCCTTGTTTGTGTGCTGCATAGAGGCATTTGCCGAGCCCATCAGGAAGGATGTGAGCCTGAGAGGGGTGACTATTCCAGGCAGCAGGGGCCTGCAGGTTAAGGCCTCCCTGTAGATGGATGACGTCGCCGTTTTCTGCTCGGATCCGCTGTCCGTGCGCAGATTCATGTGCATATGTGACCAGTTCGAACGGTCCTCGGGGGCCAAGGTAAACCGAGGCAAGAGGGAGGCCATGCCTTTCGGAACTGGGCCGACTAATCCTCGATCCTCTTCACTGTCAGGACCGACCACCTGAAGGTGCTGGATATTTGGTTCAGGGTGGGGGGGGGGTGGGGCTTTGGCGTGTGCCAAATCTTGGGAGGAGCATATCAGCAAAGTGAGGCAGAAACTGGGTAGATGGAAGCTACGGCAACTCTCCATCGCGGGAAAAAACCTGGTCATCAGGTGTGAGGCACTGTCATTGCTGTTATATGTGACACAGGTCTGACCTGTTCCCAGAACCTGTGCAGCTGCAGTCACTTCCAATTTATATGGAGGTCAAAGATGGACCGGTTCCGAAGGGACCCGCTGTACAAAGATCTGGGTAATGGGGGAAAAATACACCTAATGTCACCCTCACCCTGATGGCCACCTTTGCGTTTGGCTGCATCAAGCTGTGCAGGGATCCCCGGTACACAAACACCAAGTGTCACTGCATACTGAAGTTCTACCTGTCCTCGGTGTTGCGAAGGATCGGCCTGGCCTCGCTACCGTGGAACGTTCTGAGTAGTTGGACCGTTCCGTATCACCTGACCTTCGTGGAGAAGTTTATGAAGAAAATCACCTTTGACCACAAGTCCATCAGGAAGTGGTCAGCACCTAATGTCCTTGAGACCCTTCGGGTAAAGGAGAGGGGGGATCCTATTGAGCAATTCCCTGAGCAGACTGTCAACGCCATTTGGCAGAATGCTTCATCGCCAAACATTCCAACAAGCACCAAGACATGGCATGGCTGGTGATGAGAAGGGCTCTGCCTGTGAGATCCTTTATGCACGCCCAGACACTCAGCTGCACCACACGCTGACCTCGAAGCGGCTGCGGGGGTGGGGGGGGGGCGAGACTGTCACACACCTCCTTCTGGAATATGCCTACGCAGAAGATGCCTGCAGAGGAATGTAGTGGTGTTTGTCCCGAGCAGCGCCGTGACATGGGACTCTGTGCTCTACGGTCTGTTCCCCGGGATGCACACCGAGACAAACATCAACTGTGCGTGGACGATCATCAACTCTCTGGTCCGAAGCCTGTTGATCTTCCAGCTGAAGGAGTTGACCCCGACTGAGAGTTGCAGACTGGCACATTCCAAGGACCAGGACTACGGGTTGAGGGACGCACTGAAGCTTGGGGCAGCTACCGCCAAGGCACGGTGGGGAAAGACCACCGTGTAACATCTGCCTGCCTAAGAAGAACACGGGGCCCACGCAGTCATTTGGGCTCTGCTGAAGCCGCAGCTAAATATATGGACATAGATCTGTATATAAAAATGATAAATTCTGATCTCTGTATGTAAATGTTTACTTATGTATGGCATGACCAACTGTACAGACCATCAACGTATTTTATGAATAAAGTATACTTTTGAAATAAAAAAGCCAATGTGTGCTGCGTGCAGAATTGTCCTGTGGAACGCTAATTTGATGTGACCTTTAGGAGCGTGAAGCACTGCGAGCAGCTCCTGAATGTCTTCAAGTAGAAGGAAGGGGAGTCTCTATTCACCACCTTGCCAGCGATCCTGTTGGGTGTGCGTCCTGCACAGAGCAGGGGTGTTACGTTTCATATGTACAGCCCCCACGTCTCAGCAGCTGCTGTCCTCACCTTCCTGAGAAGATATGTCCACGTTGAGGCAGAAAGCACTGATGTGGTCGACCCTTTCAGGATCTGGACCAGCAAGCAGCAGGTCAGGGTAATCCTGAGGGTCAATGCTATGGGAACATCATCCACCCAACCTCCAGCTTTGCATCGGAGGGGGCAGAGTGTACCTGACATATGCAGCCCAGCGAAAGTGTGCTAAACCTGCGGGAGGTCAGGCCACACTGCAGCTGACTGTAAGGTCACTGTCGGAACTGCAAACAGGAGGGTCACCTGACCAAGGAATACAAAGAGGCCAAGAACTATAATTTGTGTGGCGAGGAGACCTACCCAAGACGAGCATCCGCCACCTCCGCACAGATGGCCAGAGGTGCACGGCAAACGATAAGCAAGGCACCACAAACCAGCAAGGGAACGGTGTCTGGTGGCACCAGGAAGGAAGGACAGTCTGGAGCGGAACAGCCAGCAGCCAGGTACAGTAGCTGATCCCAGAATCTACAGGACAGACGGAGGCAATGGAGGAGGAGTGAGCCATGGAGGCAGAGGTGTGGATTCGTATAAAAACAAACAGGAGGGCGAAAACGTGCCAGGCCACCAAAACCTCCTACCAAAGGGGAAATGACAGCTGCACGGTGAGGATACAGGCAGCTCTTCGGATAGTGAAGATGGGTGTCACGGTGGCACTGTGGTTAGCACTGCTGCCTCCCAGCACCAGAGACCAGGTTTCAATTCCCATCTCAGGCGACTGTCTGTGTGTAGTTTGCACATTCTCCCCGTGTCTGCGTGGGTTTCCTTTGGGTGCTCCGGTTTCGGTGAATTGGCCATGCTAAATTACCTCTAGTGTTAGATGAAGGGGTAAAATGTTGGGGGAAGTGTGGGGGCGGGTCGGTGTGGACTTGTTGGGACGAAGGGCCTGTTTCCACACTGTAAGTAATCTAACCTAATCAAAGATGGGCTCAAGGAGGGTCATTACCAGAATAAGAAACAGAGCGCTGCGGGGAGAAAGGAGGGCAGAACCTCCCAAACAGAAAACGACGAACCCTCCGAGGTGACTGCCAAAGGTCACCCTTCACCAGGTGAAAACCAGGAGGTACCCACCACCCCACAGCTCGAGGTAACTGGGAGCAGCAACCCTCTTCGGATCTGAGCTGAGGATTAGGGAAACCATTGTCTTCTTATGTTCAAGCCAGATTTGATGAAGATCCTTTGGTATTCTCCCTTCAAGTTTTTGCTTGAATTAAAGTCCACTCCCTGCCCGTGCTCTGTCTGCCTCCAGAGTCTTTGTCTCTAGCTGGGGAATCTCGCTCCTACAATAACCAAGGACATACAGATCAGAGGGTAAACTAAAACAGACTGAGGCATACAGGCTACACCACAAATGGCATGTAAGAGGCAAGATCAACGTGATTAAGATCAGCACTATTTGAAGTCAGAGATTCCATTCCTCAGTTTAATAATGGTTGGGAAGATGCTGCCATCAGCCGCTGGTTTGAGTGTTTAAGCTTCTGTACTGTCTGCCTGATGGAAGAGATCGCAGGTGATCCAGAGTGCGATGGGTCTTTGGTTGCCGTGTAAATGGAGTCAATGGACGGGAGGTTGGTTTCCTTCATGGTATGGGCTGTGCACACAACCTTCTGTCATTTCTGTTACTGTCCTGGGCTGCTGTTGCCACACCAAGTCATTATACACCTGGATGGTTTGCTCTCAGTGGTGCATTTGTAGAAATTGGTGAGGATCCTTGTGAGCATGCAATACGTCCTGAGCTACTAGAGAACGAAGAGGGGTTGTTGTGTCATCTCGACTGCCACATCTAACTGGGAAGTCCAGGACAGAATGTCAGTTATCTTCACTCCGAGGAACTTAATGTTGTCCACTATTTCAACTTCAGTTCCATTGATGTAGATGGGGGCATGTTCTCCTCCTTTCATTCTGAAGTCATTGATCAGTTGGTTAGTACTCGCCGTTGAAAGAGAGGTTGGTCTCAGTGCAGCACGTCAGCAAGTCCTCTATTTCCATTCTGTATTTTGACTTGCCATCATTACATATCTGTCCTAATATGATGGTGTTATCAGTGAACATGTAGATGGCATTCGTTCAAACTTTGGCAATACAGTTGTGGGTGTACAGGGGTATAGAAGGGGGCTGACGACACATCCTTTGGGATTTCAGTGTTGAATGTTATCATGGAAGATACACACTTATCTATTTTCACTGATTGCGTCCTGTGGGTCAGAAAGCTGAGGATCCAATTTCAGAGGGCGGAGCTGAGACTAAGGTCAGGGAGTCTTTTAATCAGTCTGAAGGGAATAATGGTGTTGAAGGAGAACCTATAGTCAATAAGCAGGAATATGACGTGGGTGTCCTTGTTGTCCAGATGTTCCAGGGAAATGACACCCGATATGGACACATTCCACTGTAGGGGATCGAGGCAGGCTAGTAGACTGGAACTAATGTGGGCCATGACAAGCCTCTCGAAGCACTTCGTGCACCCCCTGGCTGCTGCAACTCGAAAGAGAAATGTCCCAGCTTATCCAACCTCTCTCTATGACTCAGACCTTTGAGTCCTGGCAACATCCTTGTAAAGTTCCAGTTTAATACCATCCTTCCTATAGCAAGGTGATCAAAACTGAACATAATATTGAACGTGGAACTATTTGCAACTGTAGGTTTTACTCTGCTGCCAATTATTATGGGCTGTGATATTATTTTCTTTTTGTGTTATTCTGAAATCTTGTTGTTAATTAAATCCGCTGATGGCAAACCCCTCTGGTGAATGTCCTCCTGACTGCTTGAATTGGAATTAATCTATTTTGTTTGGGCAGATATTTTGAGGCCGCTGCATATCAGAGAACAGGAAGAGATGATGGATGTTTGTGCAGTGTGTATCCTTAACTGGACAAGCTTGTCACTCCGGGCACCTACAGCTTTTATTGTGGGTCAGAGTACCTCAGAATTGGTACTTCGCAGAAGGAAGCTATTCAGCCCATTGTAGGAGCATGAACATAGAAGATTACAGCTCAGTAGCTGCAACATCCTTCAACTCTGCCCACAGCTCCACCGACCTTAATGCGAAACGTAAATTTACTAACTCATCCTTCCATTCCCTCATTGAGGTCATTTTCAAAACGACAAACAACAGTCGCCCCAAAACAGATTTTTACAGTGTACCTCTAGCTACTGAACTCGAGGATGAACATTCGCTATCAACTACCATCCTCTGTCTTCTTTCAGCTAGCCAATTTCTGATCCAAACCACTGAATCACCCTCAATTCTACGTCTCTGTATTTTCTGGGAGAAAGTAAGGACGACAGATGTTTGAAATCAGAGTCGAAAGTGTGGTGCTGGAAAAGCACAGCAGGTCAGGCAGGATCCGAGGAGAACGTGAAGATTGCAGATGCTGGAGATCAGAACACTGATTCCTGATGAAGGGTTTACAAATGAAACATCGACTCTCCTACTCCTTGGACGCTGCCTCATCTGTTCTGATTTTCCAACACCACACTCTCCATGTTTTCTGCAATAGCCTCACATGGGGGACTTATCAAATTTTTGACTGAAATCCTTATACCTCATTTTACCCTCATCTACCTGGTTGGTCAACTTCTCAATGAACTCAGTAAGATTTGTGAAACATGACATAGCCTTCACAAAACCTTGTTGACTATCCCTAATCAAATGATTCCTTTCTAGATGATAATAATTCCTATCTCTTATAATCCTTACCAACAATTTACCCATAACCAAAGTAAGCCTGGTATATAACTACCAGGGTTGTCTCTTCTCAATTTCTTGAACAAAGGGACAACATTTGCTATTGTCCAGTCTTCTGGCACTATTCCTGTAGACAATAGCGATGTAAAGATTCGAACCAATGGTTGTGTAACCTCCTCCCTAACTTCTCAGAGGATCCTGGAATTAATCCCATCTGGCCAAGGGGACTTATCTATTTTTACACTCTTTAGAATTGCTAACATCTCCACCTTACGAAATTCAATCCCATCTAGTGTAATAGCCTTTACTCCATATCGGCCTCAACAGCATTGCCTTTCCATTGTGAATGCTGATACAAGTATTTATTTAGTGCCTGTCCTATCTCCTTGGACTACACACACAACTTCACACTACTGTCCTTGATTGGCCCTAATCTTAATTTGTCATTATTTTATTCGTGACATACTGATATAAAGCTTGAGGGTTTTCCTGGATCTTACTTGCCAAAGACTTTTCATGCTCTCTCTTGGCTATTCTTAGCTCTTTCCTTAAATCCTTCCCGGCTAACTTGTAACTATCAAGCATCCGAACTGAGCCTCACGTTTCAACTTTACATATGCCTCCTTCTTCCTCTTGACAAGAGATTCAACTTCTTTAGTAAACCACAGCAGCCTCACTCGACCACTTCCTCCTTTCCTGACAAGTATAAACTTATCAAGGACACACAGTAGCTGTTATTTGAAAAAGCTCCACATTTCAATTGTGGCCATCTCCTGAAGTTTTCTTCCTCATGCTATGTATCCTAAAACCTTTCCTAATCGCATCATAATTGGCTTTCTCCCAGCTATAACAGTTGCCCTGGGGTATAGATCTGTCCCTTACCATCGCTAAGATAAACATAACTGAATTGTGGCCACTATCAGCCAAGTGTTCACCTACCTCCAAATGTAACACCTGATCTGGTTCATTACCCAGTAGCAAATCCAATTTGGCCTTGTACCTTGTTGGCCTATGTACATAACGCTTCAGGAAACATTCTGCACACATTGGCCAAAAACTGACCCATATAAAGTAATTGAACTGAAGCGTTTCCAATCAATATTTGGAAAGGTAAAATCTTCCGTAACAAATACTCTGTTATATTCGCTCCTATCCAGCATCATCTTTGTAATCCTTAGTCTAAATCTTTGGAACTTTTCAGAGGGCTATAGAGAACTGTCAACAGGGTGACCTCTCCGTTTTTGTTTCTAACCTCTTCGCATACTAACTCAGTAGACGAGTTCTTATCAAACATCCTTTCGGCCAACGTAATATTGCATTTGATTAACAATGCCACCTCCTCCCTACCATTTTTAGTACCTTCCTTGTTCTTAATGAAGCATATAAACCCCGGACCCTCAAACGATCAGTCTTGTCCCTGCTCAATCAATTTCTCCAAAATGGCCACAACATTTGTGAAAATCTTTGTAGCTCGGGTGCTCGTTGTTGTGGTTCTGTTCGCCGAAATGGGAATTTGTGTTGCAAACGTTTAGTCCCCTGTGTAGGGTCATCCTCAGTGCTTGGGAACCTCCTGTGAAGCGCGTCTGTGATATTTCCTCCTGCATCTGTAGTGGTTTGTCTCTGCCACTTCCGGTTGTCAGTTCCAGCTGTCCGCTGAAGTGGCCGGTATATTGGGTCCAGGTCGATGTGTTTGATAATAGAACCTGTTGATGAGTGTCATGCCTCTAAGAGTTCCCTGGCTGTTCTCTATTTGGCTTGTCCTATAATAGTTGTTTTGTCCCAGTCGAACATCAAGCTGTACAATTTGGAAATAGGGAGTGATTGGAGAGATGTTAAACGAGGGTGAGTTGGATAGATCAGAAGACAGCATGAGGAGAGATAGACAGGAACAGACAGAAAATGGAAGTTTTATTTAGAAATTCTCACAGATTGCAAGGCCTTTATCTAGTGCCATACCCTGTGAGCACTGTGCGAATACTGGCTGTGGTCCCAGAGCATTTATCTTCAATAATATCACAGAGCTGAGTTGCTGACAGTTAAACAGAGTGCAAAAGGCCAAGCGATTTTTGTTTTTACAATTAGAAGGTGGTTTAATTTAAATAGGCTGGGTGAACAGCAGCAGGAACTGAGAATCCTGCTCGATACTGGGATACTGCGCCAGAGAATCTCAATGAGGTGGATCACTGACAGAGGGGAAATCAGCATCTGAGCTGTGGGCCAAATAATGATCGAGAAAGATTGGACACCACTTCCGTGGTTTTGTAATACACACTTCAATTTATGTCGCTCAATATCATAAGTGTATCTTATCTCTGTGTACTTTCCATAGTTTTGTATGGACAAAAAATTATTTTGTGCTGTATTTTGTTTTCAATAAATAGATTTTATTCTTCATTCCTCACTTGAAATGTATCCTTGAATCTGTTCTGCATATGAGTTATAAAGGGTAACATTCCAATACTGATGACTGGGGAATATTATTGTCCCTCCCTCATGTCTGAACTGCCATGTCCCCCACATCTCTTTGTGTTGTGTCTCCTCCACAATGCCATAATCACACTGTCATTGAAGTCCAGTAAATGACACTTCATCACAGTTCACGAACTTCGATAACATCAATAGCACAGGCCTCATCTGCCTCTCTCCAAAACTGGAATAACAATCTGAATTGCATTTGTCACGTTCAATTCTCTGTTAAAAGTTTCATGCCATTTGTCTGTTATAACCTCACGTTTCTCAGACACACATTCCCCTCAGATCATGAACTATAAAAATTGTCTCAATGTTTTATTGAAATTATAATGCTTGGTCAGTAATTCCAGGATGTATGTTTCCATTTATAAACAGAGAAGCACGTTTAAGTTCTGATAAACTTACGGCATTTCACCTGCATCCAAGGCAGATTGAATGATTACACTCAATTGATCTACCAGCCTCAAGATTTGTTCCATCAGTCACCCTTACATTGCCCATCCAGAAAATGACAGTTTGAATCATTGTTTTGAATTTGAATAAAACAATATTGAATTGAAAGGCGTTGGCTGGAGCTATTTGTTCAGTGACTGTGATTGATGTCAGTCTCTGTGGATCCGAGATGTGTCACTGGAGGTTTTGCCTCTTCTATTAATTAAGGACTCGGTTCAATGTGTTATCCCAGTATGGGCGGGAGCATCAACGACTGGACTAACAGGGATCAGTAGCTCGAGAGACGGAGGAGGAGAGATCAGAATCTGAGAACATTAGACTGGGACGTTCAATTAATGGATCAGAATGTGAGAACCTTAGACTGGAATATTACAACAGACAGGAGTTTATCCATGGTCTTTACTACCTTTCTCAGCCTTGGATATCATTAGCATCACGGATCGAAGATATCCTTTGGATTATTCAAGGAGGTTACTATCCCATCCTCGCTATAGTTGGTGTTCCTGGTAAGTCATTCCATCTGACGATTAAACTGAGTTGAACTGCATTGCTGTTCATATTCAAATTTTAAAATTTGGAAGTCATCATTTTCAGATATAGTCAAAAATTTTATTCCTTACTGATTATAGCTAGCAAATTACTATTCACAACTTACTCAACAATACGCGAGGAGAAACCAGAATGTTCCTAAACTCCATTATCTTTTTTCTCCATTCATATTTACATTTCTACATATTCTCCCCACTCACCAACCCTGCCCAGGATCACTATCAGGATATTTAAGTCACCTTCTCAGCCTCAATGCAACTGCTGAATCAGTCATCGTTTGTGCCTTTGGTAAATTCAGATATAACCATTTCAAATCCCTTCTAACTCTGCTTACAGCACGACATATTTACACTTGAGATGGTTACTTTGTCCTCTCCACAGAATCTGTCAGATGGACAGACAGTGCATGGTGGTCAAGTCATTGACTCATCATCAAGCGGCGCACAATAATAATCTTTTGGTGTCTCATGAAGGAAGTTGATGGAATGCAAATGAAATCATCACCACTTGTTATAAACAGAAGCCTACCTGTTTGCCTCATGTCCTGTAGAGAAGGCAATGGGTTATCCTTCCATGGTCAGGTCTCTGTGTGACTGCAAACCCACTATAATGTGGTTTACTCTTTATTAGCCTGTGCAACAGCTGAGTCAGCCACGCAGTTCAAGATCAGCATAACATGCTGGCCTGACCACGGCCGCACACATCCCGTGAGAGCAGAACAACAGGAAAGATAACTCCTTTCCTCTGCCTGATTTCCACGTTCCTGCAAGTAATTTCCATTCAGGTAGGTGACCATTCCCTGTTTCAAGTGAATTCTTTCTGATTGAGTCTCCCTCTGAACGTGATATACATCTCCATCGACACCTCTGGTAATGACTGACGCAAAGATGTAAGAAACCTCAAAATTCCACATCATTCGCAGAGTAGTGAGAAGGAGTTGCTTTTCGGACCACAGGAAAAAAAGTTGAGACAGCTAAGTGAGGGAACAGAATTATTGTGATCAACCCTAGAGTGTTGTTGAGATAGTATTTGGAGTATGGTGCACAGATTTTCTCTCCTTTATAAAGAATAATCCTCTTGGCAGAAAGAGTGTAAAGGAGTTTCACCAGACTCATTGTTGGGATGATTTTACCATCGCCTGTGCGTAAGGATTAATCTGTAGCGCTTTGAAGAATGTGAGATGATTGTAATGAACCTTAAGGTGATGGGCAGTCACTCATTATATTCCAAACAGAACTAATACGGTGATAAATTCCATATTTTTTTAACTTGGTTTACATGATTCTCGATGGCTTAAAAGACTCTGAGAACGTTCCTCTCACTCCACACCACTCACCATTTCGATAGAGAGAGAGGGCCATTCTTTAACTAAACTCTTCCAACATTAATACAGTGTATTTGGTGTGTAATCATACATAGAACTTCACGTTATCCACCATCCCGACAGGAGCCACAATACCTTCACTCTAAAACAGTTAACTATTCCCACCAGCTTCTGACCCCCCACGGAGAACATGGGTCTGTCTTCTTGGAGATGGGAGATGCCTCCTTGAGACTTGGCACAAAACATTTGGCTTCCTTCCTCACTGCCGGCAAAACACGTTAAAGTATCATTTGTTCCACAGGCAATGGAGCCACGAGGAACATTGTGAGCAGTCTATGAGTGCAGTCTCTGCTCCATTCGTTTTCCAGGATGGAGCATCAGTGACACCCTCCTACTCCTATGTAAGTGTCTCGAGGGGTGAATATTCTCTCTCCTGGTTCTATAGAGGTCTTACTGAACTCTGCCTGTTCCTGTTTAACAGCGCAATGTACTGCCCAGACGCCTCCTCTTCCTGTGGAACAGGCGGATGATTGAATGGGCTGTCCCTCTTCTTGTTCAGACATTTCGATGAGCTGAATGGTTTCCACATATCCATGTAACCAGCTTGAGGTGCTGAATGAGCTCCTCTTTTAACTGTGGAAATGTGCAGTGACTGGCCGTGCTGTTACATGAATGTTACCGACACTTTAACAGCACAAACCTGAATGTTGTTTGGGTCTTGCTGAATATAGACACAGACCGGTTCAGGAGCTGAGGGGGGACAAATTGTTCTGAATATCGTGTGATCTTCAGTGATCACCCTGCTTTTGATCTTGGGATAGATGTGGGGCGCCGGAATGGGGGCACATAGACATTGACGAAGGAGATGAAGATGTTTGTGCTGAGGAAGTTAATCTGAGGATCTCCTGAAGAGATGTCCCGGGACTGAGAGGACACCGACCACAAACATCTTCCTTTGTGCTCTGAAAGCCCCAACCAGTAGGGAGGTTAGACCTGATTCTCATTGAGCTCAAATAAGTAGGTGATCCCGATGACATCCTCAGTCGACTACTGCCTTGATATCAAGGTCATTCACTCTTTCCTGAGCCCCTGTGTTCATCTCTTGTTCATATCAATAGGTGACGGTGTATGTGTAGAGAGTGTTTTCCTCTCACAGATGGTAATCGATGTCAGGAATTATCTGGACTAGAGAGTTAGGGGAGCTACATCACTGAAAGGATTTAAAGAGGTGATACATGAATCTTTGATCTGTCAGAGAGCTGAGGAGTGTGAAGAAATGGGCATAAGGAGGAGTTCAAAGTTTGTGAGAAGATTTGTAGCTCGGGTGCTCGTTGTTGTAGTTCTGTTCACCCAGCTGGGAATTTGGGTTGCAGACGTTTCGTCCCCTGTCTAGGAGGAGTTAATGCCAACAGTAGATCAGCCATGATCGTACACAATGTCTTGACTGTCCGAATTATCTATTCCTGGTCCTTATTTTTTCATTTTCTGTAATTTCAAATAAACAGCTGTAATTTTCCTGGATGTACTTTCATTGCATGTTGTAATCAGAGAGAGCAAAGCATTTTTGAGTCATCTCTGAGTGAGAAATGGAGCTTTATTCATAATGAATCCTGGTCTAGACCAAGACCAACAAATGAAGCACAAATTGCAGAGAGGGGGCACTCTGTAAAGAGACAAGAGGCGCCTTTGAAAACCAGCCTGGATTTCCAAATAACATTTTCCAATCCGTACCAATCTGTCTGAGACAGTTGTGAGGGATTGTTTGAGATCTTATGTTGCTGTGGACCAGGTATTTGGAGCAAGTGGCCCCCATCTGCATCTTGCAGGAGCTGTGAGGGGCTGAATGCACCATGGTAACACGGGACTGTGGAGCAAGAGTGAGTCACCAGACACTTTGTCACGGCTCTACCGTGTACCATTTTCCTACATTCATTTGTCACGGCTCGACCATATACCATTTTTCTACATTCATTTGTCTTTCAAATGTCTAACATAGACAATTTTGAACAAATGGAAATATCCAGGCATCACAAACTTCTGGGGAAGGAATTCTCACCTTGACAACACTTTGAGAATCGCTTGTTCGTGTTCTGCCCAATGTTGGAGGGTCACTCATGTCTTTTCCCACTCCTCTATTGTTGAAAGCAAATTTTAAATGTAACCAGTTGAATGTTGTGTCCAATGATATCAGTATCGGACTGGGTAATTTTCTCCAAAAATCTCAGACACAGTAAGTTGAACTGTGAACAAATGGTAAAATGATAGAGTGTCCCAAATGTTTTTTCTGACTTTGAACTTATTCTGCTCACACAAATGTCTGGGAATGCGGATTTCTTCCTGGAACTGTTGGATTTGGCTGAATTCCCTTTGCTTTGAGCTGTACAGAGATTCCTATGAATCCTCATCAGGAATCCTCCACGAGTGAAAAGATGACTCAGGATTTTTCTGCTCTGGCCATTGTTTTCAGGTAGAACAAAGTAAGAGAGAGAGACCAATTGGCTGCTGCTTCTGAAGCAAATATTTTTCCCCGTCTCCGTGCGTAAAAATACAAGAATGTCAACTGAAAACCAAACAGGACCATGTACACTCTACATGTACATTCTCTGGAATGAATGATAATAGATTGTATACTGTATGCAGCATCATTGCTGTTGTTGTGCACGGTGCCTTTCATGAGCAAAAGAAAATAATGTGCCCGTTTTATGATTTGTTTAGATGCTTATATGCATCTGCGTAATTTTTTTTAAATGGGTTGATAGCTTCATAATATTTGTGTTAATAGCACTGCATCTCATTCAAAAAAAAATTATCTAGCTTTCATCTTCTTAACGAGAGAAAATATGTATCCAGCTGAAAGACGTCTCTGAAAATCGTGGTTCAATAAGATTTCTCATCTAAGATCTAAACAGATAATCCCCGATAGCAAAAGGCCAACATGTCAGGAATGAGTAAAGCGAAACATCTTTGAACACCTTTGAAAGGAATTGTATCCTTTTTTTAGTTTAGAGGATCAAAACTGCCCCAGTGTATCAGATGTGGTCTCAGCAATGCCCTGTACAGATGCAGTAAAACATTCCTGATTAAACCCAATACCCGTTGCCAGAAACAGCATCATTCCACTTACCTTCCAAATCACTTGATGCATCTGCAGACAGACTTTATATGATTCATGTACCAAGAATATGAAAGACATCTGTATCACAGAGTTCTGCAATCTCTCTCCATATAAATTGTTCCCGACTGCAATAGACAACTCACATTATATTATTGCTGCTGAGGATATGCTCACTAACCTTCCCTGTCTACATCATAAAGCAGATTCGCTACCTCCGTTGGAAGATATATTGAATGATAATTTTGGTGTACAAGGTAATTCAGCTTTGATCCATTCAGTCCTTCATCCAGATATTTTACATAGATTCTTGATCATTGATGACCCTACAGTGATCTCTGAGTCAAAACTAGTGACAGCTTTGTTTAAAAAATCATATATCTCTACTGTCTATCTCCTGTTAGTGACAGCATTCCTGTTCCTGTGCAGCACTTCAGGCGTTTGAATGGCCTCGTCTGGGGCTGTGTAATGTACTCAACGAGCTGGATTACTTCATCCTATATTCCTGTGTAATTCTTTGGAGGGGCAGAATGGTCTCCTCCCGTTTCATTGTAATGATCCAGTCTGGCTGAATGGAATGTTCCTCTACCCTGTAATCGCATTGAGAGGTGGATTGAGGTAACAATACATGGGGTAGGGACAGCAGTATATCTCTGTAACTGTTTCAGGGTTGGATTGAGGGAACGACACATGGGATAGAGGCAGCAGTATATTCCTGTAACAACCTGGAGGATGGATTGACTGAACAACACATTGGAAGGGGAAGCAGTTGGCCATTTGATGACACCATTCAGAATGCTCATGGCTGATCGGAGTGTGTCTGACCATCTGTCTCCTGTCTGTTCCCAATAAACATTTACTCTGCTGTCCTGCAAAGATCAGTCAAGCTCAAACTAAAATATCTTCATTAACCGAGTCTTCACTGCTCCCTGAGGATGAGGACACCACAGACAGCACAACAGTAAAGGGAAAGGGACATCCTTCTTCCATTGTGGGACATATTTTTTTAAAAACTGTGTTAACCTTATATCAAATCACTGCCCCTTTTCGGATAAAGTGGTACAATAACTAGGAACATACATTAACCATTCTGCCCTCCAATATTTTCCCACATTACCCCTGACTGTTTCCAATCAAATATGCTGCTGCTGCTGTCTCAGGAAGAAAATACCTGATAGCATAACAATACACGGGCATTAAAAAAGGAGCAGAATTAGACCATTAGACTATCGAGTCTGATATGCCATTCAGTCATTTCCAATATGTTCCTCAGCATCATTCTCCTACCTTCTCCCTAGAATCCTTGATCTCCTTATAAATCAAAACTTATTTATTTGTGTCTGAATCGCACTCGTGTCTGTGTCTGTGTCTTAATGTGTATTTGTGTGTGTGTGTGAGTGTGTCCATGTGCTTGTTATCTGTGTATTTGTGTGACTATGTCTGTCTGTCTTTGTATCAGCCTGTGTGCTTCTATCTGTGTTTGTGTCTATTAGTGTGTGACTCTTATGTATTTGTGTGCTTCTAAGTGTGTGCATGCTTATCTCCTTGTATGCATTGTGTATGTTAGTATATTGGGTATTTACCAATACATCTGTGCATTTCAATGTCTGTATCTTTGTGCAATGGGATATCTGTTCTTCTGTGAGTGAGAGAGATGAGGTTGGAACTGACAGTAGGTTTGAATTGAGAATTGCTCTTTACTGAATATTGCTCCTTATTCAGTTAGTGGTACGTGGATGTTTCAGAATCTCCACACAAGGCCTCCCGGTCCTCTCCAGCTCTCTCCAGGATCTTCCCCACATATCAGAGTAGGGGGATGAGGGAACGGATATCCGGCACTCCACCACCCAGCTTTGCCCTTTCTGTCCTATTCCAGGCTGTTTCTCCTGGAATGGGAGAAAGGGAGGGAATGAGTGAGGGTGGGAGTGGATGGTCCTGCTGTTCGTGCTAGGCTAGGTGAAGTGTGACATGGTGAGGTGGCCGGAGGGAGTCTGTCCATAGTGTTGTATCCATGTAGTGTTATTAGTGTGTGGGGCTATTGCGTCAGGGACAGAAAATGTGGGGGAGGGAAGGTGCTGAATCAACAGTGAGAGTGGTCGTGCTTGAGCCTTATTTGGAGATAGAGTGTGAACCTTGGTTGAGGGTAGGTGCTGTAAGAGACATACAGTGAGTGTGAGGGAACAGTGAGAATATACTATGACACTTATCCTGACAGAGCGGGGTGGATATTGATGTTTGTCCTGTATTGCTGGACATGTATTCAGATCACCTCAGCATGGAGGTGAGCCTCCCCGAATGTCTTATCCAAGTCTATCACCAATAACGACACAGGTTCTGTCCCGCAGATTCCACAGAATCAGTTTGGGTTGGTCTTACAATTAGCAAGGAGAAAGAAACCTGTTGTGTTATATATCTGAACCAAAACTGTCACGCAAATGGTTTGCATCATATGCTCTGGAAATTATATATGCAACTATATGCAAAGGGAAGCTATGACATACTGATATTATTACTGGGCTCTTAACCCAGAGACCCGCGTAATGTTCTGGGTTCAGGGATTCAAATCCTGCATGGCAGATTGTGGAATTTGAATTTAATAAATATCTGGAATCGAGGGTTTATGATGATCAGGAATCCATTGTTGATTGTTGGAAGAACTCATCTGGTTCACTGATGTCCTTTAGGGAAGGAAACCGTTGTTCTTTCTTGTCTGGCCTGCACGTCCCTCCAGACCCAACTCTGTTGACTCTTAACTGCAGTAATAATGGATGGTGTCAAGTTGGATCGAAACTGAGTTAACTAAGTGACTGCTAATGTTGTGAAAAATAAATTCCATAAGTGTATATCAGGTAGGTTGAAGAGTATGTTGTGAACCAAACTAGAGAGCAGATTATTTCGGATTTGGTGTTGTGTGATACTGATTAAGGATGATCAGCCATGATCATATTGAATGGTGGTGCAGGCTCGAAGGGCAGAATGGCCTACTCCTGCACCTATTGTTTATTGTGTGGTCGGAAGGACTAATTACTGACCTTGCTCTGAAGCAGCTTTGGAGGAATAGTGACATTAATATGTTGCATTTTACACGGCGTCTGCATTCAATATGGAATGTTTGAACATTCTGGTCAAACATCATGGAAGCCCAGAAGCTAGAGTGTCAAGTTCACTCCCGTGAACTGGGTAAGTACAATATTACATTCAGTCGGAGAACAATGGTTGTTAGACCCATATGGTCTTACAGCACGGAACAGGCCATTCGGCCCAAACTGGTCCATTCCGAACAAAATGTCCATTCACACTAACCCCATTTCCCTGCCATTTCCCTGTATCCTTCTAATCCTTTCCTACCTGTTAATTTGTCCAAATGCATTTTAAATTTTGTGAATGTACCCGCCTTAACCACTTCTGCTGGCTGCTCATCCCATATGCATACCATCTGTGTGTAAAAGAAATTGCACCTCAGTTTCCCTTTTACTCTTTCCTCTCTGACCTTAACTTGATGCCCTCTAGTCCGTGATTGCCCAATCCTGGGGAAATAAAAGACTGAGTGCATTCACTCTATCACTGCCTCTCACAATCTTTTACACTACTATCAGATCCCCTTCAGCCTCATACATTCTAAAGTAAAAACTCCTAGCTTGTTCAACCTCTCACTATAACTCAGACCATTGAGTCTTGGCAACATCCTTGTAAATTTCTTCTGCACTCTTTCCAGTTTAATAACATCCTCCCTAGAGCAAAGTGAACAAAACTGAACATGACGTGACAAGTATGGACTCGCCAACATCTTGTATAACTACAACATAACTCCCTAATTTCGATATTCAGTGCTCTAACTGATGAAGGCCAGTGAGTCAAATGCCTTTTTCGTGCCTTGTCTACCTGGGACTCCACTTACAGAGAACTGTGCACCTGAATTCCAGGGTCACTCTGTTCCACTGCACTCCTTAAGGCCCTGCCATTCACCATGAGACTCCTGCGTTGAGTTGACTTTCTAAAATGCAAGAACTTACACTTATCTGAATTAAACTCAATTTGCCATTTCTCGGCCCAATTCCCACCTGATCAAGGTACTGCTGTAATTTCTGAAATTTCTGATAACCTTCCTCACTGTCCACAATATCACCTATTTTAGTGTCACCTTGAAACTTATAAATCATGCCTGTACATTCTCATCTAAATCACAGATATGTGTAATATATGAATATATGGTCCCAGCACCGAACCCTGATGCATTCCACTCATCACAGGCCTCCAGTCCGACAAGCATCCTTCCACGATTACCCTCTTCTTCCTATCATCAAGTTAATTTTGGACCTAATTTGCCAACTCTCCCTCAATTCCATGTGATCTAACCTTCCAGAGCAGCGTACCATGTGGAACCTTATTGAAGGCCTTACTGAAATCTATATATACAACCGTGCCCTTGACAAAGTTACTGGTCACTTCATCAAAGCAGTCTAACAAATGTGTGAGCCATAATCCCCCATTTGCAAGGCCCTGTCTTTCCAAATGCATGCATATCTTCTCCCTCAGAATCTAGTCAAATAACTTACCTGCCACAGATTTTAGGTTTACTGGTCTATAGTTCCCCGGTTTTTTTTTGTAGCCCATCGTGAATAACGGCACAGCATTTATTACCCTCCAGTCCTCCAGGACATCACCCGTTGGCCACCGATGATGCAAATGTACCAACCAGGGCCCCCCTATTTCTTTCCTGCCCTCCTGCAGTGTTCCTGAATATATATGGTCAGGCCCAGGAGGTTTATAGAAATACTACAAAGTCTGAAAAATATGTTATTTATTTCGGGTAAAACACCCACGAGTGAGAAAGTGAGTTAACAATGATTAGCATAATAAATTAATGATTATATTAATCACAGGAAGTGACTTCAGAAGAATTCCACACATTGTGAAATCCTGAAAATTCCCAGAAATTTACGAGCCAGTAAAGGAGGGCCATGAAACGGGTAAGGAAATCAAAAAGCGAACATACATGCAAACAAACAGGAACACAAAGACTGCATAAATCTATGTTCTATATCTCAAAGGAAAGAAAAAAGCATAGTCAAATGTGGAAATCTGCAATCAGGAGACAAGAGCTTATTATGGATAACAGGGAAATGGCCAAGTAAATAACCAGTTACCTTGCATCTGTCTTCATGGAGGAAGATCCAGAAAATCACCCAGAAATACGACATCATCGTATAGGACTTGTGGATCGAAAGACATAAAGTCAATGTATATCAGTAACAAGGCTTTACTTGAACATGCAACTGGATTGAGCTTTGCTAACTTGACAAACCAGATGTACTTCATACCAAAATCTTCAGAAATAAACCACTAATAAAAGTATTAGTTGCACTGTCGATGACTGTGTTTTATTACGAAGTGCATTCTGCATAGTCTGGATCCAAGCACTATAGATGAACGGTAGTGATCCAAGCATCTACAAAGGGAAGAAAAGGTAGTGTGGAGAACTGCAGACCAATTAACTTGACATTTGTGGGGAAACTGTTGGAATCTATTATATAGGATGTGATATTCGTTATTTAGAAGTTAACAGCAACATTGGAGAGAGTCAGAGTCTGCATTTCTGAAAGGAAATCATGCTTGACAAGCTTTGGAATTGTTTGAAGTTGATTCTTACAGCATAGATAATGGGGAACCAGTACAATTGGCATATTTTAGATTATCAGAAGGCTTTCTATAAGAATGCACACAATGAGTTTGTAAATGCAATGAATGTGAAGGGTATTTGGAGGAATATATGCAAGTTGTAAGTTAAAGTTTGGATTGCATTCCTTTAAGGGAGTCAGAATATAGATGTAAAGACATGTTGAAGCAGTTTAACAGCGTGTTGGTGAGTACTGTACCTGGAACATTGAGTAAAGTTTTGGTGACCAAATCTGAGAAAGAATATACTGACCACAGAGGAAGTTCAGTGGACATTCTCCAGATTAATCCCTCAGTTGGCGAGATTGCGTGATGAGGAAACGAGGCCCGGGTTCTTTAGAGTTTCAAAGAATGAGAGATGGGTAACTGTGAAATGTATAAAATTAACAAAACATGTGACAAGTTGGAAATTAACAGGATGTTTCTCCTGCTGCCTAATACACAATCAAGGGAAATAATGGCAGGATAAAGGACAGACCATTTAAGCCTGCAATAAGGAGGAAATTCTGCACGCGTAGGGGACTAACTAACAGAGGGGCATGGAAACCTGCTGCCAGGGCAAGATTAGGGAGAATTCCCATATATTCTACAAGTGTGTCCAGCGGAACAGAATGACCAGGGAACAGGTAGGACTCATTAGTGACTTGCCAAATTGTATCCAAATGAAGTTTAGTGGTCGGAGACACAAGGTGGTGGTTGACTCCTTGTGTGACTGGAGGCCAGAGTCCAATGGTATACTACAGGGATCAGTGCTGTGTCCCTTATTATTTGTGATTTGGAGGTGCTGGTGTTGGACTGGGTGGACAATGCCAAATATCGCATTACAACAGATTATAGTCCAATAGGTTTATTCGGTGGCACTAGCTTTTGCAGTGCTGCTTCTTCATCAAAGCGCACAATCACCTGATGAAGAAGTAGCGCTTCGAAAACTAGTGCCTCCGAACAAACCTGTTGGACTCTAACCTGATGCTGTGTGATTTTCCACTTTAATTTTTGTCGTACTCATAAATGATGTCGCTGTGAATATGGACGAGAGGTGGGGAGTGTGATAAGCAAGTTTGTGTTTGATACGCAGATTGGCCGGTTGGTTGGCAGTGAGGAGGAAGGCCTTAAGTTACGGAAAGATACAGATGGAATGGTCAGCTGGGAAGGTCAATGGCAGATATAACATAACCCTGATGAATATGAGGTGATATACTGGAAGAAGAACCAGACAGGGGAGGACTCAATGAATGGCAGCACATTAGGAAGGTCAGAGGGTGTTCTCCACACATCCCTGAATGTGATGTACAGGTAATTAATAACACAATTTGGGAAGCAAAACATAACCTTGATTCATTGAGGCACAGATTAAAAGACTATGCGCAACTTTGGTGATGCCAAGATGGAATACTGTGTGTAGTTCTCGGAATCACATTACAGGAAGGATGTGATTGCACTGGGGGGGGGGGGGGGGGTGCAAAGAAGATTCACCAGGATGTTCCCTGGATTTGAGCACATCAGCTATGGGGAGAGGCTGGAGAAGCTTGGTTGTTTAGTTTGGAGGAGAGGAGGCTGAGGGGGACGTGATTCTGAAGGATGGAATTACGAGGAGCATGGGCAGTGTGGATGGAGAGCAGCTGTTCCTTTTAGTCAAAGGGCCACACTTTTAAAGTGAAGGGTTTGGGTTTAGTGAGGATTTGAGTATTGCTTTTCACCAGAGTGTTGGGGTCTGAAATGTTTTTCTTGAGAGGCGAGTTGTTATGGTAACCTCAGAACCATTAGAAAATACATGGTAGTGCACTTGAAATGCCTTAAGATTCACAGCTACGAATATTATGTCGCGAAGTGGGTCTAATGTAGACCGTGCTGTATTTCTGACAGTACAGAGTCTTTGCTTCTGTGATTGTATGGCTGTGGAAGGCCAATCACTGAGTACCTTAAAATAGGAATTGATAGGATTCTGAAGAATATCTTAACAAAGTTTTTAACGCAGAACTTGTAATATTTTCTGAAAATATGTCAATGGCAAAATTAGGGGGGAAAATGTGCAGCTTTCCTACAGTTCGATACCAGATAATTGAGGACCGGGAAATAGCAGAACTATGGGGCAAATACTTCAGTTATGCCTTCACAGAAGAAAGCAAAACAAAAAAGAAAATTTCCTAGCAATACGAGGGAACTTTAGTCTGTTGAGAAAAAGGGAATGACTTAAATTATCAACTAAACAGTTTATAGACTGAAATTAATGGCATAGACAAAGTCA